>NW_022107431.1:44527914-44529646 GCF_000313985.2 Echinops telfairi | reverse complement strand
ACTCAACATGGAGTGAGCACCTTTATACAGTCACAAGAGTAGCCACCATGAAGTGCTTAGTCTGGGTCGACATTCAGGATTTTAATAGTGTCATGTGGTGGCAAGAGCAAGTCACTCCGGCAAGAGCAATGGGATGAAAACTACGCCATATACTTTAAATGGGTGCAAAAGTCAAAACGAAAGGATGCTCAGTCCTCAGTAGGCAGACGGGTCCACTTTAACCGGGACAGCTTATTGAGGATATAAATGTTGACATTGCTTCTGAACAGGCATGGTCAAAGGAGCAAAACATGGGCGCAAAGGCACTTTGTGACAGAGTGAACTCACTGAAACCCTGGCACGGATTTTTATTGGGGAGGACATAAAACAGGTGCGACATGTTGACAGAATTTGCCATCACTTTTAAAGGCCCACTTAGGGCAACCAAGTGTGAAAGAACCCATCTGTTTCTAAGATAAGACTGTACAATGGAGCTGCTGCTAAAGTCCTCTATCTCGCCCCAGATAACAAGCACTTGAAGATGACCAGGCCAACGAGTGCAGATGAAAGAGGGCAAACCTTACATAATCCCCAAGTTGCAGTACCTCGTCAGCCTCAGGAGGGACAGCTCCACGGCCATGAGCATGGTTAGCCGTGACCGCATTGAGTGAAAGAGTTTTATAGATTCTTACCTCTTAGCTATTAACTGCCATAGCCTATTAGCTACTCTCAGTATTTAAAGACAAACTAGGTTGACACAGCTGGAGTTATGGAGTAAATTGCTTTGGGGGAGCTCCTAAAGATCACAATACAATACGCTGTCTAGATGTTTAAACTGGTCATTAAAGGTGCTCTACAAATATGGAGAAAATACAGTAAGTCAAAAGACAGGTACTTCAATTCTCATTCAACCATTTAGTTGGGTAAAATGTGTAAACTTGAGCAAATCAATTATTGTTTTTGGTCTCGTGTTCTAAATTAGTCAGCTCTGCTCTAAGGAACAACCATATGTTAGAGGCTACAACAACCAAGAATAAAGCAAGTTGTGTTTTACTTTTCCTTCTTAGAAAATAAGTCAAATGTATATCTCTTCCACGTTGCTCCTTTATCCTGGGAACCATACGGAATAGAGCCTCTTTCTCTGGAACATGTGAGCCCATTATAGAGAGATCGGTGGAAAGGGTTGGTTAAACCACATAATGACTCTTCCAACGTCTCCTTAGTTATGGTGTATACAACGTCCACCCACACTTTGGCTAATGGCCAAAGCAAGGCACATGGACGAGCCCAATGTCAACAGGGTGGAGCTAGAAATTCCTCATAGAACTCCTTGTCAACGCTGCATGTTACATGGCAACAGGTGGGACTCATTAATGGAAACGATTGTGAATGTTTGAGATATTAAGTGTACGCTGGTTGTATTCATGTCTATCAATGCTTCCTGAATGGAAAACAAGATACTTATTCTCTTTGATCCTTTGTTGCTAACAATTAGGTTTTATGTCAGCTTGCATGGGACAGGATTCTAACATCATGTGGTCAACTCCATGATCGGATCTTCTGTGCATCAGCCAAGCAGTTGTAGCAGAATAGGGCCGCATACCACCTCCTTAATCTAGTCGCAGACTTGACGCAATCGCGGGAGGGTTCTTTGAGCTATGATTTCCTATAGATTTGTACTGTGCCGAAGCTAGCTCCCTTCTGCTGGATGTGGATGCTGCATCTGTTCAGCGATTTCCAGCTAGATCGCCGG
>NW_022107431.1:44501089-44527064 GCF_000313985.2 Echinops telfairi | reverse complement strand
AATGAGGCCTCTGGGTGGGCATGGCTTTCTCCTGAGAATACTGGGAACTCCAGGATTTCCTCCTTGGAGGTGGGAGACAGTCTCTCTCTCTCTCTCTCAGCTTATTCCCTTGGAGACTCTCTACTGACAAGACTCACTCCCTGAGAGATGCTCTACTGACAAGACACATGGCACTATGCCCTGGGATCTGAAGAAGCCACATGGACATTCCTTGAGGCAACCAGACCTCTGAAGTCAGATAAGTCACATCTCACCCTGCCAGGGCTGAGATGATTACATGACCACTGGATCCACAAGACTTCTAACCCACTGGCCTGTGATCCTCCTGCATTCAGCATCATTGCATGTGTTTCATGAGTCTGAAGAGGACTTTATATATTGGTATCAGACATATGGGCTAATATTGGACTTATGGACTTGAGCTGGGATGTCTTATCAATATTCAATTACTCTTGTACATAAACTTCTTTCTTAGTCACATATGAGTCTCCATGGATTTGTTTCTTTAGTCTACCCAGACTAACACAATGCTTCAAGATGTGCAGTTTTATGATGTTACTTAAAATGTACACAGGTGGGAAATGTTACTTATGAGAAATATGTTTTCATAGTATGGTTTATTTTAATATAATTTTTACACATTGTTGTTGTCAGGTGCAGTTAAGTCATCTCCGACTCATGGTGGGCTTGCGAACAACAGAACAAAACACTGCCTGGCTCTGTGCCATCTTTATAATTGCTCTAATTTTCAGCCATTGAGTCAGCTCATCTTATTGAAGGTCTCCTTTTTCGCAGCCCTGCTATGTTACCAAGCATGCTGTCCTTCTCCAGCGACTGGTCTCTCCTGGAGATGTGTCAAAGCACATGAGACCAAGTCTCGCCCATCCTTGCCTGGCAAACAGTAGGTTATCTATAACAGCTGTTGAATGGACGGAATAATTTCCCCCCAAATGTTGGAAGGAGTCTAATTTGGTGATTACTGTCCCTTGTGTAGATCTTCTAAGATCTCGCTGGTGTGACAAAATCTTATTCTGGTATGTTTATTCTCCCTTTTAAGAAAAGGGGAGAGAGAAGCAAAGAAGGAAAATACATGAAGAAGATGGGTGGTTCTACACAGCCAAACTGCCAGGGAGAGGAAAGTTGGCTGGCTTATGAGACTATAGGAGTTTAATTGGAAAGAGGAATGCAAAAGTCCTCAGACGCAATATAAACCTCTATGCAACCCTAGATGACAACCTCATAGAGACGGTTCCAGACACTGCCCTTAAATTAGCCACTCTCACAACCCAGTTACTAACGTTTTCTTGAGAAACTGACAGGACCAGTGTACACACTGAAGGAGCTCCTTTACAGGCTGCCCCCTGGTTTCAGTCGTTTCTTGATCTTCTCGGTTCCTCCACAGGACTCCCTTCTCAGTCAGTGATCAGGGGTCATCAGGGTACTTCCTGTAGGTGTAACACATTTTTTTCTTTTCTGAATGGACCTTGAGAATAGAGGTCCCACCTCTGACCTAATTGGTTTTGGACTTGATTCAGTTTACAATTCACTCTTAGACCCTTTTCATTGCCATTGCAGCTACTATTGATAACAGGTACCAAGGCATTGTATTCATTGCCTTTTGCTTATCAGTCAGTCGGTAGTTCCATATGCATCCAACAAGCCAGTTCCTCAGAGGTTAGATCTGCATCCATCAGCTCTGTGTCCTTGAATTGCTGCTGCCTTGGGTCATGGATTGCAGCAGACCAACTGCTTTAATCCTCGAGCATTCTTTATCTTATCTGGAAACCAAACAGTTCTCATTTCCCTCTTGATTCCTCTTTACCCAAACCTGCATTTTTTTCAGGAAATCAGGAAGGTCATAGTGTGTCCCATTATTTTCTGACACCAATTGTGATAATAATTTTTCTTATAAGAATTAATACCAAATTAGTTCCAAGAACTTGGAAATTGAAAAAGTCCCCAAAGTCCAGCTCTCGCAAGGTGATAGTCTGCTCTGTTCCCCCCACCCCACCCCCACTGCTCTCTCGAGTATATTTCCTCACGCCTCCGAGTTCTGCGAGTCACTGCAGAGTTCAGGCTGGAGTCAGAAGAGGATGTGCAATGAGGGATATCATGGCTAATCGCAGATGGGTATTGTTGCAAAGCACAGAATACCAGAAAGATATGCACTTGTCTTTTATTGACTATGCCAAGACATTAGACTCTGTGCACCGTAACAAACTATGGACATCTTTGAGAATTCCAGGGAATTCCAGGACACGTCATTGTGCTCATGCCGATCTTGTACATCGATCGAGATGTAGTTGTGAGAGCAGAACAAGGGAATGCTGCATGGCTTAAAATCAGGAAAGATGTGGTTAGGGTTGTATCCTCTCCCCATATGTAATAAACCTGTATGCTGAGAAAATACTCAGAGAAGCTGGATTATATGAAGAAGAGTGTGGCATCAGGACTGGAGGAAGGCCTATTAACAACCTGCAATATGCAGATGACACAATCTTGCTTGCTGCAAGTGAAGAGGACTTGAAGTATTTGCTGATGACAACCAAGGATGGCAGCCTTCCTTGTGGATTACTTCTCAAAGTAAAGAAGACCAAAGTCCTCACAATTGGACCCTTAGGTAACATCATGGTAAATGGAGAGAAGATTGACATTGTCAAGGATTTTGTCTTGCTTGAATGCACAATCAGTGCTCAGGAAAACAGCAGTCAAGAGATGAAAAGATGGGTTGCATTAGGAAAATCTGCCGCACAAGGACCTCTTTAGAGATTAAAAGAACAGGGATGCTACTTTGAGGATTTACAATTGACCCAAGCCATGGTATTTTCCATTAGCTCATATGCATGTGAAAATTGGACATGGAATAGCGGAGACTGAAAAAGAAGCAATGCATTTGAATTATGCTGGCAAAGAATATTGAAAGTACTATAGATTGCCAAAGGATGAACAAATCTGTTTTAGAAGAAGTGGGGCCAGAATGCTCCTTAGAGCAAGGGTGGTGAGCTTGGCCTCTCATGCTTCAGACATGTCAGGAGAAACCAGTCCCTGGAGAAGGCTGTCATCCCTGGTAAAGAAGAGAGGTCGTACAGTGGCCACATTGAGGGGCTCAAACTAAGAACAATGGTGAGGACGGGCAGGGTCAGGGGCCATCACAGGGTGGCAGTGCTTTGTTCTGTGGTGCACGTGCCCGCTACGAGTCCCAACTGCCTCTAGGGCCCCTGACAACAACAATGCCTTCTTCTGAAAATTCTGGTAGCTCACTGGAGATGTACGACTGCAATCATTTTTACCTTCAGTAAAATGTGACTGATAGCGGACAGTATTTGATAATTCCTGGCTTCCATTGTAACAGCAAATCCGTGACTCGGGAATGATGAGGCTGCACCCTGGGAGAACTTGAAAAGAGGCACATTTATTAGCCGGCAACCCAGAGGAACTGGCGTGTAGGAAAATCTGGGTCCTCCGGATGTCAGGTGGGTGTAGCTTTTATACTTGATAATTTATAACTTATCAAGGGTTCATGAGGGAGGGGGTGGTAAAAATGAGGAGGTCAAGGAGAAAGAAAATGTTTTGAGAATGATGATGGCAACAAATGTACAAATGTGCTTGATACAATGGATGTATGTATGGATTGTGATAAGAGTTGTACGAGCCCCCAATAAAATGATTAAAAAAAGATTTTCCTTATAACTACAGAGTATGTAGGTTTAGCACCAAGCATTCCCCTTCTTCTGTATCCGTCATCAGGGGCAGAGCCATATGCATGACAGTGCAGAAACTGGCTGCATGCAAGAACATGTATGCTCTTCTTATATACAGAGTTGTGTGGTTTTGGCCCAAAAAAACCCACTCTAGCTTTTTAAATGGGGGGGGGGGTAGGTAATTCTCAGGCATCTTACATTGTTTAATACATTGTCATGGCACATGAAGATATGTGTGATGTCACGCTAAGAGAAAACACATTTAAATACAACAGATTTAAAATGATAGAAGAAAATAGACAGCAACAGCCACAAAAGCCCAAACATCAATGCCAATCAAAGCTATTTTTCTTTCTCATCCTTCAGTTTAACCACATTTTCTCTAACATGCAGACAGTAGTATATCCAAGGCCCTTGATATTTTGTAAAAAGCCAAATTTAAAAAGCACATCTTAAAATGTACATTTTCCTCATCTATAAGGTACACGTAATATATCAGAGAGTGGTAGCAATTACTTAGACAATTTAGACTGGGGAATTTATGATTGAGAAAGAAAGCATTTTAGACAGAATTTCTTGTGTGGGTTAGTCCTCTTGCTCTTTGCCAACCAGATCCAATGGTATCATCGCATCAGACTGGTTTTCACGGCCGTGGAGACCGAGTAACGCCTTGATTCAGCCCGCTTGTTTTGAACACGCTGACTCTACAAAATAGAGTTTAAAACATTGTATGTACTTGGAGAAATCTATGACATATGGCTCAGAGTTTATTTTCCAGCTGTTTTCTGTTAACCTTGACTCTGTGAGAATTCCCCTCCCCTCCCCCAAATAATTTATATAGCAAGGCAGGATGCAGGCCAGTGGGGAGCTGCATTTTGGGTGTGAGGAAGAGAAGAGGATTATTTCAGCAAATTGTAGATGGATGCCTGTTGGTAAATTTTAATTCTTTCTTCCGTAGTTTTTCTGTTTTCTTTTCCTCTTTTGTCTTCACCAAACTTCTGCAGATTCTCTCTTTACCTGGGTCTGACTGAGGGATGTCTCAGGGCGTAACGCTAAACCTCTAAGGGGAAGAGCGGCTCCTCTGTAACGTCACAGGATCATGGAAACAATTAATTAAGAACAGCAGGTTCTTACCTGATGTCTTCAGGATGACTTTTAATTATGTTAAATGCCCTACTTTTCCTAGTGAGGATGTTCTGTAAAACCTGCACATGGCTTTCCCATTCTGCCCTTGTGGGCAAACCCCACGTCTAGCAGGGCTGCCATAGCCTGCCAGACCAATTCCTTTCTCTGCAACAAAGCCTGCCATTGTGCCCCTAGGCAGCCCCACTGATCATTCCCCAAAGGCCTTTTAGAACATGTGCACACTTATTTCCATTCCCTGATGCGCTGAACGCAATAGTGGCCAGAGAACCATGGTAACTTGCCGTCACTGTGGACTGAGACTCAACAGTGTCTAGCGTTCCCTGAAAGCCATATCTGGCAGCTGGGCTGTGTGTGTGTGTGTGTGTGTGTGTGTGTCTACTTGGGGGAGGGCAATCTCTGGTGCTTTTGTTGGAGGCAGAGGGTGGGATAAAGAGCTGCAGAAGTGACAAGGTGTCAGTGTCCTCGTTGCTTCAGCTGTTCAGGGGACTAATCCCAGCCCACAACTGGATGTCCAAGGGATTGAAGGAAAACTTCCCTCCTGGCAAATTGCCAACTGTTTTCAAATGTTCTTGAGAAAGTTCCATGTGATTTTTTTTTCATGTAGCACCTGCTCTAAAAATCCAAAAGCAACTCTTTTTCCCCCTTCTCCATTGTACTGTACATCTGTTATTTTGCTGACATGGGAGCTAGCATAACAATTACATTCATTAGTTGTCCAATAAGAGGATTCCAGCTAAGCTTAAAAGACCTCAGTGTATCCTTCGAGTATTTATCCAATGAGAGAACAAATTGAGAAATCCTGTCCCGAAAGGCTTCTTGGGGTTAGATCAGAGACAAGTCATTACGATCAGCTTGTTTCATTTCAAGGTGGTGATGAGATAAAATTAGATGTCTCAATGAGAGGGGAGAGTGGGGATAATTTTTATTTTATCTTAAGTGAAAATCACACATTGGGATGGTTGAAAATAAAAAAATATAAAACAAAACAAAGGCTTCTAGTTTGTTTGCAAAACACTTTCAACAACTGGAAACCTAAATGGAACAGCATTGCTCCCTCCCTTCCCCAAATCGAAACAAAATAAAACAAAACAACCCCCCCACACACAACCACAACAAAAAACCCAGCAACACAAAACAAAGAAATGGTTTCCTCTTTAGAACTAATTTTTTTCCTGGGAATTAAAAAGAAAACTATTGCACTGTACTCCAGTGGAATGGAGGAGAGGCAATTAAACAACACTCTTGGAAATATACCACGCCTTCTAGCCCCAGACAGTCTTTGTGGGAAAGCTGCACGGCACCCATGAGACGTCACAGGCGTCTTCTGAAGGAGAGCAAGCACATCAACTGCTACAGAGGGGCTGTGATGGAGAGGCCAAGTCTCTCAAATAATGGCTGATAGTGAAGATTAAGGAAGCTCTGATCCCCAGTGGGATATTGGAATTGACAGGATAAAGTTGTGTATACTGACTAGAACCGGTTTATACTATGCAGTCTCTGTCTGAGTTAGGTATAAAGGCTATTGAAAACATTTTTTGAGAGCAAGAGTGAGACAGTAATGCCTTGCAAATAGTTTTTTGGAAATGTCAGAATATTCCTGTCTTGATTATCGCAATAGTTTCATGGAAAAGAAAAACCTAAAACCCCCCCAAAATTTGGTTAGCTATTATAGAAATGATATTTATTTATATATTTAAATTATAATTATAAAAATTATATTTATATCTCTGTGTGTATATATATATATGAGTGTGTATATATACAAAGGGCTTCAAAAAGTTCATGGAAAAGTTCCATTATCTTTTAATTGTCCTGATCAGTGGACTTTTTAAAGCTCCTTCGTGTGTGTGTGTGTGTGTGTGTGTGTGTATATACGTGTGTATACATGCATCCATATATATGAATTATAATCGGAACAACAATCATGACATTTTAATGTAAATAAATTATGAGATGATTAATGAATGGGAGAAAGTTACAAGGAATGGTTTGTTTCTCTGAATTCTTAAGAAAATCTAATATATTTTGCCATTTGTAGATAAGAAGTGTTTAAAAATTAGGAGTTGTTTATGGAGTTTTGCAATACTTACCTTACAGATTCTTTTACCAAATGCCCAGTGAGCACTCACAACATAAATCATGTTGTGGTGGTTAGCGATTATATCCACGAGACAATCCTGGCTAGGGGTGGAATTGAATCTGTCTGTCAAGTCACAGCCTGATGATAATTCCTTGGTGTCATGAGCTTTTTGTATGAGTAACATGGACAAAGATGATCTCTCTCTCTCTCTCTCTCTCTCTCTCGGTCACTTTGCCTTCCTGCCTGCTGGGACTCTGCCTTTCTCAAGGGGTGCTTCCACCGGCACTGGATCCACAGGACGCTGCACCCACCAGCCTGTGGTCTCCCTGTTTCCCAGCTTCACTTTTCTGCATCTGTGGCCTGCAACTATGTGAGTTGGAACCGGGAGTTATCTAATACCCAATAGAATTTGCCAAAGGAATGAAAGTGGAGAATGGGAGAAAAAGAGTAAAATAAGTCAGAGTTTTGGCTTAAACACAAAGAAGGAAAGAGTAATGGATGAGAACATTGGGAAAGCCACAAATCAAAACTGAAAGTTAACGGAAAGTTTCTCAGACCCACTATGAGAGGTGGCAAGTTTTATCAGGAATGATGGTGGCCAGATTCTAAGATACTTTGTAAATTACCGGCTTGGCCCAATCATGCCACTGGGCAACATCTACAAGCGTCCATGAGAAAGTGACCGTGCTGAAGAACGGATGCTGCCAGTCTTCAAATAGCGCTGCCCTCATCCTGAAGGAGACCAGTTCCGGTTTGAACATTCAGTGATTTCGGATCGGTGGGCCAGCAGTCCAGAAAGTCTAGTGGAGTTCCTGGGTGTTACGATAAGTCCCAGCTGCTAACCAAGAAGTTCTGCGTTTGAGGCTACCCAGAGGCACTAGGAAGGAAGCAAGGCAGTCTACTTGGGGAATATTGAAGGCCCTACTTCTACTCTGACACACGTGGAATCGCCATGGGTTGAAATTGTCTTGAGGGCACTCATCGTTGGTTATTTCCTGGTGGAAGGAAGAAAGAAGTAATAAAGAAGTAAGTAAATGTCAGATGTGACAGGGCAACTGGAGTTCTTTGCTCAGTTATCCCCATGAACTTTAGACTCCAGATTCCAGTATAAGAAGCTATTCCTTTATAATGACCAGATTAACACCTAGACAGTTACATAAATAATATCGCTCCAAATATGAGCCAGAAATATAATTTAATATCTTCTGAAAGCCATATTCAAAAAGAAAACCGGCAAACTCAATTTTAATAATGTTTTATAAATATGTTAAATGTAATGGTTTATTTTATGAAATATATTCAAAATATTTCCTCAACATGTAATCAATATTAAACTAATACTGATATATTTTATATTTTCTTACTAAGTTTTTGAAGTTCCTATGTATTTGACACTTAGAGTATATATTTTAAAATATTTATTCAGACTGGCTATAGTTTAAGTGTCCAAGAGCCATATATTACTGTTGAGAGTATTAGTCAAAATTCAAATCAACAGAACTTCTCAGAGAATTTTCCAGAAATTAGATTCCTAGGTCTTTCTCCCACGTAGCTGCTGGGTGGGTGGGAACAGCCCACCTTTGGGTTTGAAGCTGTGCTCCTCACTGTTTTACCAGCAGGGCTCCCTGCTGCTGCTGCTGCTGCTGCTGCTGTTTTGTGCAGTCGATTCCATCTCACAGCCACTTCCTGTCTAATAGAAGGAATCAGGTCATCGTATAGGACAAACCAATTCACAGTTCCCAAATTTGAAGCCAGTTCTTCCACAACTAGAAACAATAAGGCATAACAGTGATCCAACTCCTTTTGGCTCTGGCTACGTTCTCTTCTGGCTGGGGGTATTAAAAATAACATCCTCGCTCTTCAACACTTTGAGAGGTCTTTTGCATCCTATTTGCCCAATAAATATGTTGTTTGAATTCTTAACTGCTGCTTGCCAGAGCGTTGATTGTGAATCCAAATAAAATAATATTCTTGGGGAAAAAATACAATCTGCAACGTTTAGATAGCTACTGTCTAGGTAGAAATTGACATAGCGCTGTGTTGTGCCATCAAAAGTGTGGCTCACTGGACAATCACAGAAAAGAACCAAAGAGAAAAGAACCCGTTCTCTCTTCCCTGCTTTTCACTTGTTAGGAACATGGGTTGTAAATGATAAAGGGAGAAAGAGCTGTCATTTCATGGTTAGTGTGAGTGCAGACGTGTGTGTATTTTAAGCATCTATGCTTTTTATGTGTCTCTGTGTTCTCTGAAAGATGAGTGGCCTCATTATTTAATGGAAGTCATAATGCCATGGAAGCATCAGTAAAATCCCTGGCCCAGGGACATCGCAGAATAAGGCTTCCTGACTGCTCTCTCAGGGTGGTGGCATCTGGATAATTATCTGTGGTAAATAAAAGCTACAGTACATTCCTGAATTATATGAGGATATATTCCTTCTGAGGGAGAGCGAGTCTTGAAGCTGTATGATTATAATCATTACCTATTTAAATTATTTGTAGCTAAGGCTAATTTTTTTTGCATAGGGGATACTTAATACAATGGAATTCTTAAACTTAGAAGTGGACACACAATCATTATTTTAAGAGAATCTAAGTATATAGGAGATAGAAAAGTGGGTGAGGTTAGTAGAAAGGAAAAACTCAAGTCTAAGAAGGCTTTCAGAGAGAGAAGGGTAGGATACCAAAAGCCAACTTATTCCCTTCTGATGCTTCGCCCAAGGTCAACTGAAGCCCACTGCATGAGCCCCTCCTCCCATGCAGAGGAGCCCTGTGCTCCCTACGCTTGCTCTCCCAATAGCGAAGGTGGATGGGTGGGTAAAAGGCAATGCCATCCAGCGGATTGCTCACTAACTAGAAAGCCACCGGGATACAGGTATCTTCTGTAGCAAGTATATCGTCTATATGCCCAGTATTCTAGCTCAATGCCCAGTACTCTAGTTCAGTAGGTACTCAAACCCAAACTGTCTGGCAATGGAATGGAGAGCAAACATTTGGAACTCACTCTGGATCAGACACTCCACACATGCCATCCATTAATCGTCAATTCAGTCACTTATGCTTGTTTTGAAATGCATGTATTAACATAGAGCAGGCAGGAATATGTGATCCTTATAAAACCTAATTATGTTTTTTTTTAATGGAAAGGATCCCTGGTAGTGTAAAAGGCGAATCCCTGAGCTCTAAGCAATAGGTTGGCAGCTGAACCCACCCAGCGGCTCTGTAGGAGAAAGGAGACGCTGATGCTTTGAGATGCTATTTAGAGATCAGAGCCTGGAGAAGCCGACCCGACGGGGCAGTTCTATGCTGTGAATCGTGTTGTTATGAGTCACAATCAACTCGATGGCACCTAACAACAAAACCAAGTTTAGAGCAAAGAGATTGAATGGCATGTTTGATGGGGCATACTGAATTGAAGCTAAGCTTTACCATCTTAGTTTAAAAGACAGGCAAGTTGTGGATATTTGAAGTTTCAGGGTGTGGGGAGCAGGAATAAAGGTGTGGAATGAGAGTGACTTTTGTAGAATGGGACAAAAGCAATGGTGGGGGGGGGGTAAGGCAAAGGGTGATGGAGGAACAGGGACAGCATTGACATATGACACTAAATATAGGTCACATCTTCCTCAGTCTTGGTTTGCGTGGGTCTAAGTCCCAGTAAAAATTGTTGCTTGTGCTGTAGAAATGATGAAATAGCACAAAAACTCTTTTTAGGTAGTATACGTAAAAATTTTGCTAGTAAGAAACCATCATATCTTATAATTCCTAAGGATAAAGGCAAAGGTGGAGATTTTAGTAGACTTGATAACTCGGAAGAAGAGGGAAAACAGCCGTGAGCTGGAGAGGTGCAGTGAAGGGGTTTGAGGGCTACTAAAGGCATGCATTCCACACGTGGTTGACCCTGTCCTGGTCATTTACTCCTTAGTTTGTGTACCAGTTTTTCATTAAGTGTTTTTTGAATTAAATTTGAAGCAGTGCCTGGGGTACCAAGATAAGCAGTAGTGATCCTTGTCCTGGGCTGGGAAAGCAGTCTTGGAGGCAGCAGGCACCTTTGTCCTGCTAAGGAGCAGTCCTGGGAAGCAGGGGCATCGAGAGCAGGTGCTGTAAAATCTACCTCGCTGGTCACAGGCGCAAGCGAGTGCATGCAAGTCATTCACACCAGGAAACTCAAGTAAGCTTTTAAAAAGACACAAAGGACTCCTTTTAAAAACAAACCAAATACAAAACAAAACAACCCAGAGTATGTAAATACAGCTTTCAAAAGAGTACAATCGGAGAGAATTTGTTTATATTTTAAAGGAGATCTTTGCTTTATTTAAAAGAATTCAAAGACGAGTGCCTTTGAATAGACAGTCCTCACAATGCCCTTAAACATATGTTCATACATGGGAAACAGCCCACAGTCTGGCTTTAGGATTCACCTTCCTTAAAGAAGGATTTCCATGAGGACCATTTAAGTCAGTGGAGCTCATTGCGAGACAATTTTCAAAAATAAAACCATTTTCGAGTTTCAGTCACGTGTTCTTCACTGAAGATGAAAATGAGTTACTCTCTAATTAGATACCTAAAGATAGAGGCGATATGATTTATGACACACTGGAAGTCCTTTGGTCGGGGGGTGGGGTGGGGGGCGAAGATGAATATATAGTGTCTCTCTTTTTGAATATAAGGTCCCTATGAGGAACCCTGGTGGTGAAAGTGGTTCCTCCTTGGGCTGAGATCCACAAGGTTGTCAGTACAAAACCATCAGCAGCTCCGAGGGAGAAAGACCGGACTCTCTATTCCCGTAAGCAGTTTCAGGCTCGGAAACCTGTGGGTGGTCGCTGCGAGTCAGGATTGAGGACAGTGAGTTTGAGAGTCTCGTCCGAGCTGGAGTCCACTTGATGGCAGTGTTTTTATTTCCCCTCCAAATGCAACCACCTCTGGGATTCTGCATATGTTTACTAGATTCTCACACCTTGCAAAATACAGTTTTGACATTAGGAGTCTCTCAGTGGTGCAAAGGTTAAGAACTTGATCACCAGTGATTGGTGATTGGAACCCACCAGATGGTATCTAGCAAGAAAGGCCGGGTAATCTGCTTCCTGAAACCCTTTGGAAGTGCAGTTGCCTCTGGCAATTGGTTATAAAATGTATTTAATTTCTTTTCATCGTGCCCCTAATCCTTGGACTTTACATTAGTTCTACTGCCTTAAGGTACTCTTTCCTGTTTCTGGACATTTCAGCATTGAAGAAATATATCAGATTTCCACTGGGCTGGGAGGATTAAAATAGTCAATTAGAAAAAAACTCACATGGACCCTCACCACTAACTAGCTATACGGGCAATTTATTGAACCTTTGTCCCCTATTGAAATACCAGTATGGGGTTTACAATGAAAGATCCCACTCAAACCCAAAGCTCAGTCCCTGGCCCTGGCATTCATCCTGATGGTAGTGACCCTAGGTGGCCTTTCTGAGACAGTAACCTTCCTGGGGCTGTGGAGCAGCTGGTGAGTTTGAGCCACTTCCTGCTGTGAGCAGTTCAGCGCATGCCCTGGGCTCCTCATAGTCCTGCCCAATTCTAAAATTCGAACCTGCCACTTCACGCTGAGTTGCTTTTAAAGACAATTGTGAGTTGCTTCATATCTGCGCTTGCACACAGAACACGTTCCTTCCGAACAGGTTTCTGAGATCCCTGCTAAAATGGGCAAGTAGGAACAGAGCGGAGTTTCGGGGCACCCTGTTTCTTTCTGTCTTTGTTATTGTGCCTGATGTCTCAGTCTTGCTCTGATTTCTTTGAAGCCCCGTGTTGATTGTTCTTGCGACCATGGAAGAGTTACTGTGAACCTCTTCGATCATCTCGCTGGAAAACGTGTCTCTCAAGCACCTCTCCGTCTTCCACAACCTCGGAGGTCACCAGCAGATTTTACATCTTCCAAACTGGGGCTCCAGGCCCCAGGACGGCCGGTCCCTTTTCCGGATGTTCTCTACAGCTCCCTCCATCCTTTAAGACCCATCTCCAGTCTCGCTGCCTCTGAAAAGCTTGTCCCAGAGAACTTCCACTTTTGCATTTGTCACATCGCACTGTAATTGTTTGTTTACACATCTGTTTCCTCAAACAGATTCAGAGCTCCCTGAGGGCGGAAATCTTGTCTTTCTCAACTTTGCCATTTCCTGTTGGCTGCAGGGAAGTCCAGAGCCCGAATGGAGGCCCACCCCTAGCAAATATGTGATCCTTCGGCCAGGCGCTTCCCTGCCTCCACATTTGCCTCTCCTTCTTCCTGGGAAAAGACTTGGCTTTCTATTCCCATAAAGAAGCCCCGGGTTCATGGCTCAGTCTCGGACACCCAGAAGGGCAGTTCTAGCCTGTCCTCCGGGGCTGCGGAGGTGAGTGGGAATCCACTCCACGGCCGTGAGTTTGGCTTTGAGTTTGTCCTCGCAAGGACGCTCCTGAGAAGAGAGGATGATCAGGGAGGCAAGTATGTCGGACAGGTGATCAGGCGAAATCAGACCCTGGGGAAGGACCTGAGGCCGGGGAAAGCAGACAATCGATGAAAATAAAAAGGCAGGCCTTCAGGGAGGTGGATGGACACAGTGGCTGCGACGAGACTCCAGCAGTTACTATTGTGAGCATGGCGCAGGACCCGGCCGGGACTTGTTTTTCTTCTGTTGTGCGTAGGGTCTGTGAGTTAGAACCAACTCTGTGATTCCTAACAATAATGCCCTCCCTTCGCCTTATCTGTCTTATCTGCTTCGAATTCCTGTTATCTGGCAGCATTATTTATGCTTTCCTAAATCATCTGGTGTGGCAGTCTGCTTCCTGAGAGATTACATAGCCTTGAAAACTCGATGGGGCAGCTCTCTTCTGTCCTACGGGACCAGCGTGAGTCAGATCAGGGGGATGACAGTCATCGGAAAAATGTTGAACGAGAGAGTTCAGTACGGAGAGTGCTATCCGGTGTATGGCTAGGACTTAACACAGGACTGGTGCCTGGAAAGTAGTAAAATACGACTCAATTAACATATATTGAATACAGGATGTAATAAATGCATCATTTTCATATTACTAGGGAGTAATATGAAAGCATGGTCTTCATGCAATAGATGTATTATCGAATTTCATTTTCCCATTTCAGGAGCATACACTATGATCCCCATTGAGATACTGAGGAAAACAGATCCCTCCAATTTAAGTGACAAGCACAGATTACATAGTTTGTAGGAAATGGCAGAGTCAGTCTTTGAACAGAGGTGATGTGACAAGAAGAGGCTAATTTATTTGCCAGTTGAATCATTCCCCGGATTTCATAGATGAGAGCTATGCATGTTGCTTTAATACACGAAGATCATAGATCAGGTAAGATTTTAGTTTCATGTTCACGTTCCTGTTGATGCATGGTTTTCATGTACAAGTTTATGACTGATGGGGATTTATAGGGGAAATGTCTCTCTGAGGATCATTGCGAATACACAAGGCACAACAGAACAGTCCCTGTGGGTTTTGAGACAGTAACTCTGTATGGGAGTGGAAAACCCCAACTTTCTCCCGTGGAAGTCGCTGCTGGTTTTGAACTGCTGACCTTGTGGTTAGCAGCCCACCAGGTCACCCCCTCTGCCACCAGGACTCCTTGGTTTTTTTTTAACATCATTTATGGGGGACTTTTACAGCTCTTATAACAATCCATACATTAATGTATCAAACATTTGTACATATATTACCATCATTATCTTCTAAACATTTATATTCTATTTGAGCCCTAGGTATGAGCTCCTCTTTTTACACACCTCCTGGTGACCCCTTGGTTAATTATAAATTATTATTTTCATATCTTACACCGACTGCTGTCTCCCTTTCCCCATGGTTTCTTCCCCACTCCTCTCCCCATCTTCCCCCTACCCTCCTGGTATCGCTACTCCTGTTTCTGTTGCGAGGGCTTTATCTGACCTGGATTCCATGTGTTGTGAACTCTTTTCTATACCTGTGTACATGCTCCAGCCTAGCCTGCAGTGAAAGGCAGGATTGGGGTCATGATAGTTGGGGGTGAGGAAGCCTCAAGGAACCAGAGGAATATTGTGTGTTTCATCGGTTCTATACTTTACCTTGGTTGACTCATCCCTTCCCTGTCAGTCTTCTGTGAGGGGATGTCTCATTGTTTACAGATGGGTTTTAGGTCTCTGCTCTGACCCCCGTCCTTCTCAATAATATGTTTTTTTGTTTGGTTGGTTGGTTTGGGTCTTCTGATGCCTGGTACTTGATCCCATTGACACCTCATGATTGCATAGGCTGGTGTGCTTCTTCCATGTGGGCTTGTTGCTTCTCTGCTGGATCACTGCTTGTTTAACTTCAAGCCTTTAAGACCCCAGACACTATATCTTTTAATAGCTGGACACCATCAGCTTTCTTCACCACATTTGCTTGTGTACCCCCTTTGTCTTCAGCGATCGTACTGGGAGGATGAGCATCACAGACTGCCAGGTTCTTAGAACCAAGTGTCCTTGCATTGAGGGAGGGCTTGAGCAGAGATGCAAAGACCAGATCTCCTTTTGAATAAATCCTGCATCATATTCTCGAGCCCTCATTTCTAAGCCAGAGCTGGCCAGTGGAAACGATGCCCCTCCAATTATTTTCTTCGTTGACTGAGTCATTTCAAGACTAAGCAGTGAGTCTTGCTCTGAGAGACAAGAGGAAAAGAAGTTTGATTTCCTTTCTTGTCTTCAGGGTCAACTTCCTTGCTTTTCAAAGCCTAGTTGTCACTCCGACCACTTAAACATCTCTACTCTTGTTTCAAGCTAAGGGAACCTGGTAGCACAGTGAGTTAGCGGTTTGAAGCCACCAGCCACTCTTGGGAGAAAGGTGAGGCTTTCAACTCTGGTGAAGATTTACAGTCTACTCTGCCTTACGGGCTGTTGTGAGTCGGAATTGACTGGATGGTGAGTTTTAAGCCAATATCACTACCCTTCTCTGT
The DNA here is from genome assembly GCF_000313985.2 of Echinops telfairi. Classification (NCBI taxonomy): domain Eukaryota; kingdom Metazoa; phylum Chordata; class Mammalia; order Afrosoricida; family Tenrecidae; genus Echinops; species Echinops telfairi. Next base: position 44,511,196 of record NW_022107431.1, on the reverse strand, counting down.
AAAAGGAGAATGAGAATAATAATCACCGCACAGGTGAAGAAGCAAGCACAGGGTGTGAAGTGAGTTGTGTGTGTGTGTGTGTGTGTGTATTGATAAGTGGGGGTGGGGTGTGCACCTAAGAAAGGTTGGAGGTGTTGGAGAGACTGAGACTGATGTTTAAAGGTAATTGGTAGTAAACCAAATCATGGAAGAGGAAGGGAACAAGGCAATTTCAAATAAAAGCTCAGTCTCAGAGGAGAGCCATGCCCCTGCTTTCAAAGTCCATGTTGTTTTTCTCGAACAGCAAATGGAGACTCCTGCTGCAGGGTGACTCCTGCTGTAAATGGAGGCCACCAAGGAAGCTGCTAGTGGTGGCCTGGGGAAGGGGACACTGGCTGGGATCGCCACTGTGCTCAGCTCACCGGTAACCAGAGGGTGAGCTGTACTATAGATGCGAAGAACCAAGCTCGCTGCCATTGAATCCATTCCCACTGAGAGCCACCCCCGCAGACAGGGTACAAGTTCATGCTTGACCTGCTACATCACCAGGACTACCGCCCTTACTGTGTGTTCTTGTTAGGTCCCTCATGTCGGTTCTGACTCTTAGTAACCCTCAATACAAGAGAATGACACACTTCTTGATCCTCTGCCACCCTCGCAATTGTTCTTTGGTTTGAACCCATTGTTGCACCCACTGTGTCAATCTATCTTGTGGAGGAACTTCCTCTTTTTTTGCTGCCTGTGTTAGTCTGGGTACTTTAGAGAAACAAATCTACAGAAACTCATGTATAAGAGAGAGTTTTATATAAAGGTTAAGTGCACATCAAGAAAACATCCCAACCCAGTGCTGCCCAAGCCCACAAGTCCAACACTAACCCGTATGTCCGACACCAATCCACAAAGTCCCCCTCCATCTCCCAAAACACACTTTGATGCTGAATGCAGGAGGAAATGCGAATCAGTGAACATGTAAGCATCTCAGCGTTGGCAGGGGTCTCCATATGGCTGCTCCAGCCAGCACCCAGGGCTGCACCGGGGTAGGTCCATGCTACATCTCCTTGGGGATGTCTTGCAGGAAGTCATCCTTGCCAGCTGAAGCAGGGAACTGGCTAAGGCAACTGCAACCTGGTCCGACCATCACAAACCAAGAGACCCAAGAACTCGAAAGGCAAGGCTCACTGAGTCATTTATCCCTCTGCCCTTCAATTAACCCCACATGTGTTTATTGGCCAGGTTGGCACAATAAACTAACTACCTCACTGCCCCTCTCCTTTACCAAACATGATGTCCTTCCCCAGCCCCAGTGTCTGTTCTTCTGATAACAAGTCCAAAGGAGGTGAGATAAAGTTTTAGCATCCTTTCCTCCAAGGAGCACTCTGGCGCTACTCTTCTAAGACGGATTTGTTTGTTCTTTTGGCAGTCCATGGTACTTTCAATATTCTTCTCCAGCACCACAATTCAAATGCCTTATTCCTCTCCAGTCTTCCTTATTCAATGTCCGGTTTTCACATTCATATGAAGCAATGGAAACCACTAGGCCTTGGGTCAGGAGCACCTGAGTCCTCAAAGTAACATCCTAGCTCTTCAACACTTTAAAAGAGGTCTTATGCAACAGATTTACCCAATGCTATGAATCACTTGATGTCTTGACTGCTGTTTCCATGCTGTTACCCTTGATAACTTTAATCTTTTCTCCACTTAACAGGATGTTGCCTATTGCTTCAGCTGTGAGGACGTGGGTCTTCTTTACACTCAGCTGTCATCCATGCAGAGGACTGCCATCCTCGGCTTCATCAGCAAGTCTTTCAAGTCCTCCTCACTTTCAGCAACCAAGATTGCATCATCTGCATATTTCAGGTTGTTCATAAGCCTTCTGTCAATCCTGATACCACACTCTTCTTCATAGAATCCAGCTTCTCTGATGATTTGCTCAGCCTACAGACTGAATAGTTATGGTGAGACGCTAAAACCCTGAAACATACCTTTCTTGATTTTAAACCATGTCATATTCCCATGCTTTGGCCACACATTGCCTCTTGAACCGTGTATTGGTTCCCCAGGAGCAGAATGTGGTGTTCTAGAATGCCCATTCATCTCAAGATTATGCATAGTGTATTAGGATCTCGGGAGGGCAGTCTGTGACAGATTTTAGGTCAACTTGCACTTGTGAAGGGTTGGAGTCCAACTTGTCAATCAGGTCCCGGGCTGATTGATAGCTCTTGGGATGGGTGGTCTTTTTATAAGAGAGACACTGGGAGCCCCTCCCTGCCTTTGTGTCCCTTTGCCTACCTACTTGCTGGGACTTCTGGCTGCCTCCAGGGACAGCCCCGCATTGGTCTTCTTATCCTGAGAGTTGTCTACACTCTGCTATGCTCTCACTGACCTTGGATCCACATGATTTTGCACCCACTGACCTGTGACTTTCCAGCATCCCATGTCACCTCTCTCTGTCATCAGCCTGAAGCTACAGGAGTCTGAGGAGATCTCTGGCTAGCATTAGTCCCATGGTCTTAAATTGGACTGGGCTAGGATGCCTTCTTGTTATGTTTCTGGGAGATTATTTCTGGATATAAAGCTCTGTCTTATAAATATATGAGAGTACCTGGTTTTCTTGCTCTAGACAACCCAGCCTAAAACATGGTCGAATGGCTTTGCGTGGTCAACAAGACACAAGTAGACATCTTTCTGCTGTTCTCGCCTTCAACAAAGATCTGTCTGATAACAGCAATGAAATCCCTTGTTCTATGTGTCTTCTAAAACTATAGACATTCCCTGTCAGTGTATTGCTGCGACCTTTGCTGACTGATCTTCCGCAAAATCCCACAAGTAAAATTGTGCGGAAGATCACCCCCTGCTCTGGGGACCCTTTGAAAGAGCCACAGGCAAAATTATATCATTGTATTCTATATATAACTATATTTTATGTGTGCTTGGATACTTTTCTCCGAATAACAGATTCTAATCTGTGCATTTGCATACCTAATATTGCATTCCTCCAGAGCAAGAAGGTTGGCCCCCCCCCACTCTAAATAAAGAAAACAGAATGTCCCTGAATCACCCTTAGGTGGGGCAGAGTTGGCTAATTTGTCATAGGCCTGATGAGACTTTCCCTGCAGTAAAACTGAAGTCACCGACTTAGGAAGGACCTTGGGAGCTATATAATCCCTTTGTTGGCTTCTCAAGCATCTGAGGACAATAAGGAGATTAAAGCCCGGGTAGCAATTTGAGGAGCTGAACAAAGCGATTTAGAGACCCTTTCCATTTCCAGCTCTATCACTTGCCATTCGTGTGCTGACCATGGACTAGTCAGTTTCTTAACCTTGAAATCACAAAGTGATGCTTGCTGAGGTCAAGGAATGAGGAAACAAAACAAAACAAAACTTTTCATCTCTCATCACAGCTTTGTAAACAGCAAATGACAGGAAGACATGCTTACACATGGCCTTGCTGTTTCTCCAGTGAGAACAGTTATCTAAATGCCCACCTGCGGGCCAAGCCAGCTGTTTGTAGACAAGCCTGACTGCATCATCCATCTCTGTGTCAGTCGCACAGGCCTGGGGGATTAGAACTCTGAGAGCAAGATAGATGGTGTCAGCCTCAGTCACAGACGTGGCTTAGTGTGACGGCTCTTGTGTGAGGTGGAAATGCCCATCTGGACAAAATCACCTTGGATGTATCCAGTCACGGGGGGATTTCTGCCGTTGGGTTCATGAGCTAATCTTCTCCCCGGGACCCCTCTCTGGGGATGTTACTTGCTGCTGCCCTAGCAGACCCTCACACTCGAGCGTGACTTTATTGAACACTGACAATGAGGATCATCTGTGAGCCCTCGGAGGAAAACTTGAGAGGGGGACTGACAGCCCACGGTCTGTCTTCCCCCAAGAGAATCCAGCGGAAGGCCTTCATTGTTCCAGGGCTGGGAAGCACGATTAAGAGAAAAAAGATTGAGAGGAAGAATGGCCATTCTATTTTACTATCTTTTAAGATAAAGATAGGATTATTGACTTAGAGAGAAAGATCTTATAATTCATATATTTATTTTAAAATTCTGTCTGCTTCTTTTACTTTGCTTCTGAGAGATTAAAGTCAGCATTTGTTAAGGAAACTCCCTGGGTCTCCCGTGATAAAATGCTTAGCTTTGGCTGAAAATATGGACAGAGAAAGGCATTTATCAGCCCTCTCTCTACTGACAACAAAGGTATTTGTTGGGGCCCTCTCACACAAAACTGGTTGGAAACATTTTTCTATTTTTAATAGAGATTAAAAAAAATTGGCCACACCTCTCCAAAAGTCTCTTGCTCACAAATGTAAAATCTGTGGGGGTGGAGAGCAGAGAGACCATAATTAAAAATATTAATTTGAAAGCCACTAAAATAGACTCTTCTGTAAATGAGCAGCAACTCATCACCTGGTCTCAGGAGGTTCCACCTGTAGCTAGGTGCCCTATGGTTCCCAATGGGCCTTTTTGATCTCTGCCTCGCTGTGTTAGTCCAGGTTGACTAGAGAAACAAATTCATTGACACTCATATATGTATAAGAAAGAGGTCTATTTCAAAGAGTAATTGCATTTTGAGAAAACATCCCAGCCCAGCCCAGATCAAGTCCGTAAGTCTGATATTAACCCATATGTCTGATACTAGTTCATGAATTGCTCTTTAGACTCACACAGCACATGCAATGATGCCATATGCAGGAAGATCACAGGCTGGTGGGTGGAAAGTGTTGTGGATCCAGTGGCGGTGGAAGCATCTCAATGCTGGTGGGGGTCTCCACGTAGCTCCTCCAGTTCTCGGGCTCTGGTTACCATCAGCTTGGTTCCATATGGTTGTCAATAGGAAGATGAAGAGAGAGAGAGAGAGGCCCACCTCTTCTGATGGCACAATCAAGAGAGAGGAAGTTTCCAGAATACTCATGAGAAGGCCATGCCCAGAAGGAGGCATCATCAGACTGTGACCTGATTGACAAGCTAGACTCCACCCCTTCACTCTAATGATCAAGTTGACATAAAATCATGTAGCTACCACATTCCCTTAGGATCATCTTCCTGGAAATGTTGCCCCAGGGTCATCCCCTCCAAGAGGTAAGTGTCCCAAAGGTGAGACTATCTCATGGCTTCTCCGCAGGCAGGTTATGGAGTAAAAGTATGGGTGTTCTAAAACAAAATCAAATAAATCCACTGCCATCAAGTCAATTCTGACTCAGGGTGACCTTAGAGGAGCGGGTAGAGTTGTTCCTGTAGTTTCCAAGACAGTAACTCTTTATGGGAGTAGAACGCCTCATGAAAATGATGCTGTGGTTAGAGGCAACAACCCTTGTCCCCTTCACTATCGGAATCTTGTCCTAAGTTCCACCTTAGTTTCTCCTGTCCACTGGTCCCGCTGACCCTGCTGTAAAGGAATTAGCCTGCCATTACCCTGACAACGTTTACTTGGCTCTTCTTAGTGTATGGTACTGCTTGTTTTCTTCTTTAACTTTTCCTATGAATGTCTTCCTTCCTCTGATGTAATCATAAACCCTAAAATAGGAGGAACCTGTCTTATACTCTTGGTACTCCCACAGGTCCCAGCATTGTCACCTGCCTGATATATCTGACTGCCTCTTAGGGCCGAGAGCTTTCATCACAGTTCCTTGGTGAGTTACTTTTCAAACTAGGCTGGCCCAGGCCATGCCACGTGGATTCTAACTTAAAGTGTTTGAGAAATTCTGCAGGCAATTTTGATGAGCAGTCCTGGCTAAAGCTGTTGTGTTCTGTAGTTCTGTTATTCGAATTGTTGTTTGTTATTGACAACTATTATCTGAGACTTCCTTAGTTTTAGATGTCACAATAGTATAGTAGTTTGCTTTGTCCAACTTTTTGGTTTGTCATTGTATTAGTCTAGGTACTTTGGAGAAACAAATGCACAGCAACTCACGGATAAGAGAGTTTTATGTAAAGAAAAGGTGCATCATGAAAACATCCCAACCCAATGCTGCCCAAGCCCACAAGTCCAACATTAACCCAACATAACTCCACCTCACAAAACAGAGGCAATGATGCCGACTGTAGGAGGAAAACTGAGCCAGTAAACGAATAAGCATCTCAGCACTAGCAGGGGTCTCCACACGGCTGCTCCAGCACCCAGGGCTGCATCGGGATAGGTCCATGCGGCTTCTCCTTGGTGATGTCTTGTAGGATTTCAATCTTGCAAGCTGAAGCAGGGAGCTGCTAAGGCAGCTGCATCCTGGTGCAACCATCACAAAGCAAGAGACCCGAGAACTAGAAAGGCGAGGCTTCACCACCCATTTATCCCTCCGCCTTTCAACCAGCCCCACATGTGATTATCGGCCAGGTTGGCACAATTAACTAACTCAGTCATTTTAGCTAACAATTTCCAAGCACTTCTTAGGTGTTGTCTTAAAGTGATTAAAGAACACAATCACTGGAGTCCTTGAAAGGTGCCAACAGTGAAGTATGCAGCCACGAGTCACAAAAACCATCAAGAGGTCCTCAAAGGACAGGCCTGGCAGTCTGCTTTCCAGAGACCCGATGGAGCACTTCTCTGCTCACAAGAGTTGGCATGAACTGCATGGCAACTAACCACACAATCCCTACCACAAACTTGCAAAGAGGGTACCAGAATAGCCACCCTGTATAGCTAAGGAAAATGAGTTTTGGGAACTATCTAGAAACTTGCTTGCCTGGAAAACACTGGAGCCAGAATTCCGACTGGTGAGTCCAGGTGCTGAGTTAGAAGGGTGGACATGAAGTGCGAACCTTGACTCCAGCTTAAGCAGCGGCATTGGACGTGCTGCTGACAGGTAGCCTCAGAGATGGACCAGCACACTTTTGTTTGTTTGTTTGAGATGAACTTGTGTGTCACTAAAGACTCCAAGTCCATTTCCATTTTAGTTTTTATCCTCTCTCTTTTTTAAAGCAACTCAAACCACCATTGAGGCTGCTAACGTCTATGAAGCTCAGAGCTGAACTAGTCTGGATGTGGTAGTTTTTCCTGCTTTCTATGGACTCTCACTCAGTTCAGGAAGAGAGCAACCTCATACCTGTATTACAAGGCAGGTGCCCTAATACCATAAGAACAGGAAGTAAGCCTCCACCCCTGTTGAGTCCATTTGGACTCACACTGATCCTACAGGACAGGGTAAAACGACTCCACCATGTTTCTGTGCTCTAATAAAACTATCCATTAAGTAAACTGGGACAGATGTTTATACTTCAATATCTGGATATGGTTTTTTTGTCCCAGATTTGTTGACTTACAATTAAAAACCGACCAGGTTGAAACCAAACCCAGTGCCATGGAATGGCTTCCGACTCAGAGAGCCCCTGTCAAGTGTTTCTGAGACTGTCGATCTTGATAGGAGTGGCAGTCGCATCTTTCTTCGGAGGAGTGACTGATGTGTTTGAATTGTCCAACTTGCCATTAGCAGGCTGACACCTCACCTGTAGCACGCTTTCAAAATGGATCTAGAAAGAAACAAAATCACACTGAGGAATGGTGTGGGGGCTACAATCAGTGGTAAGAATTTCCTTTAGAAGAATCAATACCAGACCAGTCCCAAGAGACTGGTCTTTCCTGATAACACGGCTACAGTATGTGAGACATGAATCCTTCAAAGGAGCATTCTGGCTGGACTTCTTCCAAGACAGATCTGCTAGTTCTCTTGGCAGTCCGTGGTATTTTCCATATTCTTCCCCAGCATCATCATTCATGTGTGTCAATTATTCTTCAGTCTTCCTCATCCAATGTCCAACTTTCACATGCGCATGAGGCATTTGGAAATACTATGGCTTGGGGAGGCTCGCCTTAGCCCTCAAAATAACATCCTTGCTTTTCAGCACTTTAAACAGGTCTTGTGCAGCAGATTTACCCAATGTAATGTGTTCATTGGATCTCTTGACGGCTGCTTCCATGAGCATTGATTGTGCACCCAAGGGAGATAAGTCCTTGTCAAAGCACATCATCTTGATAAAGTAGATTTCTAAACCATGGTCAGTGCTAGGGAGCTGATTCTGACTCATAGTGACCCTAAAGTCCAGGTGGACCTTTGTGGATTTCTGGGACTGTAACTCTCTACAGGAGTGGAAAGCCTCCTTTTTCTCCCACAGAGCGGTGGTGGTTTTGAACTGCTGACCTTGTGTAACCACTATGCCACCAGGGCTCCTTTCTGGTAGAGTAAAAAGGCAGGGAAGAGGAGGAAGACCCTCAACAAGATGGATTGACACAGTGGCTGCCACAATGGGCTTAGATGTAAGAGCAACTGTGAGGACGGTGAAGTACTAGGGGGTGCTTGCTTCTGTTGTGCCTGGGGTCGCTGTGTGTCAGAAATGACTTGACGGCATCTGACAACAACAGTCCCAAGGAGTTGGAGATGAAAGAAGCCCAAAATATCTGACCTTTCAAGATGCTTTTCTGCTCCGTGTTCTCTCCACTCCTTGAGTTTATCCCCTCGTGTCCCTGGGTTCTGTGATTCTCAGCCACATCCTACAGAAGCTCATTAAACGTTAAGGAAATATGTCACGTGTATGTGGGAGCGGTTCAGTTCCAAACCCGAAGGTCAGGCAGAGGTGAGCCAAGTGCAGGGTCCTGAGCCAGAAGCCAAAAATGTCTACATAGGACAGCAAGTCTTCTTGCTTCTACTAAAGCTCAGTTAAGAACTAGAGGAATGGCTTCGATGGAGGTGTGGGTTTTGTCCTTTAAGGGATCATCCCCCAAGGAAACAAAGGATGGTGTCTTAAATCACACCCTTTTGTAAAGTAGAGTCTAAAAATGCCCCAAGGACACAAAGGGCATGGCTTGGTTTACATATTCTATTATAGCCAGGTCTTGATCCCATCCTAATCCTGTATTGTAGCAAATACCTTCCAAAATGGGGTTATAACCATACACAGAGAATCCAGAATTATAATACATCACATAAGGGATTGTGGGGAAAAGGACTATATTAATTGATTACAACTTAGTATTTGCCCAAGGATGATTTCCAGGAGGCAGAGGCCAGACATGCCTCCACCCTCCAACCATGACCTTACTCTGACACCACCTGTTATCCACAGCATCCTCTCTCTGCTCGGTTTGATAATACATCCCATTGGTCACACAGAACTCCCAGACAATACTCATGACTTTAGCGTATATTAGGGAAGATAACAGGTTACATGATTCAGGATAAGAAAGCATTAAGCACATCGTCCTTTTGTGTCCAGTGCCTTTCTCAGTCATGTCAATGGGCATGTCTTTCTCTCTCTCCGTTCCTTGCATTTTCAGCCACTTTGGTCCTTGGTCTCGGTCCTGCTTGGGCAGGTTACACAGCTCCCTTGGTACTACTACATTCTCTCAGGGCATCCTACTCTGCAAGCCAGTCTCCAAGTAAAGTGGAAGACATCCAACTTCACTGCCCCAGCTTGCCTTCCAGTCCCAACACGCCCCCACTGCTCTGTCTCATGGTCTTGGTGTTGCTTCTACACTTCCTCTCCATGTGGGGATGTTGGACACACTTCACTCCTGGGTCTTCTTTCTTGCTGGTCATTGGGTTCTCGGTTCCTGCTTCTGAGATAGTTCACTTTCTCCCCAGTCGAGGGGCAAAACTGTCTACTCCCCTTAGTTCTCTGCACATTATTTGCATGATTCCACCCGCTCATTTGGCAGGAGTTATAAAACCTGTAGGTAGAAGAGTGATACCAAGTCATTTCAGTTCACCACACATATTTGGCAACTTGACACTTTATTCTGCAGTAAACCAGACAAGCGGTTCTGTGGTGGCATCCTGGCCTTCCATGCTGGAGACCTGGGCCCATTTCCTGACCAATGTTTCCCATGCACAGCTACCACTGTCAGTTTGTGTGCTACTCTGATGTTAAACAAATTTCAGCAGAGCTTCTAGACTAGGCTAGAAGCCCAAGTGGTGTAGTCGGTTTTTCATTGTCCTGCTAATTGCAAAGTCAGTGGTTTGAACCCCCAACTGCTGTGACGCAGGATAAAGATGAAGTTGTCTGCTCCTGTCAAGATGGGCCGTCTCAGAAACTCCAAGGTCTGTATTCTATCCTATAGGAGCGCTAGGAGTCGGGAGCAACTCAGTAGTGGTGAGGTGGGTTTTTGGTGTTCTAGAATAAGGGGAAGAAGGATGTACACT
>NW_022107431.1:44497344-44500946 GCF_000313985.2 Echinops telfairi | reverse complement strand
GTGTTCTAGAATAAGGGGAAGAAGGATGTACACTAGTACAGATTAGAGCTAGAAACACAGGGACACCAGGACAGATAAACCAGGACCAGTATGATAAGAGTTGTACGAGCCCCCAATAAAATTATTACAAAAAAAAAAGAAGAAGAAGATCAGATGATCTATTTCCAAAAATCGGTCAAGGAAACTCTGTGGGTTGATTTCATTCGTCTAATCTGCAACGGATGATGGGGCAGGTTGCAGGACCGGGCGCATGCTTTTCGGCTATTCATGCAGTCAGGGCTTGACTCTGTTGCAGCTACCAACCACCACCCACTGCAGCAGAGCTTCTGAAACGGTGGGGGAGTAACTGGTTGTGGGGGGGGTCACCAAAAATGTGGCAACCATAAAAGTTTCTGAGTGAGCAATCACCAAAAATTAATTCAAAATCAAATGCATAATGAATCGGAGGCGGTGGTTTCTGGTTTCTTGTCCTCGTTGCAAATTCCAGGTGAAAAGGGATCCCGCTGAGTGGAAAGAGGCGAGGAGAGTCCTCTGGGTAGCTGTGAGGAAACAGTTTGACCCCACCCCACCCCCAAGAGCCGGCACCCTGGCCCTCCCAAGTAGTCCGTTTCCTCGGAACACGTGAGCTGGGTGCACAGGGCTGCTAGCATCCAGCCTTGCTCGCTTGAGGGCCGCACATGCTGCTGAGTGAGAGATGTCAGCCACCACTTTACAAATGGTATCAACTTCTTGGCATAATGGCAGGCAGCTGTCAATGTGGACACAAGATGAATCGCGTAATTTAAGAAAGGCAGAGGTATTTAAAAGCAAACCTTCAAGCAGCTTAGCAGGCCTGCAAGCCTAATAGCTTTCTTCACCTCTCCCATCAGCAAAGTACACAATGCTCAAGAGAGAGAGATTAATTACTTTTGGATACCATGATGTATGTACACCTTTCTAGGGTTCCTCTTTTTGGGGGTAGGGTGGGGAGAGGTTTACCTCAACTTTAAAAAGTGCTGAAGCATAAATATGATTCTATAAGGCAATTTAACTTGTTCAATACATACATACACATATATATATACATATATATATTAAATTAGGGAGATGGTTACATTTTAAGAGATTGATGGGTTGCCTACTGCGATAAGGAGGCAGCTAAGTGATTACATTTTAAAGCATGAGGTTTTAAAACGTTCAGTTTAAATTACCCATGCGCCCCCACCCCCCCAATAATTTGCCCATCACCTAATCCTTGATTTCTCCCTCTTGTGGACCATCCCTCCTTTTTGCCCATTTCTCCCAGAAAACACCTTCTAACACACAGATTAGCCCCTTGCTTAATCTCACTCTTGTTCTCTGTGGCCATCTCCAAAGTCTATTGCCTTTGGTATAAAGTTTTTAATTGATTTTCCCTTAGAACAGGGATCCAATGTAATATTTGCCTTTCTATGATTGACAAATTCCACCCAGCGCGATGCTCTCAGGTCCATCCAGGCCATGAGGCTGAGTGGTTTCGTCATTATTTGTTAGTGACATGTAGCATTCCATTGCATGCATGTTCCACAAGTCCTTCATCCATTCGTTGGCTGATGAGCCTTTAGGCGGTGTCTCTCATCTTGCTATTGTGAACAGTGCTGCACTGAACATGGATGTGCACATGTCTACTTTGACGTCATATTTGATACTATCTGGGAAGTAAGTACATTCATTTTGTTATTGTTGTGACACTGAAACACGAATCCAGAAGCCAGGAATAATAGAAAAATCAATTCAGGATATGTACAAATATTATAATGAATATTACCTAAAATGATTGGGATATCAGAAAATTAACTGCAGTGCTTGTTGAAGTGTGAACCAAAGCCTCTGTTTTGCACATCCATCTACCCACCCACACAAAATTCCACTTCCTGTTTCTTAGATGTGGGCTGCAAATGGTGACTTCCTGCCAGAGCACAGCAATGGAAAAGTGGGAGGTGGAGGGAAAGTTTACAGCAGTGAAACCCAACAAACTGCTCCAGCCAGGCCATCAAGGTCGGCACCACAGTCGTAAATCATCTGAGGATAGATAGCCTTGATATTAAGTGATGAAAATGCTCCTTTACCCTGTGATTTTCTTCCCAGTAACACATAAACATAATTCATAAGTCATGAGAAAGATATCAGAAAACTTCCAGTAATGGAGCATCCTACGAAGTATTTGACAAGTACTTATGCAAAAAAAAAAAAGTAAATATCATTAAAAAACCAACAACAGGAGACCTCTGAGAAACAATCACAGTGAAGATGCACTTAAACAAACATGTTGACTCACTGTACTGTGGCCTCTTAGATGGAATCTTGGAACAGAAAACAATGATATTATGCTAAAACCTAAAGAAATCTGGATAAGGTACAGACTTTAGTTAAATCATGTATCAATATTGGTTCATTAAGGTGACAAATATTAGATAATATTAACTGTTAATAATAGAGGAAGGGCTATGGGGCATATCAGGACACTCTAAACTATCTTATTTGGTAGATCTAAAACTTTCCCCCCACTTTCAGCCCAACAATAGTTCTATAAGGTGAGCCTTAACATCATGGAGATGGTAGAGCAATCTGCTGTCTAGATCAGAGGGGCAGCATCTGCACGGGACAAAGTTCAGAAAGCAGGAGGGGCAGGGACGAAGGGAGACTGGAAGCAGGAAGCACAGGGAGCAAGTGGGTGGGTGAGATCGCGGTGTAAGGATTGCAATCAGTGACAAAGACAAAATGCATATGACGTTTCGAATGCAAAACTGGTATGTTTTTCCAAACGTTTACCAATGTTGACCCAAATCACAATGAAGTAGGAAAAAAAAATCTATTTAAAAATACAGATTCCATATCAAGGAATCCATGCAGAAAAAAAAAATGTTTCCAAACTGATGTAATAATTTGTACATTTTTACTTGATGTGATTGACATATAGAATGATGTGATATAGGTATTAAATCCCAGCTAATAATCAAAAAGAAATCTGAAAATAATCCCCTCAATCACATCACAATGGTTGCTTGCTTTCTGTCTGCTGATGCCTGATACCTGATCAGGTGGACACTAAGTGATCACACAGACTGATGTGCTTCTTCCATGTGGGCTTTGTTGCTTCTCTGCTTCAATGGCTGCTTGTGTACCTGTGCTAGATACAATCGATGGATGGATGGTGATAAGAGCTGTAAGAGCTCCAATAAAATGCTTTATAAAAAATAAAATAATAAACCATATGTGCATTTGTTTTCACACTCTTCCCACAGCTCCCCTATTACAGAATTCACGCCAAAGGGCACCAGAGGGACCACCCTATGACGTCAACGACGTGCCAAGAGCCCTGAGAGTGCATGTTGTGGGAGGAGTCTTGCATCTACTCACAGGAGACTCAGATCACCGCGTGGGGTGAATGTGGGTCCTTCAGTATGACCCCTGACTGTTCATCTTGAGTGACCCCTTTAGATGGCCTCCTGATCGTGGCCCTGGAGCCAAGAAGACATGTTACGCTGGGAGTCAGGACACTGGTCCCTATCACAGTGCTGCTGACACCAGTGACTAGCTGGGTCACAAGAACCACTCTCTCTAAAAAAAAATCATTTTATTGG
>NW_022107431.1:44494861-44496441 GCF_000313985.2 Echinops telfairi | reverse complement strand
CCTCATTCACAGTGATAAGATTTTTGGTTCTGATGATGCCTGATACCTGATCCCTTTGTCACCTTGTGATCACACAGGGTGGTGTGCTTCTTCCATGTTGGCTTTGCTTCTGAGCTAGATGGTCCTTTGTTTACTTTCAAACCTTTAAGACCCCAGATGCTATATCTTTTGATAGCCGGGCACTGTCAGCTTTCTTCACAACCTTTGCTTATGCACCTGCTTTGTCTTCAGTGATCCTGCCAGGAAGGTGAGCATCATGGGAATGCCAGTGATCACACAGGTCCACTGAGGTAAGCTTAAAAAAATAGGGTATAGGGGGAAAGCTACTATAATCATACATCCTTGGGGTGATATCCAGAAATTATGGCAGGGGCCAAACCCAATCCAGGGATACATATGGCAGCCAACTAAATATGAGGGGGAAAGAAAGAGGAAAAAAAGAAAAGAAAAGAAAAAGAAAAGACATGGGTAGGGGGGAGCAGGGCACTAATCCACCCGAGAGGAGTGTATTCTTTATATCTCCACAGGAGAAGGAAAGAGAGACCAGGCTTCAACCCGATGTGCCTAGACATGAACACAACATACAGGCATGTATCAGGGAACCAACAGAGAGGTCTGCAGTGCTGGCCACAATCCTGACTATGTTGACACCCCCACACCCGCCCTCAGAAGAATGCACTTCAGAGGACAGCACTGGGCTACAGCTTGGGGAAAGGGGCACGTTGTATTAGAGCACACAGGAGAAACACAAAGGGATGGAGAGGGAGGAGAGGACATGCTGACCCACCAAGCCCAGAGGATGATGTTCCTGCTCAGAGCAGACAATGCACCCGGAGGACCGTAGCGCCGGCCCCAACACCAGACTTGACGTCCCTCACTGAGCCATGGCACCGCGTGCAGGGGACAACACTGGAGTCACAATGCGGGAATAGTGCATGGGCAGGCCCAGCACGCTGGGGTGAGGCACCAAGGACAAGCAGCAAAGCAGCAGGGGGAGCAGACTGATGAAACCCCCGGGGAACAACAAAAATAAACTTGGGGGACAGTGTGGCACCCCATTAGACTCCACTGGAAAACACTCGTAAAGGCCAACAAACAGACCTTGAACTATTTATAGGCTTCTTTATTTGCCAGTCGCTTTCTTTTTGTTTTTGTTATTTTGTGTTTGTTTTTTGCTACTGTTGTTATTGTTTTGTTGGTTCTTACTTCCTTTGTTGTCTTATTTGGCTTTGCCTGGTTTTTGAGTTTATTAATGTATCTGCATGTCTGTCTAGATAAGATAGGCAGGATAAATGATTCCGAGATGAAAACAGTGGGACCAGTGGTTTCAGGGATACAGGAGAAGGGGAGGTGGGAGAAAGGAAAGTGGGTGGTGAGGTGGGGTGGGGAGGGACGAACCCAGGGACAAGGGAACAACAAGTGATCCAAAATCAGTAGTAAGGAGGGTGTAAGAGGCCTGGTAGGACTTGATCAAGGGCAGTGTAACCGAGAGGAATTACTGGAACCCAAATGAAAGCTGAGCATCATAGTGGGACAAGAGGAAAGTCAAAGGAAATAGAGGAAAGAGCTGGGAGGCAAAG
>NW_022107431.1:44483838-44493504 GCF_000313985.2 Echinops telfairi | reverse complement strand
TGAACCCTTGATAATTTATAAATTATTATTATTTTGTCATGTCTTACACTGTCCGACGTCTCCCTTCACCCACTTTTCTGTTGTCCATCCTCCAGGCAGGGGGTTATATGTAGATCCCTGTAATCGGTTCCCCCTTTCTACCCCACCTTCCCTCACCCTTTCTACCCCACCTTCCCTCCAACCTCCTGGAATCTCTACTCTCACCAGTGGTCCTGAAGGGGTCATCTGTCCTGGATTCCCTGTGTTTCTGGTTCCTATATGTACCAGTGTACATCCTCTAGTCTAGCTGGATTTGTAAGGTAGAATTGGGATAGTGATAGTGCGTGTGGGGGAGAGGGGTGGGTGGCGGCAGGAAGCACTTAAGAATTAAGAAAGAAAAAAAAAAGAACTAAGAAAGTGTTTCTTATACATGTATGAATGATAATGGATTGTTCTTCTAGTCAACCTGACCTAATACATCATCTCAAGAAATTAAATCAACAACAATATCCCACGAAACCTTCCATATAAGTGGTTCTTTTTCTCCCCTTCATCCCATCCCTCCCCTCACCCTGTTCTAGCCCCTCCCTCTTGCCTCCTTATAGTCATCAACATCTTGTCTGTTGGTGTATAAACCAAGTTCTGTCTTCTTTTGTGTTTTCTTATACCAGTAGTGTTATTAAATATCTATCTTTTTTTGCTAAATATCTATCTGAGTTTGCTAAGCATAATGTTCTCTAGTTTTGTCCATGTCTTTCGGTGTTTAAAGGGGCTGTCATTCTTTTTCATTGATGCATACTATTCCATAGTACGAATGTATCAGAGCATGCATTAGGCTGCGATCTGCATGGTTGGCAGTTCAAAACCACCAGAAGCTCCAGGGAAGAAAGACTGGGATTTCTACTCTCATAAACAGTTACAGTCTGAGAAACTCACAGGAGGCTGCTATGAGTCCGCATTGACCCAATGGCAATGAGTTTGACTTTTTTTTGTCCTATAATTGGGGTTTTTGATTGTTTCCATGGTTTTGCTATTCTGGATATTGCTGTAATAAACATATGTGTGCACCTATCTGTTCCTGGTGCATTCTTGGTTCCTTTCGTGGAGACACCCGGTGGAGAGGTGACTGGCTCAGCAGATACTTGCACTTGCATCTGTTTAAGGAAGTGCCGTACTAACTTCCACAGGGGCTGTGCAATTCTACAGTACCACCCGCAATGTAAGGCATTGCTATCTCTTCGCATCCTTGCCAGCATTTATTACTTTCTATTGTAGCGCATTTGGCCAAACATGTCAGTGTAAGGTGATATCTCATGACTTCAAATTATATTTCTCTTATTGCTAATGATCATGAGCGTTTCTTCATATGGTTAGTTGATATGTATATATATATATATTCATATTTCAAATCTCTTTGAAATTAGATGATCCTAGATATTCGATTACATTCTGTTACAATTGATTCTGAGATTTTCCTATAAGAAAGACCAAAAGAGGTTTTGTTCACAATGTGCTGGATAAGTACCGAAGGAGCATTGTTTAGAAACACACACCTTACTTAACCCACAGACAAGAGGCTAGAAAAATGTAATTTCCTCTCTTGGATAGCTACAGACAGAGCAACCTGTAAAACATCTAGCAGCATCGCCACTGATGGCAAGCTGAGGAAATCCCCCTGTGACAAGTACAGCACCACCTTGGTTCAGGTTCTCTCTGCACAGAGAGAGGCCCAGAGCTAACAATCTTCCACCCTTGGGAAGCCCCACCTTTCAGACCCTCCTTCAACACACAGCACTCCCGGTTGGGGGAGGTCACCATAATAGAGCCAACATTAGCTTTCAGCTGCTTACACTGGATTTTTAGCAGTTAAATTGCTGGGTGTTCTCCTAGTGTGTTATTTACTCTAAGGCATTTATCTGTGTTTATAAACCATCCAGTTGGTTTGCCTGCCAACTTTACTGTGGGATAATTGCACTTAAAATAAAAAAAGAAAAGAAAAAGAAACCAAGTGCCAAAGTTTGAAGTTCTCTTCTATTAAACAAGAAAAAATTAGCTGGAGCTCTATGCTAATCTGTGCTCTAATGTTCAATCATTATTTAAAGCATAATCAAAATGAGAAAATATCTTCTTTTTAAAAAAAAAATCTTGTACTCATTTTTATTATTTAAATACTTTTATTGGGGGCTCTTACATCTCTTATCACAATCCATACATTCATCCATTGTGTAAAGCACATTTGTACCCATGTTGCCATCATCATTTCAAAGCATTTTCTTTCTACTTGAGCCCTTGGTATCAGCTCCTCGCTTCCCCCTCTCCCCCTCCCTCTCTCATGATAACTTATAGATTATTATTTTCATATCTTACATCATCCTCAGTCACACTTCACCCACTTTTCTGTTGTTCGTCCCCCTGGGAGGGGGTTATATGTTGCTCCTTGTGGTTGATTCCTCCTTTCTCCTCCCCCCACCTTCCCCTTAGCCTCCTGGTATTGCTGTTCTCATTGTTGGCCCTGAGGGGTTTATCTATCCTGGACACCCTGTGTTGCAGGCTCTTAACTATAGCAGTGTGCATGTTCTGGTCTAATCTGATTTGTAAGGTCGAATTGAGATCATGATAGTGGGGGGAGGAAGCATTAAAGAACTAGAGGAAGGTTGTGTGCTCCATCAGTGCTATACTGCACCCTGACTGGGTCATCTCTTCCTTGTGACCCTTCTGTGAGGGGATGTCCAATTGTCTACAGATGGGCTTTAGGTCTCCACTCCTCATCCCACCACCCCATTCACATTGGTATAATTTTGTTCTGGGTCTTAGATACCTGATACCTGATCCCATTGACACCTCATGATCACAGAGGCTGGTGTGCTTCTTCCATGTGGGCTTTGTTGCTTTTCAGCTAAATGGCCGCTTGTTAAACTTCAAACCTTTAAGACCCCAGATGCTATATCTTTTGATAGCCAGCCACCATCAGCTTTCTTCACCACGTTTGCTTATGCACCCATTTGTCTTCAGCAATAATGTCGGGAAGGTGAGCATCGTAGAATGCCAGATTGTTAGAACAAAGTGTTCTTGTGTTGAGGGAATGCTTGAGTCAAGGCCCAATGTTCATCTGCTACCTTAATTCTTAAAATATAGATATGAGTACACAGTTCTATTCCCCTCTCATTATATATATATATATATATATATATATACACACACACACACACACACACACACACCTGTATTTATATCTCTATATATGTCCTTTGTCTCTAATTCTTTCCTTTTTCATTTTACTTTTCTCTTGTTCCACCATCATGTTTGACCTTCATTCGTGTTTAGTAATTCCTTGCTGTTACATTGCCCTTGATTAAGCCCCACTAGGCATCCTACACCCTTCTTTTCATTGATTTTAATTCACTTGTTGTTCCTTTGTCCCTGGGTTGGTTGCCCCCCTCCCTTTCTCCCACCTCCCCTTGAAAAAATATCTTCTAAGTTAATTGCCAAATAATTTTATATAATCAAGTATAATTATATAAAGTCTTATGTTGAAAATTCCATCATTGTTTTATTTTTATTATGGTACATACCGGTAAGTCAAGAACTAATTGCTACAAGATCATAGAAGCACTTATTAACTATAAATATAGAAAGTGAAGCTATTGTCTCCTAACATATCCTCAGTTCATGTGTATATATCTCTAACACATATGTTTGCATTGCTCTAAACCTGGTGGCATCTAGGGAGTTACTTGTTGGGGTAGAGGGTTACTGCAAAGGCAGCATTTGAAACCCACCAGCTGCTTTGGAAGAGAACGATGAAGGTGACTCCTCCCATGAGGATTTCAAAATCAAACTCAATGCCAAATCACTGGGAGCTGATTCTGACTCACAGCATCCTGCAGGACAGGGTTGAACTGTCCCCATGGGTTTTTGAGACTGTAACTCTTTTGGGGAGTAGAAAGCCTTATTTTCTCCTTTGGAGTGGCTTGTGGTTTTGAACTGCTAATCTTGAGGTTAGCAGCCCAACTTGTAACCTCTATGCTGCCGGGGCTCCATTATAGTAAGTTACAGCCTCAGAAATCCAATGAAGCAGTTCTATCCTCTTCCATCGGGTTTGTGTGAGACAGAATCAACTTGATGACAGTGCATTTTTAACCTTTCCCCACAGAATTCTGCACTCATCAATTAATACCACATCCTCTCGAAACTAAATTGTGTTTCTTTTAAATGTGCTTTGAGTTTTGAGGACCAAGAGAAGTCTGAAGAGGTATGACCAGAATTGTAGGTTGGATGGGACAAGGGGTATTCAATGAAATGTCCTTGCTACCGTTGAAGAATGCAGGTGTATTAATGTAGTCAATTTCCTTAAAACTTCATAAGCTCCTATCATCATCTTTTGTCTTTGACCCTCCCCCCCCTCAATACAGTAACCATCACTTTCTGAGCTTCCCATTGGCCCCTGAATTGAGTTGGTCTGGCAGATCCCTTTGAGTGGGATGCCAGCAGATCCAACCACAGCCTTGTTGGACCTTTCTTTTTGAAGGCGCTCTAAGGAGACAAAGGCAAGTGTATTGCTAAAAAGTCTACTGGTCCCAGAGATATGCTTTGATGGAGAGTAGACTTTAAGGAGAACATTTATTAAGTCCTAAACAGGACAAGGAAACGCCATCTGGATGAGGGAGACCATTAACATGAGGTCATGATGGTGTCCAAGAGTTTACAGGGAGTTGCAGGCTTAAGTAGGTCCTGGGAGGGCAAAGAAAACTGCCACAGAAGCATGATTTGCAGAAGATCAATACAGCACAGTTGCAGGAAAGACTACAGAAATGGGAATGAGAATGATTGGGAAATGTACATTATGTTAGGTAGAAGAGCTTTCAAGAATGGCCCGGCCCTGCATTCCTCCTCAGAGCAGCCAATGCACAGAGAGAACTGTAGGGCTGGTTGCACTGGCTGGCCCCACTGTGAGACATGCCATCCCCTAACTGACCCACAGTGCTATGGGGACAGTACTGGAGACACAGTGCCGGAAATATGCCTAGTTTGACACCCAACTCCCCACCCTCACCTGACCCCTGCCACCAGGTGAACCATGAAGGGAGCAGGGGAACAAAGCAACGAAGTTCCAGAGGAATCCAGAAAATAGACTTCTGACTCTGGGGGCAGGGCTTGACACCTCACCAGACCTGATTGGAAAACGTACACAAGGGTCAGCAGAAAGACCTGTAGCTATTTATAGGCTTACTCCCCCCACCCAACCCCCCATGTTTATCTATATAAAATAGGCAGGATTGTTTACAATCTTGTGGAGAAAACAATGGGACCAATGGTTCCTGGGGGGATATAGGGGAGGAAGAAGTGGGGGAAAAAGAGTGGGGAGCCAACAAACCCAGGGACAAGGGAACAACAAGAGATCTAAAATCGGTGGCAAGGAGGGCATGGAATGCCCGATGGGGGTTGATCATGTGCAATATAGCCAAGAGGAAATACCAAGAGTTGAATGAAGTGCAAACATGATAGTGGGACAGGAGGAAAGTAAAAGGAAATACAGGAAAGAACTAGGAGGCAAAGGGCATTTATAGAGGTATAAATATAGGCATGTATATATGTAAATATGTTAATATATAATGATAGGGATATAGGTCTATGTATGTATAATGATATGTTAAGTATCAAGGTAGCAGATGGACATTGGGCTTCTACTCAAGTCTCCTTGGTTCTAATAATCTGGCATTTTGTGATACTCACCTTCCCCATATGATAGCTGAAGACATAATGGGTGCATAAGTAAAGGTGGTGAAGAAAGCTGATAGTGGCCTGCTATCAAAAGATATAGCATCTGGGGTCTTAAAGGCTTGAAGATAAACAAGCGGCTACCTAGCTGAGAAGAAGCACACCAGCCTGTGCAATCACGAGGAGTCGACGGGAATCAGGTATCAGACATCAGAAGATGAAAAACAAATAGTGATATCCATGTGAATGAGGGGGGTCGGTATCGAGACCCAAAGCCCATCTGTGGACAATTGGACATCCTCTCACAGTAGGGTCACAAGGAAGGAACGAGTCAGCCAGGGTGCAGTATAGCCCCAAGGAAGCACACAGCATTCCTGTAGTTCGTTAATGCTCTCTGCCCCTCAGTATCATGATCCCAGTTCTAATTTACAAATCTGGCTAGGCTTGTGCAGATAAGGGCTCTGGACACATGGAATCCACGACAGAGAACCCCCTCAGAACTGCAATGGGAGTATTAAAACCACGGGGAACTGACTACAATGATCGACATATTAACACCCCCTAACCCCACCCCCGGAAGACAAACAACAGAAATGTCGGTGAAGGGAGACAGCGTACGGTGTAAGATATGAAAATAAAAATAATTTATAATTTCTCAAGGGTTCATGAAAGTGGGAGGGCGGGGGAGGGAGGGGAAAAGAGGAGCTGATACCAAGGGCTGAAGTAAAAAGAAAACGTTTTGAAAATGATGATGGCAACATATGTACAAATGTCCTTGATACAATTGATGTATGGATTATGATAAGAGCTGTAAGAGACCCCAATAAAATGATTTATTAAAAAAAAGAAAGAATGGTTCAGGGCCTGTCGCTAAAGGCCATCAGCTCATGACTCATGATTATGCAACCCCAGTCGGGCCACCTCTGTCAGGGACACACCTAGGCATGTGCCTAAGGAGACTGCTCCTCCCTGGGCTGGCAAGGGTGCTGGTGGCAATCTGATTTCTCATATACGTTGCTGGAGGAAACTGTTCACGTTTCTGGTTAATGGCGGGAAGGAAGCCAGTGGAAGGTCAATTCACATGAGGGCTCTGCAAATGGATCTTGGGTGTTCACTGTCATCCATTCCAAAAAACCCAAACGTGCTGTCATCGAGTTGATGTCCTCCACTCAGGGAATCTGTAGCCCAGGGCGGAACTGCCCTTCTGAATTTCCCAGACTATAACACTTAGTCGTAAGCCCTATCTATCCCTCTACTACAGAACAGCAGGTGATTTTGAACCGCTGACCTATGGATAGCAATACCACGCATGAACACTAGGCAGCCAGGACTCCATAGGCTTCTATAAACGTAGTGCTCAGAATATTTAAATGCAGCTTAAACACATTGTGTTTGGAATAAACCTATGCATGAATGAATTGAAACCCAGTAGAAATATTTGGAGACATACTCTTACCTAAGAGGGTTTCAAAAAGTTCATGGAAAAATTCCATTGTCTTTTCACTCCATTTTTGTGAACTTTGTGAAGACCCTTTGTATATTTCCAAGTCAAATTCAAATCACTGAGATTCTACATAGGCTTTTCAAAGCTTTAAATCTTCATGGGCACAAATAGCCTCAATTTTCTCCTCTGGAGAGACTGCTGAGTTTGAACCACTGAATTTGTGGTTAGCAGTCCGATGCTTACCCGGCAGTGCCACCTGGGTTCCAAGACTGGTATGATTTATATGCCCAGCAGTCTCTTGCTCACATCTCTCCGATGCGAATGTCAACAGTTTTCTGCAGTTCTGCTTTGCTTATTAGATAGTCTGGTGGTAGCTCGACAGGTTATAGGATCCTCAGGCCAGCCAAGGCTCTTGCCTTTTGGTCTTTTATAATGGGCTCTCAATACTCTTTACCAGAGTGTAAGTAATCATCATATGCAAATTATTATCTTAGCATATGAATCTATGGATGATAACAGATTCTGCAGGCAACGTCTTAGAGCTATGTTTGGGAGTGGTCAAGTACCATAAATAGAGGAGAAAAAAGTTAAGTAAACCGAAAATTGGAGATCAATTTAAGAGGATGAACCCCAAACTAAAGCCACTGCCACCAAGTAGGGTCTGACTCGTGTCTTCTTTTGGGGAGCAGACACTCTCATCCTTCTCCTTTGAAACAGCTACTGGCCTAGAACTGCTGATCTGGTGGGTCTCAGCCCAATCTTTTGTACTGTGATTATAACGCCAAAGAGAGGAGTATTTAGTCAGTCCCTGGAGAAAATTTGCATTGAGATGGGTGTGGAGAGCAGGCTAAATGAGAAAAGAGGTATGCCCATTACTGTGCGTTTGGGGTTTCTTGGAAAGCAAGTCCTCCTGAGGACAGAAAACGTGAAAAGCATGATAGTAATGCACCACCTCTCCTGGAAGCTGGTCTGGCTATGTTATGATGCAAAGAAATGTTTTCCCACTTCTATGTTGTTATGACTAGCACCAAATCTCTCAGGAGCTTGCAAAGGGACAAGTTAGAAACACATTGAGAGAGCCCTCTACCAAGCATCAGCTCATGTCTGATCACGGACTCAAGAGCTTTATGAAATCAATGAAACTACTATCCTCAAGATCCTCTAGCCTCTCTAGAGGTATCTGGGGAATGATATTTATAAATATAAAAAAAAATTCTTCCTTACTCTTCCTAAAAATTAAAATATGGCAAAGGAATAAAACTTTCTCAAAAACTGGTAAGAGTAAAGAGTTGTGAAATTTGAAAATAAGGTTTGTGGGAGGAAAGACTCCCCAAGAGGGCTGCTCATGGGCTCGCAGCGTCTGTGAAGCTGCGTTGCAATGCTCGCCTGGGGCCTCTTGCTGCAGCCACCCCATGGAGGCTGTGTGGACTGTCATTCCCAGAGAACCCTGGATAAAAGCACTGTCCACACCCTGGTTCTGTGATGGCAAGCAGCACAGGATTGGACTGTGTATGTGTTCCTGAGTCTTGATGTATCCTGGGGCACCACGCTCATGAAGAACAAAAGGGGTGGTAGCACGGGGCCAGCAGCGGCCAGCGCTGCATTGACTTGGGCTCTGAAGGAGAGGGTAAGCATCCACAGTACAGTATGACCTCCCAGGGAGGGCGTTCGCAGCCTCTCTGGAGGGGCAACAGGCACAAGAGGACCTAAAGGTGACAGATGGAACGATGCTAACTTTTCAGCTTTCCTGGCACGCTGTCTGAGGTGACAGGGCAAGTGAGTTTTACTAAGCAGGTCTAGTAATGCTCCACAATGCCAGGGCAGGTAGAGATTCGCGTTAGGGGCTTTAGGCCCTATTTTTGAAATAGCATAAAAGTAATGGAGAGTGTGCTAAGATCCGTTAAGTCAAATGGTCAGTTATACTTTTGTGTAGTTGATGGAAGAGAAGGAAGCTCACGCCTTTTATCTTTGAAAATGAAATGGGCATGTTTTAGTATTAAAATGACAATAGAAATTAAAATCAAGAAAACCCCAATTTAATACTTTTTTCTTGTTCATATTGTCTTTATTAATCTTATCTACTGTTTTAAAATGTCCTTAAAAATTCATGAGATGATGACGGGGGCTTAAGTGGAGAGCAATGTTTTGAGAATGATGGGGGCAATGAATGTGCAGATGTGCTTTACACAATTGATGTATGTATGGCTTGTGATAAGAGTTGTATGAGTCCCTAATAAAATGACTAAAAAACATGTCATGAGACATTTACACTCTCAAGATATTGCATGGAATCACTCATCTTACGATGGTGTCTAACTCATTGACATTTCTCATTCTCTCTCTCCACACACACGTATATACATATATATACATATGCACATGGATATGTGCTAACATGTATATATGTATGTGTGTACACGCATATATTAGGGGGCCTTAATATTTCCATTATTTTTAATTCCACTTTTCCATGAACTTTTTGAAGCCCGCTGGTATGGTGTGTGTGTGTGTGTGTGTGTGTGTGT
>NW_022107431.1:44481640-44483738 GCF_000313985.2 Echinops telfairi | reverse complement strand
TGTGTGTGTGTGTGTGTGTGTAGCCCTGGTGGTGTAAGGTAAGTGGGTTACACGTTGGGCTGCTTACCATAAGGTCAGCAGTTTGAAACCACAAGGCATTCTGTGGGGAGAAGATGAGGCTTTTTACTCTCGTCAAGTGTTACAGTCTCAGAAACCCACAGAGACAGTTCTACACTGTCCTGTAGGGTCACTATGAGTCAGAATCGACTTGATGGCAGAGGTTTTTG
Source organism: Echinops telfairi (assembly GCF_000313985.2). Lineage (NCBI taxonomy): Eukaryota > Metazoa > Chordata > Mammalia > Afrosoricida > Tenrecidae > Echinops > Echinops telfairi. Next base: position 44,483,511 of record NW_022107431.1, on the reverse strand, counting down.
AGTGAGTTTCATTGATCAGTAGATTTCGTAGATTGCTGTTCCTATTGGAGAGCATGTTTGAAATGTATGTGGTTGAAAGCTAGCTCTTTTGTGTATGTGCTTCATTGAAAGAGGTTCCTTCATAAGTGTTTAAAAAAATCACAAGGGAAGTTCTTTATCATACATCTTCCCCATTTTCTTTATATGCTCCTTCCTGGTTTTAGGTTGGACAGATTTTGGAACATTTAATGAAAAAATTCAAAGAAAATTGGGGATATAAACTGCATTAAGGAGTCTTGAAGTGCTAAAGATATATATTGAAGTTTATGTACCTGTACACAAGTATCTATGTACACGCAGAGAGGTAAGGATGTATTGCTACTAAAGCTTTGGTTCATACATGCACAAGTCTATTCCAAACAAAATGTGCTTGGACATGGCTCTGTGATCATTGGCTTCCTCATGACAAGTTCCCTCAGAAAGACTCTTGCCTTAGTCTCCTTAGAAGCAAAGATGGCATGACTTTGCCTCCCATCCTTTGGCCATATTTTTAAAAGAGACCAGTATCTAGAAAAAAATAATCACACTTGGTAAAGCAGAGGGGAACCAAAAAAGAGGACAATCCTCAACAAGATGGCTTGATGCAGTGGCTGCAACAATGGGCTCAAACAACACTACAGTTGTGAGGATGGTGTCGGATTGGGCAGTGTCTGTGCTACAGTGCCCAGGGCCGCTATGAGTAAGAGCTAACTCTATTACACCAAGTGGCCACAACAATCCCCCTAGGGCGCCTTAACCAAAAGGCCCAATCAAAATGGGCTTCGGAGGAGATCTTCTGGGTCACTTCAGTTCAAGGCAGAAAAGTCAATTCAAAAGGTTATGACTACTGCTGGCTTGTTTTTTAGACTATAAAGGATAATCTTGATTGATTTTTTTAAAGGTCACAGGAGAATCATAGTGGCTTATGAAGAAGAAATTTTAGACTGCATTGGTGAGAAAAGGGTCAGAAAATTGCACCAAGGAATTTTTATTTTATTTATTATAAAGCATCTGCTCAATTTTTGAGGGTCTCAAGGGCTGACCAATGGAATTTGGTGGGAAACTTTCCTTCATCTACCCTATAACTCTGACCTTGATCTTTCAGACTTCTTTTTGTTCCCTAACTCAAAGACGATTTAAAAGGGACATGATTTGAGCCCCTCAAGGATTCCAAACTGATACTTGATTATATAAATCCAGGAGCACAGAATTTTTCAGGGCTGGGTTAACTCAAAACCAAGCTCATTACCTTTCAACCCATTCTGAGGCATAGAAACTCTATGTAGGGATAGGCTGAAGTGGTTCCGTTGTTTCCTAGGTTGTCAATCATGATGCGAGCAGAGACCTTTACCTTTTTCTTGAGGGGCAGGGAGTGGGTTTGAACTTTTGACCTTGTGGTTAGCAGCCCAACTCAGAGCCCATGAAGCTACCAGGGCTCCTTCAGATAAAGGTTAACCAGACGGGAGCACTACCTTCATAAGTGCATAGGCCTAGAGGGAATAGATGTCAGGAAACAATTGCTTCAAACTTCGATGTTTTTGTTTAATAACAAGTTACTATGGTTAGGTAGCAATATTTTTGACTTACCCTTGTGTGCGTGTATGCAATGACATAAATTTTCTTCTTTATCTTACTAATGTGCCTTTTAAACTTCTCATTATAAACATGTGAATCTGATCACATATTTCATTTCTGAGATTCCATAAAGTACAAAGGATAGAAAGTGTCTATGGGTTGACAGACTTCCCACCTTACCTTTATGGTAAATATCAAGACCTCATTCAAGGGTCAAGATATGTTCTCTTCATGTACACTGGTACAGATAGGAACTGGAAATACAGGGAATCCAGGGC
>NW_022107431.1:44475380-44480458 GCF_000313985.2 Echinops telfairi | reverse complement strand
GTATGGATTGCGCTAACAGTTGTATGAGCCCCTAATAAAATGTTTTAAAAAAACCAAAAAAACAAAACAGCCTATTGTGGTATTAGACATGTCTGACCCCAAATCCTCTCTCTGCCACTTTGTGTATATTTTTTTGTGTGAAAAATCACTTCAGTGTCTCTAAGCTTTTTCTTTTGAGGTGGAAATAAGAAGAACCACGCTTTTACCATGAAAGTTAGACCAAGTCATGGATATGCTCGACTAACCTGTTGCTTAGCAAACATGTCAGTGATTTTGGGTTCTCTCATTAATGCTTCTTCCTAATGGCTTCGTCCAGCAGCTCGGAGCAATCCTAGGCTCATCTCTGGCACGAAACTCCATATATCATTGTTTACAAAGTGCTGTTGATTCAATCTCCTAATTTTTTCCTAAAATGTATTACCTGTTATCAATTTTTATGGCCTCATTTATTGACTGAATCATGGCCACGGCCTCCCTGACCCACTTAAACCAGTACCCACAATGCAGCTAAAATAGATTTCTGAAATGCACTTCTGAGCTTGAATGGGCCCAGCTTCCAATCTTTCAGGCTTGCAAGAGCTCACAGCCAAGCCCATCTCCATAATAGGATGTGTAGAACACTTCACGGCCAGTCTCTTGACTCTGCCTTTAGCTTTGAAGCCTGATACTGCCAACACTTACTACAGCTTGTCAGCTTGTCATGTTGTGGTAATAGCCTATGGCCCTGAGACCGGAAACTAAGCCACTGGTCTTTCAAATTCCGGGGTGGACAGCGTTCATAGAGTTTCTAGACTAAGACACACTAGGAAGGAAGGCCTGGTGATCTACTTCCAAAAAGTAACAAATGAAAACTCGGCAAATTATAGCAGAACATGGTCTCTTTACAAACGGTTGGGAGATGACAGCAAACCCAGCAGTACTTTGTTCTGTGAACCACGGGGTCGTGATGAGTGGGAACAGACTGCAGGTAACGCAGCACGACAACTGCCTACCACAAATCACACCTGTATAATGTAAGGCTCCTAATTGCCACACTGTCCCACATGTGGTTTTCACGTCTTAGTTTCTTTGCCCGCTTCTCTTTCTTTGATTTCTCTAGTTAACTCCCCAGAATCCCCTCAAATCAACCCCAGCTTTCAGGTCTAGGGGAAGGCCTCCTTGATAATCAGCCTGGCTTAAGTTCCTTTTCTTCCTCTCTGTCCCCTGTCACCATGTGCATTTTGTGGCCAAAGGATGAATGATACCATTTTATTTGGTATTTTATTTTCTTCCATACTAGACTGGAAGTCCCTTGGGGACAGGAATATAATATATGCCTTGTACGTAGGATGCCTGAATACACATGTTCAATGCATGAAATAATGAATGAAGGAATGAGTGGATGAATGAATGACTTGATATATTCAAATTGGACATGTTGGCATCATCCAGTTCTTTTCTGAATTTGGTCTCAATATCTGTGTTATGCTTCAGCAATCTGCCTAACTTTCTCCTTCTGCTTTTGTGGGGAATGCTCAGCCCCTGGCCTGCTTTGGCACCCCACACACGTCTCCATATTAACCCTGGGATAGAGATCTTGGCAAAGAATTGAAATACATTAATGTACGTGTCTCACTTCATGAGAGTTCTGTGGCTAGTCTTGACAGTGAGTTTTAGAGCTATAGCCTTGTCTTATTTATCAACGATGTGATGTGAATATTATTAACCTGATTTTCTGCTGAAAAAATGTACTCAGAGAGGTGAAGTGACTTGCTCAAGCCGACAGACTTAACAGAGGTAGAACTCAGATTCAGTTTCCAAATGCCCTGACACTTCACACTTTTCCTGAATTATAATTAGAAAATGAGTCACAATCTATTCATTTTATTTTTAATCATGTAAGTGCCTATGAAATTACAGTTTAAGTTTCTGCTGCTTATCTGAGTTTTATGCATATATTTATAATAGAAATATTAATAAAAATGTCCAAAAGAACTGAGTACCTATCATCTGTCTCATTCTCTTGTATCTATCTATCTATCAATCATCTCGTTAGGTCACTATGAGACAGAACTAACTCCCAACATATATGTACACACATACATGCATATACATATATTCACACACATACATATACATACTATAAACGCACACACATATAAATGGAAATTTTCTGGGAACTGTTTGGAGTACCTCCTGTTGAGATCATTGGTGTTAGTTTCTTGTCCCGAGAAGAAGCCACTCCTTTTAGCTTTTCTTTCCTTCATTCTTTCTCTCTTTCATTAAACCTTTGTTTTAATCCACCCCCCATCCCCTGGGCCTTTTTTTATTGTTTGAAGGGAAGCTTCTAGACAAAGCCTTCCTTGGGATAGTCAATGGTCTCATGGGACCAAGTTCCCACCCTATCGCTCACATTCTTTGTGTATCCTAGACAAGTAAAACAGATGCAGAGCCCTGCCCGGAGCCAAAGAACACAGGACAGTGGGAAATATTTGCCTCATGTAGCCACAGCCATATTTATTGTTGTTCTAGATAACAGATGCTAACACACTACATCAGGGAAAACACGGTTCCCTACACACACCACCACTCTTACAAATCCACACCTTGAGTCCTGCTGTGACTTCCACGTGGACTCCCCTTTCCCCTCCTCTGCCTTGCGCACTCTGTTGTATCTTTTCAACCTTACTCTTCTAGGAAGGATTTTGTGACCCATTCCCACAGGAGGAGCTGCTCCATTTTTGGAGCAGTGCATTCTGGGTGTAGCTCAGAGAGATAACCGCCACCCTGAATAACAGTCATTTCCTTACACATCTAACATGTCCACAAGGTTGTGAGCTTGTGGGAGCAACAGACTGGAATTATTTCACAACTGTATCCTCAGAGCTCAGCCCAAGTTAAGGAGGATACCCCGAAGTTACTCAAATATTTGTTGAATAAATAGTGAGTGGATGTAAAGATCCATTCTTAGTCTGAGGTGAGGAAACGTTTGTCACCATTGACTCAGGTGATAAAACCCTGAGCAGAATCATTCGGTAACATTTAGATAAATGAACACCTGTCATTTGTATTCATCCAGAGTTACTGAATGTAATTGTTTTAAAGCTCAAGTAACTATTTTGAGGAGTGGTGGTCCTCTGGGGGTCCAGGAGGGGGGAGGGAGAGGGAGCAGAGAGCTTGGATGACTGAATAACCCCATCCAATGGGGTCATTGTATGTGAATGGACATATTAGAATGTGGACGATATGACAATAAAACAACCATGACAAAAGAACTAACCAGTTTGACTGAAGTATGTTGGCTCTGTAGAAAAGATTGGTGGCAGAGAATAGCATCAAGGCTAAAAATGTGACCTTTGGAATGAAAGTAACTTGGTTCAAATCCTAATGATGACACTTATTCATTTTGTGTCATTGGCCCCTCTTGCCTTGATTTCATTTAGGACATGTCAGCCAAACTCCCTGCTTGGTCAGTAATGAACTTACGATGCTCATTTTAAGTGAATTATGTGTTTTAGAGGAGCGTGCTGGTTCTGCAGGTTAGGCATTTTGCTGCTCACTACGTCAGCAGTTCAAGTCTCCTAGCTGCCCTGGGGCAGAAAGATGAGTCTGTCTGCTCCTGTCAAGATTTACAAAACCGGAGAAACCCTCTACAAAGAGGGTTGCAGGAGTGAGGCTTGACATGATGGCACTCAGAAGCACAACTTTGTGACACTTTCTCATATTGATTCCGTTTTGACTAATGGCAAGCATACATAGGGTTTCTAAGGCTTTGTAAATCTCTGCAAAAACAAAATCTCATCTTTTCCCTCAGAACAGCTATGACCTTATAGTTAGCTGTCCAGCAGTTTCCCCAGCGCTCCTACCAGGGCTCTTCACAGCTCGGCTGTGGTGCTATGTAATTGGCTTGAGTGTTCCCTTTGTTTTCCAACTTTCCTTTGTGTGTACCTTGTAGGTGCTGAGATATGACCCTTAGACTCCCTGCTAACCTGAGCCCAGCTTCTCAGCCTACATCGACCCTCATAGGACCTATTAAATTCATAATTAATATTTTAAATCCAGATCTTTCCTCTCTTTTTCTCCTTCACATCGACTTCTCGCTCGGCCTTTCTTCCTTTTGTAAGCCTTTCATCATAATTTACATGTGTACATATCCAAAAATTCTGCCTGATAGTGGATTGATCTTGCTGCTAGGGGTTTGAATGGAGTGTGAGGGGGTGGAGGATTGGAGGATCTAAAGTATTCAAAGTCAAAACTGGCATCACCAACTAGGGAAAGAGTTGAACAGGGTACCAACACAAAGGTCTTATGAGTGGGAGCGGACTCTTCCTCTGCAATAGGAGATGGAAAACCAGAGTTGAAGAAGAAGATTAAAGGAAGGAGAACAACTCATTTGGAGATATTCTCTGACTTATACAGCAAATCACCAAAAGGGAGCATGCAATAATGGGAAGGTTGGAGTCTCTCGAGAAGCAAAAACAGTGACACATGTCTATCTTTGTCTATAGAAAGAAATGTATACCAACAAATGGTTTACATAGTGGTGGAAGTAGGTAAACACCACTTGGTTCGATCAGGCTTCTCCTGACTCATGGAAGCTGACGAGTAGGAAGCAAGAGGAAGCAGAGTTGGTGTGGGGTATTGGCCATTGGATGCAGAGGTAAATGAACCCAAGCTTGGCCAAATGAATCCACCCTTGGTAGTGTGATGAAGACTTCCGGGATTAGCAGTTGATATCACAGGAGACTGAGAAGCCAGATGCAAGATCCAGTTCCATCAGAAGGTGAAGGGTCAAAGAGAAGATTTGACAGATTGGGCTCTACCCATACCCTTAGCCAAAGTGTCTAGTGGACATAATCCCTAACCATCACAGACAGAGACCTTGAAGCTAGACAATATGACCAGGACCCAACCAACGTATCCTACTGAGTCCCATTCCTTACTGAGAAAATTGAGTAAGAAGTTGAGCCTTAAAGATGAGCCATTAAATAGAGGAAAGAACTAGGAAGCAAAGGACATTTATAGAGGTCTAAATACAGGCATGTACATATGTAAGTATATTTTTATATAACAAAAGGGAAATAGATCTATGTACATAT
>NW_022107431.1:44467581-44474347 GCF_000313985.2 Echinops telfairi | reverse complement strand
GATGGGATCAGGTATCAGGCATCTATGACCCAGAATAAAACCATACCCAATGTGAATAAGGGGGGACAGGAGTGGAGACCCGATGCCCATCTATAGACAATTGGGTCACAGGGAAGTGATGAGCAAATCAGGGTGCAGTATAGCACTGATGATACACAGAACTTTCCTCTAGCTCTTTGGTGCTTCCTTCACCCCACTATCATGACCTCAATGCTACCTTACACTAGACCAGAGCATGCACACCGCTACAGATAAGAAAGAGCCTGCAACATGGCGAATCCGGGATAGATAAACTTCTCAGGACCAACCAGGAGAGTAGAGATACCAGGAGGATTAGGGAGGGTAGGAGGAGAAAGGGGGAATCAATCATATGGATTATTCTAGAATCCCCTTCCAGGGGGATGGATAATGGAAAAGTGGGTGAGGGGTGATGGAGGATGATGAAAGATATGGAAAAAATAATCTATAACTTATCAAGGGTTTGTGAGGCAGGGGAGGCAGGGGAGGGAGGGGAAAATGAAAATGTGCAAATGTACTTGACATATTGGAGGGATGTGTGGATTCTGATAAGAGATTTCAGAGGCCCCAATTAAACAAAAATTTTTTTTAATGATAAGCTGATACCAAGGGCTCAAGTCGAAAGAAAATATTTTTTAAATGATGGTGGCAACAGATGTACAAATATGCTTGACACAATGGATGGATGTATGGATGGTGATAAGAGCTGTATGAGTCCCCAATAAAATGCTTTGTTAAAAAAAGAACGAAAGCCATTTTCAGGTTCTGGGCCTTGACTTGGGAAAAGAGGAGACCACTAATCTCTTAAACCCTAGATAATCTTTGGCATAAAAGCAAGCCATTCATTTCCATAGTCTCCGATCATCTTTTTTGACTGGGTTTGTTTTAAAGAGATAGAAAGCAAAATAAAAATAAAGTGCTGCTTAAGTCAAATGATGACAAAGAGTTTGGGATTTTCCTTTGTTATGAATGATGGGATTTGAATGGGCAAGGTTATTCTCATACTCAAACCCAATCCGTGGCTCTAATTTAAGGTAGAAAAATGGCAAATACGGGGCACTGGATGCAATGGTCCCTTCCTTAGAATACCGGTGCTCCCTTTCTTCATGCAGTGAGTGACCCTCCTTAGAATGCATGTTAAAGAATCGTGCAGTTTGGTGTACTCTGATTTACTTCATATTCAGAATGACTATAATACTTGGTTATGAGTATTTGATCAAAATACATTGCGCACATGTTGTAAGAGAACACAGTTGAGTATATTGGATGAATGCAAGGGTTGCATACAATAGCATTATTTACATGACTGAGATATCTAATTACTAATGATCTTAATGATTTTATTTTGTGGCATTTAACTCTTTTCTTGGGTGAAATTCAGTCAATTTGGCTCATTCTAGTTGAGGGTAACTGACTGAGGTGCCTGATTAATATATATATATTCTTGTGTTTTATCTTTATTTGAGCTACTATCCATATATATATGCCATTATTGATAAAAGAGCATGATTTATTTTCACTTGTTTTAGAAACAAAGTCTTAATTTTTTTAGTTATTGACTTATAATTCACAAACCATACATTTCAGTGAATTAAACATATTAGAGAGTTGTGCAGTCAAAACCACAATGAGTTTTAGAAGATTTTATTCATTCTTATACCCATTATTAGCTCCTCCAATCTCTCCTGCCATAGCCCAAGAAGCTATTAACCTAATGTCTTTATAAGTTTACCTAATTTGGATTTCATATAAAGAAAAGCATAACTCCCATCCCCCCAAACAATAACAAAATAAAACACAGACAACCTCCAATCAAAATGAAAGCGAAAAATAATACAACTAGAACAAATTTAAGATGGGTCAAAAGGGAAAACAAAACATATGGTGTTAAGCTTTAACCTAGCAGCCACAGCATTCATCCACATTCCAGTGCACTCTGATAGCGAGGCTATTCACATCCCTACTCCGTACTAAGAGGGAATTAATTGCCAGAGGCTTATTCCATGTGAAGACACGGGCAATGAATTTTGGGCTTTCAATGTCACCCATACCTAGCCCTCGGCAAACCATGTGCTCAGAATTTAAGCTTCAGTCTAGTATCTTCCTCTGGTCTTGGGTTTTAGTATTTACAAAAGTTTTGCTTTTCCCACATGGATTTAGCTGACACCTCATTTAGACAATGGATTTGTTTTAAGACACGCCTTAAAGACTCCAGACACTATTCATTCTGATAGCCAGGCACCATCTGATTTCCCTACCAGAGACATTTTTTTTTGCTATAGCATTTTGCTCTAGCATCCATATCTTTTTAGGCGATCTCTGCATAAAGGCAAGTACCTAGTAGGACCATGCCATAAGAGGGCATTGTTCTTAGATTAGGGTTTACAATTAAGAGGACACTCACAATCCATTTTTATTTCTATAATTTCTATATCTCCCTCTTCAGGTGCCTAATTCTTGACTTTCTGTAGTCGTTCCGTTAGTGCACGTGGACAAGGCAAAAGCACCCTGATCGTAAACAGTCAGTGCACTGTATTATATGTACATTAGAAAACCTTCTGGTGCTTGGTCATGAGTGATTCTGTCTTTTTAAAAGTCTGTTGTAAACATTAGGGACTAAATATAGAAAGAGGAAATGGATATTGATAAATAAGAAATGTTCTTCAGTTTTGAAAAACAATGGTTACATATTCTTGACTTGTGTGTATTTCTAGTGACAATCTGCTAGGCCCTTTGCCAGATCTGTACAGGCAGGTCTTGGGTGGGAGAAACGATAAAATGAGAGGAGTTTATGGTTAAACTCTGTATAGTTCTTTCAATTTACTCTTTCCCACAGAACCCTGCAAAGCTTTCTCCTGAGCTGCGGATGGTGGCTTTGTACTGCTGCCCTTGAGTTAGGAGCCCAGCGCAGAACCCTACACCACCTGCGCTACTTGGTTGAAGGGGAGGGCAGTGGAAAACACATTCCCCTCTTCTTTTCCTAAACAAATAGATTGTTTGGCTACTTTTGTGCCGGTCCTTTCCTTTTCTTCCCAATTTTACCTACTTGAGTACCGAACATTTTCTTTTTGTCATCTTTCTGGGATGAAATATTCAGGGCTTCAAAATACTTGTGGAGAAATGGAATTTAAAGATAATGGGACCTCTTGAAGCCCCCTCATAATGCTTCTAAATTAGTCTTGGCCTCGCCACTCATTTTGTATGCTAAGACAACTGGCAACCTTTCTGAACCCTCAGTTTTCTTTTCCAGGAGATGGGTTCATAACACTGCGCAGTGTTTATAAGGATAACCTTCACCTTGACCAATTGTGAGTTAGTAGGTTATTCCTTCTAGAGGACAAGGACAATGCCTCAATCATTTTTTTAAAAGTCTTGGTCACTTAACAATGAGCAGCTTTCATAATTAAAAGCCTGTTGCTGTGGGCTTTGACGCATGGTGACCTCGTGCATTACAGAGTAGACGTGCTTCCTGGGATGTTCGTGGCTGTCGTCTCTACTGAAGCAGATCATCTGGACTTTCTTCCTCGATGCCACGTCATGGATCTGAATCACCAACCTTAGGTTGGTACCAAACAAAATCAGACTCTGAATTCTGACTTGTAGTGATCCTGCCCTCTAGGGTTTCCAAAGCTGTAATCTTTACAGAAATTGGACTGTCAGATTTTCTTCCTGCAGAGTATCTGGTAGTTTTGACCTTCAATCTTTTGGTTAGCAGGTGAGCACTTAACCAGTGTGTGGTAGTTACATAATCTTGTGTCAACTTGAGGATATTAAGAGTGAAGGGGTGGAGTCTAACCTGTCAATCAGGTCACAGCCTGATGATGCCTCCTTGTGGGCATGGCCATCTCATGAGGATTCTGAGCACTTCATTCCTTTCTTCCTGTAGGCAGGCCACAGTCTCTCTCTGCTTCACTTTCTTACTGCTGAGACACTCGGAGAGCTATAGGAGCCGCATGGAGACCCTTGCCCATGCTGAGATGATTTCACTGCCACTGGATCCACAAGATGTTTCATTGCCAGTCTGTAATCTTCCTGTATTTGGCATCATGGCACGTACTGCATAAGTCTGAAGAGGAATTTATAGTATTGGACATATAGGCTAATATTGGACTTATGGACTTTATCTGGACTTTGCTGGGATATTTTCTCAATACATAATCTCTTCCATATAAAGTTCTTTCCTATAGATATATGAATACCCCTGGATTTGTTTCTCTAGTCAACCTGGACTAACACACACTGAGACACCAGTTTGTAATTGAGTGCAAACTCATGTGTGCCACTCTGGAATCTTTGTTATATAGGAGGACCTCAGAAATGTATGTGAAAGGAGTTACTGACTATTTCCCCAGCACCGTATGTGCAGATTTCTTTTTTTTTTCTTTACTTTCTTTTTTATTTTTTTACCCTAACCCTAACCCTTATGTGCAGATTTCCTTAGTAGATTTATAAATCATAAAGGAGACTTGATGGCATTAGTGGTTATTCATTGGGCTGTGATCCTCAAAGGCATCAATTTGAAACCAACTTCCATGTGCAAGTCTATCTACTTTCTACTCCCACATAGAGCCACAGCCTCAGAAACCTGCAGGGACAATTCTACAGGCCTAACGGGTCTCTGTGAGTGGCATCGACTCAATGGCAGAGTTTGGTTTTTGGAGTTTCCAGGACCAAGGCTGGCATTTATTCAGATGATTTTCACAAATCCTGATACACTGCCTGACATACAACTGTTGCCTCCTAAGGATTCTAGAATGAATGAGTGTGGCCTATGCTGGCAACATTCTCTCCCCCTGAGGGAAGTAAGGCCATCTAGAGAAGTGGTTCTGAATCTTCCTGATGCTGCGACCCTTTAATATAGTTCCTCATTTTGTGGTGACCCCAAAGCATAACATTATTTTCATTGCTACTTCCTAACTGCAATTTTTGCTATGATTATGAATTGGGTGACCCATGTGAAGGGGTCGCGACCCACAGGTTGAGAATCACTGATCTATACTATCATATATCATATCATATCATATCATATCATATCAATGTATTCCTTCTTTGCAGCAATGTCAGTGAATGGAGAGATTTTTAAACTTCTCTAATGACATGGAAACCTAGACAAGCATTTGTAATGAAAGAATCATGCATAACATTGAGAATAATAAATAATCCCAGAGGGATCACAGATGTTCTATCATAAGTACTTCAATAAACTTCATAAAAGTGTTTCCAGGATAAAGACATATCCTCTAATGGTAGTAATTAAAATTTATAAAAAAAACAAACAGAGATTTGGAAGAGATCATTTATTGTGGATAAACACATTAGCTACATTTGCCCAGCTGCATTTTCTACAGTTTTGTAAAAGGCATATGCGCCAGGGTCATGGCGTATTAGAAAACTGTGCTGTCTCCTTAAACTAGGCCTTAAGTAGCTCACCTAATCACATGGTTTCTTTATTGGTCTACAGCTGAGTGAGTACTAAGCTTGACCCACTGACCCACCATGTGCCTCAATTTCCCGAACTCTAAAATGGTATGATATGTTTGCCCTACTTCTCTCTAGGTGGCTGTGAGGATTTAATGAGAGAATGTATCAAAGTATTTGGTAAACAAACACAAATTCTCTTTACCCAGAAATTTTGCAAGAACTGAATAAAGCCATTTCCAATTAGAAATTATTTCTTTCCTGGAGTCCCTGGGTGGAGCAACCAGTGGAGCCCTCTGCTTCATGGAAAGCTTGCCGTCAAAAGCCACCCAAGAACACCGAGGGGCCAAGGGCTGCTGGTGTGCTTCTGAAAGAGCACAGCGTGGACACCTTGTTGAGTTCCGTTCTACTCCACACACAGCACGCTTATTACGGTTCAGAGACAACTTCAAGGCAACAGGCTTCTTGTCCCCCTGCCCCTGACTATGATTTATTTTATCATCTTCCACTGAAATATATCAATAGCTGACCCATCCACAGCTTCAGTTACTAAATGTTCTCTCCTGAAAACCATATCGCTTCAATTTCTGATCATTATAAGTCTATCATGAAAATCAGCTCTTCGATTCATGGTTTGTACTTGTGACCCGTGGAACTGTGGTTGTTGAAAAATCATTGTAATGCTTCTTTAATTCTTCCAGCCAGTGTTAAGTAAAGTTAAGGAAATCTAGTGAGTTCCATGTCAAGCTGCAAACCACAAGGTTAGCAGTTTCAAACCCACAGTCACTCTGGAGAAAGGTGAAGTTTGTGCTCTGATAAAGATTACAGCCTTAGAAAATCCAAAGGGGCAGCTCTTTTCTGTTCGCTAGGAGCTGTATGAGTTAGATGAATCGATGGTAGTGAGTTTGGAATTTTTATTTAAGGTTTTATACTCTTGGCAAGCAAAGTGTCTATCTTAATTATCATTTTACTCCTCTATTCCAACATAGGGCTGCATGTGTAATATATGTCTAATAAGTATTAATTAAATAAATAAATGAAAATAATATTATTGAATGATTTTTTCAATGGAGTATTTTTTAAGCACCCATATTATTCTTTAGAGAACAATAGATTTATATGAAAATTATTGTTTGGATAGGTTGTGATCAATCATCAGGACTCAATGCAATCATCACTCAGAGGGCTTTGGAAGTGGATTATGGCAGAGGTAGGTAAGTGGAAACTTAATACCTCATCATTTAATCTCCCTTTTGACCCATTTAAAAGTTGCTTAATTTTGTATATTTTCTGCTTTCTTTTCGATTGAGGTTTTCCCTCTATTTTCTTT
>NW_022107431.1:44458486-44467404 GCF_000313985.2 Echinops telfairi | reverse complement strand
TGCACCTGTTGCCATCATTGTTCTCAAAACATTTTTAATCATTTTATAGGGAGCTCGTACAACTCTTATCACAATCCATCCATCCATCCATTGTGTCAAGCACATTTGTGTACAACTCTTCTTGATATGATTGAACTATTGAATTACTGATATGTGGATTAGGTCCCAATTAAACTGTCTTTTTCTTTTAAAAAAACCCAATTCATTACATTAAGACCATGTACATACATTGCTATGAATGTATTATTATTTGAACTCAGAGTATCGGTGGCTCCACAGTGGACAGTGGAGAAGAACTGAGGCTGAAACCCAAAGGTCAGCTGGCATGGCCGTTCAAGTGGGGTTAGATACTTGGTAACAAATGAGCTTATGAAAGTCTTTTCTTTTCTCTCTTGCTCTTTTTCTCTTATTAGTTAATGACAAAGGTATAGGTGGTATACTTGTACCTGAAATAGAGAGTTTTGGAATGGTGAATCTTCATTTACTCAACAAAATTTTGAGTGTTTCTTATATTTGCTGAAGATGAAAGGTGATTCCCCCAAAAGGCGTGTTTTCTGTTCTTATGGTAAACTGGTAAGGCAGACAAATAAACCATCAAGTATGTATTTTGTGATAAAGACTACATAAATACATATCAGGGCAGTTTAGGAGGCCCTCTCTGTCATGAACACCATGCCAACTCATAGTGAGCCTATAGGATGGGGTAGAGTTGCTTCTGTGGGTTTCTGAGCCTGTAATTCTTTACGAGAGTAGAAACCTTAGTCTTTCTCCTGCAGAGCTGGTGGTGGGTTCAAACTGCTGACCTTGCCATATGAGTAACAGCCCAATGAGTAACCATGATACCACCAGGGCTCTATCGCGTCCCAAAGCAGCAGTAGTGGTTCAGCACTTGACTACTAGGTTGGTGGTAGAAACCACCTGGAGGTGCCTTGAAAGAAAGGGCTGAAGATCTGTTTCTGAACAGTCTCCAGCTTGCAGATCTTATGGAGTGGAGTTCTGTTCTGCACAGATGGGTCTCCGGGGGAAGGGGTGCCAAAGTGCTGGGTTTGGGGAGAGGGTTCAAATAAGCTTTCCACAGGAGACACTGGAGAGAAAGGATTGTAGGTAGAATGAGAAGTGCATAGAAGATTGGTTTACAGATGAAGGGGTTGAAATATGCCTGAAGAGGTCATTGAGGTTAGGTGATACAGGGCCTCAGAAATGATATTAAAGGGTTCACACTTCATCAACAGACCCGTGGTGAGCCCTTGTATGAATTATATCAAGGGGTGACAAGATCATATTTAGCTTCTTACAGATTCTCCTGACAGGCCGTTTATGTAATAGGTTGGCGAGTTAACCAAACCAAACCAAACTCACTGCCATTGAATCACTTTCAACTCATAGTGACTATGGGACAGAGTCACTCTGAGATAACTGTCCCCCGGGGTTTCTAAGACTTTAACTCTTTATAGGAGTAGAAAGCCATCTGTTTCTACTGCAGAGCAGCTGGTGGTTTCAAACTATAAACCTTGTGCTTAACAGCCCAACATGTAGCTGCTACGCCACCAGGGAGGGTTCGACTGGCTAAAAGGCAGCTGTAGTCATCCAGGGAAAGAGGACCATGATTAGAAGCAGGCTAGTGGCAAGTTTTATGGAAGAAAGTAAAGTAATCCATGGGTGTTAGGAAAGAGAATCTGTCAGTCTAAGTCTAGGCCAGCTTTGGTGGCTGCGGATGTGAGTATGGTGAGTATGTTCTGGAGAGAAAAAGGAGGACCCAGACAAAATAGCGAAAAACAGGCTGTGAGATGTTCAGGACAGAGCCTATGCAGCACATCTTTAGGGGCAGGGACCTGTGCAGTCACTGCCATGTCCTTAGAAGGGTTCTGCAGTTGGTTTAATGCTCAGATGTTGTCACTTTGAAACTGATCGTTTTTGAGCAAAGGAGCCACGTTTTCATTTTGCATGGGTCTTGCAAATTATATAGTCTAGAGACTTACACACTTACATTTAATTTCAACTTTGCTGCCATCAAGTCGATTCTGACTCATAGTGACCCTGTAGACATAAAACTGCCCCTGTGGGTTTCGGAGACTGTAACTCTTTACAGGAATAGTAAGCCCTCTCTCTTCTGCAGAGCAGCTGGTGGTTTTGAACTCTTGACCTTGAGAATTGCAGCCCAATGCATAACCACTACAGCACCAGGGCTCTGGACACTTACGCAGTAACTAAAATAGAATAGATGGTCAGAAAAAGTCCACTGAGTGGAAATACTCCTTCTATGCGCAGTAAACACACGGAAGAGTTGGTTTAGGAGTCCCGAAGCCAGCACGAGGTGACAAGCACAGCAAGACAAGTAGCGACTCAATCAAAGGAAGACAGGAGAAGTTCTCAAGGTAATGAAGAAAAGGACCGAGAAATGTGCATGGCTCAGAGATTTGTGGGTTGAATTGGCCTTTTTAGCCAGCTGATTCAGCTTGGTTGCTTTTTCAGTTACTTGTAGATATTAGTCTTTAGAACTGATTTAGGCCATCTACATTTTAGAATATCTGGCAGTGATATATATTTTTCTCCCTACTGGGTTAACTTTGAGATTTGTTTATAAGCTACTCAGCTCTTCTGTGAATTGTTGATTTTCTTTTGTCTTCTTTTCTGTGCCAACCATTATATCACTGCGTTCAATTGTCATGCTGTATAATTATTTTAGATTAAGTGTACTTACTGCTACCCTTGCTGAGACTAAATTACATACTGTGCATCCCATAAACCTATTGTTAGATTTAGCTAGCACAGAAGTATTTTAAAGCAAAAGTTAATGACTCTTCCTCCATGCTAGCTTTGGAGGGTCTTTTCTCCTACGTTCTTCCTCCAACCACCTTAGCGTAGCCTTCATTGATTTAAGTCCTTCTGAGAAATCTTGCTCCTTCCAGGTCCTTTCCACGTCAAACCTTGCTGAAGGTCAATTTACGTTAACCATGGCAACCTCAGTCAAATCAGACTTCCACAATGCTTTTGGAACCTGGGAGGTGGGGCACAAGTGGAAAGGGCATGACTTAGGGAAATCTTTGAATTCTAGAATGATTAGTGTAAGCAGTATGAATTTAGGCTAGTTATTTAACTTCATTGGTCTTGTGTTTCCTACCCATGAAAATAGGTAATCATGTTTATCTTGCAGGAGAAGTGAAAAGAGTAATTAAGTTAATGTATAAAAATGTTTGGTACAGATGGAGCTCAATAATCCCAACTATTATGTAAAATACCTTGCACATTTTCTCCTGAAATTTTCCAACTATAACTCATGGAAGACATAAAATATTCTCATCTTGCAAAATATAGACAAGGATATTCTACTTATTTTCTAATGGTTTTGTGTATATACAATGGGTCATCACGATAGCATGTACCCCAAATATTTATATACATGCATTTTAATTTTAAAGACTCAACTGCATAAGGAAGTCACACATAAGGAAGAATGACTGCATACTGTTTTGAAATTTTTCAAATCTGAATATAAATTGAATAGTACAATAAACAGCGATACATACTTCTTCTAGACTCCTCAACTGTTAATGTTAATAATTGTTAACAATAGATATTATCAATATATATTTATAAGAATCTACACATGAGTGGACATGGCTTTTGTGTGGAATCATCAGAAAGAAAGTTTTAAACATGGTGACTCTTCAATCTTAAATGCACCAGCATGCATGTCCTATGTATTAGAACATTTTCCCACATAGCTATAGTATCATCACACAAAGAAGTTAAACGTAAAATAACCCTTTCTGATAGGAGTCAGTTTCCATTCATTATTTTTGTTCTTTTCCACACTTCCAGCAAAGGCAAGTCATTAGAGATTCTTGTCAGTCTGATGTTAGTTTAGACACAGAGATTCTCACAGAAAGAGGGCAGCTTCGAAGTCAGTTAATTGTGGAGGAAAGAGTCCATTTCTGGCCTCCTCAAGCTTACTTCTCTGACTCCCAAGTGAAGGATCTATTTTGCTCAGACTGATTTTCTTTCTTCCCTCCTCATGTCTTCACTAGCTCACTGTGCTCGCTCTCCTTTCCTAGCACCAGCCGGGACTCTCAGGCCTTTTGCTATGTCCTGTCTGTGGGAGTTCCATCACACCCTTCAGGTGTCACCTTGTCTGTGAAGCTCTCTGAACATATCAGGTCACATGTGTATCAGCTTTCTTTGAATTGTTGCTGTATCTATGCATTCTTTTATCTTGTACCATCTTACTTTAGCTTGTCATACTATTGTTCTCACATCACTTTATATGTATTTCACATAATAGATAAAATGTAAGCTCCATATTGGCAAGGACAACACCTTAAGAAGAAAGGAGGTGTTTGATCAACATACTCATTGGTGATTTTATTTATAGCTGTTTGTCTTTCTATCACAAAGACACTGTGCTGAGTTCAGGCATTTGTCAAGGAAAATATGCCTTTTTCTTTTTTACAACTAGCACACGTGCCATCAATTGCGTTCACAGTTGATTTGTTTTTTTGACTTGCCTCCGTTACGCCTGAAGTCAATACCGGTAAAAACATCTTCATTTAGGCAGAGGTCTCCAAGCCAGCTGGATGCCCTGTACTGTGACATCATTCAGACTGTCACATGGTCACATGACTCATATGCTTAAGTAATTGAAATAACTGAGTTATGAAACACATGCTATGTTTGAGCTTTTTTGGGTTGTTCTTTAATTTGTTGCTTGCTTTTTTATTTCAAGTATTATAATTTGCGGAGTAGAAATAGTATATTTCCATAGGCCTTTTACATTTGGATTTAATACTGTTTAAAGAATGAATGATGATATTTTAATTGATTCCATTGAACTATCTTGAGTCTGTTAACAGACACGATACGTTTTCTTATATTGCAGGTCTTCCACTCTGCAGCTATTTTTTAATTAGCCACTGTCCATTTCTTCAAATTCTAATATAGTTGTTGCCCTTGTTATGGACAGTAGGATCCTTTTAGATAACTCATTTCTTTTCCTGGAATGTCAAACATTCACGGAATACTGACTCTATCATGGACTGCCAGAAGAAGGACCAGATCTGTCTTGGAGGAAACAGAGTCGCAACGTTCCTTAGAATTGAGGAGGGTGGAAATGCCTTTCAAATATTTTGGCCATGTGATCAGTTCTTGGAGAAGGACAGTGTACTTAGTAAAATGGCGGGCCAACAAAGAAAGGGTAAGGCTCATGAAGCAGGGTTGATAGATGGGCCGCAACGGTGGGCTCGAACACTGTGAGGGCAGTGAGGGTGGGACACAGGGGGCAGCGTTTCTGTTGTGTACAGGTCACTGTGGGATGAAACTGACTGGGAGCCACCTAGAAACCAACTGCCAAGTGTCCATCTTCTGAAAGAGCACAATATGTTTAGTCACTGAATGACCCTGTCTTGACTACAAAATTTTGATTAAAGGAACATCAGGAGATTCTTCATTCTAGGTATGCTCTGAAGGAGTTTGCTGATTTTTTCAAAGTTTACGGTTTTGACATTATTTATTGGCATATTTTCAAAAGTCTCAAATGTTTCCTAGCATATTATGATTGAATTGTGCCCCTACAACAGATATGTTGTAAATTCCAGCTTCTACACCTATCATTATAATCTCTTATAGGAATGGGTTGTCGCTGTTATGTTAATGAGACAGAATTGGTATAAGGTGTGTCTTGACCCAAAGAGAGGAGAAAAGCTATCTTACATACCTAGCTAGGCTAAGATAGGTAACAAGACCTGCTGACGTTCAAGGAAACAGAAACTGAAGAGACA
This sequence comes from Echinops telfairi, assembly GCF_000313985.2. Classification (NCBI taxonomy): domain Eukaryota; kingdom Metazoa; phylum Chordata; class Mammalia; order Afrosoricida; family Tenrecidae; genus Echinops; species Echinops telfairi. Next base: position 44,461,630 of record NW_022107431.1, on the reverse strand, counting down.
AGAGCTTTCCTCCAGAACTCCGACTAAGAGAAGCCTTCCCCTGGAGACAGTGCAGATGATACCACCTTGCTTGCTGAAAGTCAGGAGGACTGGAAGCACTTGCCGAAGAAGATCAATGACGACAGCCTTCAGGGTGGATTACAACTCAATGTAAAGAAAACAAGGATCCTCACAACTGGACCAATAGGTAACACCAAGATAAATGGAGACAAGATTGAAGTTGTCAAGGATCTCCTCTTGCTTGGGTCCACATCAATGCTCATGGAAGCAGAAGTCAGGAGATAAAAATGACACAATTTGCTACACAAGACCTCTTTAAAGTATTGAAAAGCAAAGGAGTTACTTGGATGATTAAAGTACCTCTTATACAAGGCATGGTATTTTCAATCACCTCGCATGCAGGTGAAAGTTGGACCTTGAATAAGGAAGACCAAAGAGGAATCTATGCATTTGAATTATGGTGCTGGCAAGGGATATTCAAAGTACAATGTGACAAAAACAACCTGTCTTGGAAAAAGCACAGCCAGCATGCTCCTTAGAGAACATGATGTCAGAGGGGACCAGTCCCTGGAGAAGGCTACCATGCTTAGTAAAGTAGAGGGGCAGAAAAAAAAAGGATGTGCTCTCCAAGATGGATTAATTCAGTGGCTGTTGCAATGGGCTCAAAGAACAATCATGACAACGGGCAGGAGAGAGCAGCATCTTGTTCTGTTGTACCCCAGGTTGCTATGAGTTGGAACTGACTCAAGGGCACCTCATGACAACAATAGTTTCCAACCAGAGGAAATAAATATGTTTGTTAAAGCCATACAGGGTGGTATTTCTATTTTTAGGTTAGATAATGAAGTTATCTAATGGTTGCATGGACTCCTCTTATAGGTCTCAGGGAATGCATGTCCTGCTCCCCAAGAGCCAGAGCTGTGCCAGGGGAGTGCTTTAGTCACCCCATTGGAGGTATGGGCCGTATTACACACTTGCTCTCACAATTGAGGGAGTCTGCTATATTGTTGTTGTTGTTATGTGCCGTTGAGTTGTTTCCAACTCATAGCGACCCTACACACAAGAGGACAAAATGCTACCCAGTCCTATGCCATCCTCACAGTTGTCCACAGGTTTGAGCCCATTGCTGCAGCCTGGTGTCAATCCATCTCCTTAAGGGTCTCCAGTTATAGTATGCATACATAAACATAATGCGTAGACATACAAATGACTTTGTGGCTTTTTTCATACACCCACCTCAACTCACATGCTACTGAATTCAGTAGAAACCAAATAAAATAACTATCACAGTCAACCTAGTTCGTTTTACTTCTATGACAGTCACGAATAATCAGTTTGACTGAAGTTATCATATTTCAAATCATTTGGTGGATGCATTTTGATAGGACCTGGTTCTCATGACTTCAGAAAAGTGAACTATACAGTCTGTTATGATAGGAAACTTTCTCATAGTTTGCTATTTGCTATCATATGTCGTGTCGTCTCAAACAATACTCCCTGGTTTTTTATCTAGATGCTATAATTCATTGCAATGGTCACGCAAAACTCACAGGCAATACTCAGGATTAAAAGGTTTATTAAGGAAGTTAATAGGTTGCAATGCAGGTGGGGAATGCTCAGGCTATAGTTGTTCAGTCAGGGCTTGCTCTGTGGGCTAGGACGTCACCACTTGACTTCATGCTCTGGCTCCTGGCTGTGCTGCCGCACCGTTGCTGTCACAGCTCTCTTCTGGACCAAGGGGATTCCTTACACAGGGATCTCGGAATCCAAAGGACATGCTCCACTCCTACCTCTTGCTGGTAATGCAGTTCCCCCCTTCTACTTCTCAGGGGGCTAATTTTATATCCAGCAAAACCACAATCTAAGGAATCTTGTGAATAATTATTCACAGGTGGGAGTTACAGGGACTTTTCCAGAAGAGTTACATTAAATAATGATATTAATACCTTATATTAAATATATGTGTAGGTACATGTATGTATATATATATTTGACTCTTAGAGACCATATAAAGCAGAGACGATCTGCCAATTTGAGTGTCTGAGACTGTCACTCTTTACAGAAGTAGAAAGCCTTGCTTACTCCCTTGGTGTGGCTGGTGATTTCAAATTGCTGAACTTGAGGTTAGTACCACAGCAGGTAACTCACTATACTACCAGGATTCCATATATATACTTATGGAATATATGTGTACACATATATACACAGGCATATATGTGTACACATATATGTATACACACAAACATATATTTGATTTAAGTGCTTTGTTAGTCCAGGGTTGACTAGAGAAACAAATCCAGGGACAGTCATATATTTATAGGAAAGAGCTTTATATGAAAGAGTAACTGTACATTGAGAAAACATTCCAGCCCAGATAATCTACAAGTCCAATATTAACCCATATGTCTGATATTACTCTATACATTCCTCTTCAGACTAATGCAGCGTATACAATGATGCTGATTGCAGGAAGATCACAGGCTAGTGGTGAGAAGTCCTTTGGATCCTGTGGAGATGGAGGCATTTCAGCGCTGGTGCAAGTCTCCATGTGGCTCGTCCAGCTCTTGAGTGGCTCCACTTGACTTGTCAACAGGAGGGTGAAAGCAGAGAGAGAGAGGGAGAGAGAGAGGCATCATCAGACTGTGATCTCACTGACAAGCTAGACCCCACCGCTATGCTTATTTATCAGTGTGGCAGTTACATAACCTCCTGTCAACTTGAGAAGGGGTGAAGTCTAGCCTGTCAATCAGGCCATAGCAATGAGGCCTTTGTGTGGGCATGGCCTTCTCCGGAAGATTCTGGCAACTCACGTATTCCTCCCCGGAGGTGGAAGATTCTGCTTCATCTTCCTACTGACAAGACACAGGGAGCTACACCTGAGCCCTGGAGATGGAGTAGCCACGTGGCATGGAAACCCAAACCAGCACTGAGATACTTCCACTGCCTCTGGATCCACAAGACTTCCCACCCACTGGCCTGTGATCTTCCTGCATTTGGCGTCATTGAATGTGCTGCGTGAGTCTGAATAGAAATTTATAGATTGATATAGGACATATGGGCTACTATTGGACTTATGGACTTGATCTGGACTGGGCTGGGATGTTTTCTTAATATACAATTACTCTTTGATGTAAAGTTCTCTTT
>NW_022107431.1:44454804-44457392 GCF_000313985.2 Echinops telfairi | reverse complement strand
CACTAAGTTCACATGGCGGAAGCACACCAGTCTGTGTGATCCAAAGTTTGTAAATGGGGTAGTTACATAATTTCATGTCAACTTGATAAATAGAGTAAAGGGGTGGAGTTTAGCCTATCAATCAGGTCACAACCTGATTGTGCCTCCTGGTGGTTGTGGTCTTCTCATGAGAAGTGAGAAGACCACATGGTCTTCTCATGTGGTCTTCTCTGGGACTTTCTCTCTTCCTTCCTGGAAGTGGGACACATTTTCCCTTTGCTTGACATTCCTGTCGACAAGCTACGCAGAGCCATGCTGATGGCAGCCAGAGCCCTAGAGATGATTCCACCGCCACTGGATCTATAAGACGTTTCACCCACTTGCTTGTGACCTTCCTGCATTCCGCATCATTTCATGTGCTGTGGGAGTCTGAAGAAGAATTTTTGCACTAGTATCAGACATTTGGGCTAATGTGAGATTTATTGACTTAATCTGGCCTGGGCTGGGATGTTTTATTGATGCATAATTACTTCTTGATATAAAGTTCTCTTTTACACATATATGAGTGTCAATGAATTTGTTTCTTTAGCAAATCCAGACTATCACAATAACAAAGCCCAAATCTGAAGGAAAGAATCATATCAGAGCTTAAATTGGGGACACCCCTGGTGTTTGCAGAAGGGTGTGGCTTTGCGGTGTCCATGCATAGTGTAAATCCCTGTTAAATCTCCTGTGACCAAAGTTGAGGAATATGAATAGCCTTGCTGTTAGACAGAGATCACTGTAAAGGGGAATATGCAAGATGCAGTTAGGTTAAAATGTAATAGCCCATCATTTGATCTCCCTGTAGAATCATTTTAAGGTTGTTTTAGTTTTCAATATTTTCTGCTCTTCGAGGTTTTTCTGTTTTGTCTAGCCATTATTGTTCTCTTTTGTTTTCTTGCTTCCTATTTGTATTTTGTGTGATTTTCTTTTCTTTCTTTTTTAAAAAAATCATTTTATTGGGGGCTCGTACAACTCTTATCACAATCCATCCATCCATCGATTGTGTCAAGCACATTTGTACATTTGTTGCCCTCACCATTCTCAAAGCATTTTCTTTCTACTTGAGCCCTTGGTATCAGCTCCTCATTTTTTCTCCTCCCTCTCCAGCCCTCCGTCCCTCCGTCCCTCAGGAACCTTTGATAATTTATAAATTGTTATTAGTTTTTTATGTCTCAAACTGACCAATGTCTCCCTTCACCCACTTTTCTTTTGTCTGTCCCTCAGGGAGGGGATTATATGTAGACCATTGTGATGTGCCTCCCCTTCTCCCCCAACCTTCCCTCTACCGTCCTGGTATCTCCACTCTCATTATTGGTTCTGAGGGGTTTATCTGTCCTGGATTCTCTGTGTTTCCAGTTCCTATCTGTACCAGTGTACATACTCTAGTCTAGCTGGATTTGTAAGGTACAATTGGGATCATGATAGTAGGAGGAGGGGCATTAAAGAACTAGAGGAAAGTTGTATGTTTCATCAGTGGTATACTGGACCCTCTTCCCCATGACTCTCCTGTAAGGGGATGTCCAGTTGCCTACAGATGAGCTTTGGGTCTTCACTCCACACTCCCCCTCATTCACAATATGATTTTTGTTCTTGATGCCTGATACCTGATCCTATAGACACCTCTTAATCTGTTGCGCTTCTTCCATGTGGGTTTTGCTACTTCTCAGATAAATGGCCACTTGTTTATCTAAATCTTTTGTTAGCCAGACACCATCAGCTTTCTTCACTGCATTTGCTTATGTACCCTCTTTGTCTTCAGCGATCGTGTCAGGAATGTGAGCATCATGGAATGTCAGTTTAATAGAAAGTATTCTTGCATTGAGGGAGTACTACAGTAGAGGCCCAATGTCCATCTGCTACCTTACTACTAAACCTGCAAATATATGCACATAGATCTATTTCCCCATCATCATATATAAATATATTTGCACATGTACATGTCTGTATTTAGACCTTGTGATAGGTAGGTTCATTGTGCCAATGTGGCCAATGCACACATGTGGGATTAATTGAAGGGCAGAGAGATAAATGGCTCGGCAAGCCTCGCATTTTTTGTCTCTTGTTCTTTGATGATCAGACCAGTGTGCCTTAGCTTGTTCTCTGCCTCAATTTGCAAGATACACTACCTGTGGGACACCTAACCCGTGGACTGTGTAGCTGTAGTTTGAGGTTCACTCAAGACCTGCTTTGTCACGTTACTGGAGTATATATCACTTGAGCTGGGGACTGTCGGACCCTGTCATTTGGCTGACTGTTGGTGATCTGCCTTGCTGTTTGCTTTCTGTGGCCAGATTGCCTGAATTGCTCTACAGAGGACTACCTAGTGGCCCTCAAGATTTGACAGACTGCCAGTTTATTAACTGTCTCATGTAAGTGAGTTGCACTGAGCCATTTGTACTACTTTATAGATCAACTGTTTATTTCTTATGATATCTATATCTATCTTTATCTCTATCTCTACCTCTTCCTCTACCTATATCTATATCTATATAAAATCATTAGCGGCCTATTTTTTTTCTCTCTAGAGAACCCTGTCTAACATACACCTCTATAATGCCCTTTGC
>NW_022107431.1:44449191-44453460 GCF_000313985.2 Echinops telfairi | reverse complement strand
ATTATTCCCTGGGAACTTCGTTGCTTTGTTTCCCTTGCTGCTCTGTTGCATATCCTTAGGGTTTTGCCCTGGTGTGGTGGGGTCAGATCGGGCACAATTTCCACACTGTGCCTCCAGTGTTGTTCCCTCTAGTGCTATGGGTCAGTGAAGGACATCTTGTCTCATGGTGGGGCTGGCCCTATGGTCCTCTCTGTGCACTGGCTGCTCTGAGCAGGAATATCGCCCTCAGGTTTTGGTAGGCCAGGATGTGTTCCACTCTCTCTCCTTCTCACTTTGGATGCTCCTGTGTGCTCTGGTCAGATGCACCCCTCTCCCTGAGCTGTATCTTCAGTGCTGTCCTATGAAGTGCATCTTCTAGGGGGTGGGTGGGTGGAGGTGTCCATGTAGTTGGGATTGGGGCTGTCCCCACATACCTCTCTATTGATTGGTTCACTTGCACAAATCCTCTTAATGTGATTGGGTGATTGAATTGTATAATATATGAAGCATATACCAATAAAATTATTTTTAAAATTCATTGTCAATAAAGGGAGAGAATCTTAAATTCTAATTTGTTTTAGAATGCACATTATTTTCTAGGTATCATGTAAATTAGCTCTTTCTTTCAGCATTTTTACTATTATTTCAATATTTTGATGTCTTTTTCATTCAATCACTGTCCCCGAACCCTATTTGATAATAAACTATCCATATAATCTTTTATCTATTTTTTTATTAATAGACTTTCTCTTTTGGAGCATATTAGGGTTATAGAAAATGGCACAGAAAGTATAGAGAGTTCTCATGTACTCCTATACCTTTGGCACATTCCTTCCTCCCTATTGATAATATAGTGTATTCATGTCATACATGCATTGGTTACAATTGGTGAATCAATTTGTATTATTGAAAATCATAGATTACATTAGGGTTCACCTTTGCATTGTATATTTTTATGGGCTGTGACAAATAAGTAGAGTTATGTATCCATCATTACGGTATTTCACTACCCTAAACAATGCTCCCTGCTCCATTTATTCATCCCTTAGGCCTCTTTCAAAACTCACAACAACTGACTTTTTGCTATCAGTCAGTTGTTTGTTTTCCAGAATATTTTATTAATGTAATCATACAGTATGCAACCTTTTTAGACTGGCTTCTTTCCTCCAGTAGTGTGCATTCAAGGTTCCGTCATGTCCTTTTATTGTTTGATAGCTCATTTTTTAAAAGTACTGAATAACATTCCATTGGATGGATATACCATGTTGTTGCTGTTGTTAGTAATTTCTGACCCATATCGACCCTATGTACAACAGAACGAATTACCACCTTTTTATGTGGCATGAACTTCTAACAACCTAAACAGTTCTACAGATTACTAAGCTGAAGCTAAGGCAGTGTGAGAGGCAGAATTGAGGTACTAATATGCCTACACCCTAATCTTAGGAGCCTGTGAATATGTTAACTTATACAGCAAAAATGACTTTGCAGATATGATTTGGAGTACAGACTTTGAGTTGGGGAAATTTTCCTGGATTATCCTGATGCCCTTAATCTGACAACATACATCCTTGAAACTTAAAAACTTTTCTTGGTTTGGTGAGAGAGGATGGGCAATAGAGGAAGTTTGCTGGCTTTGAAGATAAAAAGAGGGTCCATGAATTAAGGAAAATGAATGATCTCTAGAAACTGGAAGAGGTAGGAAATGAATTTTCTCCTAGAGCTTTTGAGTAGCTTCTTTTAAAAAATGTTTCATCATAGTGTGGAGCCGGGGAGCAGGGGTGTAGGAAGTGTCTTCTCCACCATGATGGGGTGTGTAACACATTCATATCAACTCTTTACCATCAGGCATGTGCTTTGAACAAAGGAGCTGTGGGGCTTGGGCGGGGGAGTTAGAGACTGGGGGCAGTGCTGCACCTTTTGCACATCTTTCTGCGTCAGCAGTAACTTTACAAATGACTTGCTCAAATTTAAGCATCCGTCACCATTAAGAGACAGTGGAGAAAAATGAGGACATTGGATTTACTTGAACCACCATAATTTCCTGGGGGATGAGGGAGGGGGACAGGGAGCGGGGCCAGGAGCAGGGAGAACATTAACTGGGAGGCCCGTTGCATGAACCAGATACGATGACCTTGTCTCCTTCACACGGGGCCTTGTATCCAAGTCTGCTGATTGGTGGCCGCCATGAACTGAAAGGGAGTGAGGCCAATGGGCTGAAGCCCCCGTGGGTCTTGCATGGCTTTTGTCATGTTACAGGAACACACTTTTTCTTTTTGTTTGAGAAAACGGTGAATGTCACAGACTTAAAAACCACCACCGACACTGCAAGGACGTGCAGGTTAGATCCTGGTTTGAACATTGAAATTCACGTTCTCAAACAGCACTTGGGTCTGAAGGTGAGGAGAAAGGCAGGCAGGAAAGGGACCGGAGGGTTGGGGGAGAAAGGGAGATCATTGAATTAGTCAATAAAAGAGGCTACTTACCATCCCAGCTTAGCCCATTTTAAGACATATTAGTACACTTCTGACATGAGAGAATTCTTTAGAGGTCGAATAAACCAGGTAAGCACCTTTGTGTAATGCACCCCACCAGCCCCCCGCCCTGCCAAGAGTGGGGCCAGGAGGCCTGATGGAAGCTTTGCTACTAGATCTTCACTAGTCTCTCCTAGAGCCTTTAGGGGAAAATGCAGGCTCAGTGAGACATGAGTTGGACTTACAGAACTGTAATAGAATAGTTCTTATTATTTAAGCCATTAAATATTGTTCTTAGGTCAACAATAGAAGAGCCATGCAGATGTGCTAAGTTACTTGCTGTGGTCATACAACTCTTTCTGAGTCAAGATATCATCGTTAGTTTAGCTATCTGGTTTTCCTCCAAGTTGTGTTGCCCTCTCTTACTGCTATCATGGACAGAACTGTTATTTCTCTCAACATATTACTAAGTCCAAGCAAATTCTTTCCCACTTTTCTTTCAAGCCTCTAGGCTACAAATTAGTCTTACTCTTACATATCTATCACAGTACATACTATTCTTAATAGAACCGAGGTTATGAATGATAGCAGAAAAATTCACATAATCTATGTGAATATTCTGTAACACTGTTCACAATGACTTTGTAAAGCAAAGGATAAAAAGGGAAAGACATACGCAAAACCTCTGTCTTATTTTCTAACAAGAAAAAGGCCCTTTGTTCTGTATTGTTGTAATAAAAGGCACATTCCCGTTCTATTACAGTGTGCTTGAGGTCAAAATGACAGATTCAGTGTCTACTTGAGATCACAGGCTGGAGGGAGATCTCAAACCCACACACCGTCTCACCACTCGCATTAGGTCGGGGTTTCTCTATTGTTCTACAGAGGAAAGGCAAAGATGATTTGTAAATATTGACTAAACAAAAAGTGCTTTAGAAAGGCTTCCAAGAACTCCCTGCGATTTCAATGCCATCAAAATGAAGCTCCCTTTTAAAGAGGAGAATGTAGCTGAAACTATCCCAGCAGCCCTGTTTGCTTTGGGATACTGGATTGCTCTGAGTTAAAATTCAAGACGGACAATGGAAGTAAAGTAATCGTTTGAAGAAAATGATTAGATGACAGAAGTGATTGTAAAAATTGTACAGAAGATCTCATTTTATACACATATTTAGGGAACAAAATTTCTTCCTGTACAACATGGGATTTCCCAACACTTACAGCTGAAGGTTGAATGAGAAACTTTAAGGGAAAGGATTAACTGACAGATAAATATGAAACAACTTTTCTTTTCTAAGAGAAATGTTAAGCAGTGGAGTGAATGCTTAAAGGAAACCATGGAGTAACTACTTGAGAATTCTTCTACCAAATCCCTCAATTGCTTCTATCAGTCTCTTTTGGTGTCTGTGGGTTCTCAATGCATAAAATCATAATGTCTGCAAGTCTTGAGGACTTGACTTCTGTGCCCACCTGTGTTCCCTTGATTTCTTTGTGTTGCCGAGGGGTCCTGGCTAAGACTTCCAGCACACTGTGGAATAAGAGCAGTGATTAGAGGGTACTGTTAAGAGGGGTTTTTTATTTTATCATTTTACTGGGACTCGTATAACTCTTATCATAATTCATACATACATCCATTGTGTCAAGCACATTTGTACATTTGTTGTCTTCATCATTCTCAAAATATCTGCTTTCTGCTTGAGCCCTGGTATCAGCTCCTCATTTTCCTCCCTCTCTTATAAATAATAATTTATAAATTATTATTTTGTCATGTCTTACACTGTCCAACATTTCCCTTCACCCACTTTTCTGTTGTCCATCC
>NW_022107431.1:44433664-44448055 GCF_000313985.2 Echinops telfairi | reverse complement strand
AGCACATGCAATGGTGCTGAATGCAGGAAGATCACTTGTGGATCCAGTGGTAGTGGAAGCATCTCAGCATTTGCATGGGTCTCCATGTGGTTTTTCCAGCTTCAGAACTCTAGCTGCCACCAGCGTGGTTCCATGTGGCTTGTCAACAGGAATGTGCAGCAGAGAGAGAGTGTGTCCCACCTCCAGGGAGGAAGAGAGGAAGTTCCCAGAACCTCATGAGAAGGCCACGCCCATAAGGAGGGATCATCAGGCTGTGACCTGACTGACAGGCTTGACTCCACCCTTTCATTCTTTTTATCTAGTTGACATGAAATTGTGTACCAACCATACCCTTCGAGATTTTTGTGTGTGGGTGCTATAACATAATAAATACACCATATTTACTCGATATAAGCTGACCCAAATATCAATTGAGGCACCTAATTTTACCACAAAAACTGCACTAAAATTGTGCTGCAAAACTCGGCTTATACATGAGTATATGCGGTAGTACATGTCATGATTCATCATCATTTGTCATGAGAGTACTGCCTTCTTCCTAATGCCTAACCTTGAACATTGAGAAGGTAGTCTCTTTCAGATCCAAAGGCATATCAGCATAAAACTTAGAAAGGATAGTGAAATACTGAGAGTAGCCAACTATAAACTGTTTTAAAAAGTAATTTCTGGTAATTTAGTGAACTCCAATAGTTCATTCTATATTGATGTTGTATCTTACACAACAAAACACATACCGGGAAGAAAAGTGCTGTCTTGTCCTGCCCCATCCCCATGATTGGCTGTGAAGTGGACCAGACCACTGTGTTTTCATTGGCTGATTTTTAGAAGTAGATTCCTAGGCCTTTCTCCCCAGTCTATTGTAGTCTGAAAGCTTTGCTAAATCTGTCTGAAATCATCATAGCACATGAGCCACCTTTGATAGATGTGAGTAATGGCTACTTATGAGATGCCTTGGCCAGGAATTAAACTGAGGCCAGTTGCTCACTTTTCCTAATTATGGTGTTGACACCTGAAACATGATGTCTCCTAAGAGATTAGCATGGTTTTCCCTAATGAGAGTGGAGGCTATAACAGTGTCATTGATTGTGTTCATTTGGGTTTGGCCAACTTTGCTAATTCTGGTGCAAAATTTCAAATTTGAGATTGACCTAGGCATTTAAGATGAAATTCAATATTTTATATCTGGACCAAAGAGAAAATAAATCAATACAGAAGTAAAAATCTGGTCTAGTGCAAGGTTTTCTTCACTTCCAGATGCTGGACATATTTATTTGAATAAATGCCCGGTGCCATTATTTTTAACTTAGAAGTAATTATTAATTATATATTTAAAAATCAAGTTCTACATATTTTCTTTTACAGGTATTTTCAATTCTATTTTCTTACTTTCAATCTTCTGTAGGATTGACTTTATCTTGTGCATGTCTTTACTTTCTTTCCACTTATACTAGGCTTTGCTCAGAAATAATATATTCTATTTCTGGGCAATTAATTGGTAATAACTTCCTCTTTTAAAACAAGAGTTGACTTTTCCCCAAATACCCCATAGTGCCAATGCTACTGACCTATTGCCCTGACTCTTTGCTCTCCTGATTGAGTGAGTCAATCCAATTAAGCATCCCCATAGCTTTGAGCTCACTTCACACGTGTCCCCATAACCACGCTCTACTCATCTGTTCAGTAGCAATGCTCCACAGCGTCTGTCTGTTGTTTTTGCTGCTTTGTTCTGTTAGTTGCACCCTGATTATGCTTTGGGGAGGTACCCCTTTCCTAGACCATGCTGTTCAGTTAGAGCAGACTGTCTAGTTGGTGTGACTACCCCAGAGATGATAAAATGATCTAAGATATGGAGTAATGCCTGCACTACGACTTTTGCTGGAATTATTAGGGAAGAGTCCTCCTTTCTTCTGATTGCTAAGCTAGTAAGATATAAGCCTATAACTGGTATGGACAATTTTACCACCACAAAGGAGAAAACCCGTGGCAGAATAAAGGCCCAAGGTTATCAGTGGTGAGGGTGCAAGCAGATTGTAATGTAGCTGCCAGGTAATAAGGATATAGACATGACTCTCCCCTGGAGTTTTGAGTTATACAAATCAGAAAGGACCTCTATTTCATTATGTCTGTCTGTGTTGGATTTCTCTCATTTATAACTTTGTAAAATTCAGTTTGATGTCGAAAAGGGTGATGAATCATAGAGGTATTCTAGTTGTATTCCAAAGATCCCAAAGTGAATCAAGAATCAAATGAAGTCCTTATTATTTTTGAAGCAAGGTCAGTAACATCCTTTCCTGTGTTGTGACAGACCTTGTTTGTCAATCAATATGATGAACTCTGAATCCTGCAAAGGACCTTATCATTGTATTTCAAGCAGCTGGCAGGACACATACAATGATATCATCATGTTTCGACTTTTTCCCTGATAAGAAAAAGGAAGGATACCTTGGGTGCCAACTGGGCCTCTAAGTACTAAGTAGTCAGCTCAATTCGATCTCAGGGACCATGACATGCCCTATAGTCTCTGCTCCCTAATTCTCTCATGCTCCTGAACTTTTCTATTCTGGTTTCAATTCTTTGTCTTACCAGCTGCACGATTGCTTCTATTATTGATGAAGTGGTATGGGGGTCATGTCTCACCTCCTCTGGTCAACAAGGGGGAAGGAGAATTCAACTCCATACCAGCCCAAGGCTGACTGCCACAAGGCATGTCACCAAGCGCCAGCACCGTTTACCCTATTCTGATACTAACCTTCCCTCCTGTAGCAATTCTACTGGGCTTAATAATTCACTGCTGTGGCCACACAGAACTCACAGACAATACTCACGATTATGGAATTTATGAGTTAAGCTAACAATTTATAACATGTTAAAGATATAGTCCTTTGGTCTACAGTACCTTTCTCAGCTGTATTGACAGACACCATTCTTTCTCTCTCTGGGCCTTGGTCTCTGCCTTGACTCATTCTTTGGGCCAGAAGCCTACCTGCCATTCTGCCTCATGGTCTCAGCACAACTCTTCTTCTATCTCATGGTCTTGGCAATTTGGCCTCTAGTATCTCTGTCTCTCCCACTTTAGCCAGGGATCTCACACATAGTCTGTTGATGGCTCTGTGTCCTGGTGGTCACAGGATTCCCTTGTTCCTGCTTCTGAGACGTCTCACTCTTTTACCCAGTGGCATGACAAAACTGACCAATCCCTTAGTTGAGCCTTCTATACCTTGTTTGCATAAGTCTATGGGTAGAAGAACCATACTTTACATGAGACTGTGGAAGAACTAACTATTCCTTATTTGTAGAAGGACTATGGATAGAAGTAATTTCATGTGTATGGATACTATGTAAAAGACTATGGATACCAAGTAATTTCACTTCAACACAAATATATGCATAAAACATCTAACTTTTTCTATCAGGAAACACAGCACACTGTGTTAGACTGGGTTGACTAGAGAAACAAATCCAGAGACACTCCTATGTGTATGATAGAGAACACCTTTATATCAAGAAATAATTATGCATCAACAAAACATCCCAGCCCAGTCCAGATCAAGCCCATAAGTTCAATATTAGCCCATGAATTCCCCTTTAGACTCACACAGCACATGCAAGGATGCCGAATGCAGGAAGATCACAGGCGGGGTGGGGGTGGGGTGGGGGAATCCTGTAGATCCAATGGCAGTGCATGCATCTCCAGGGTTCTGGCTGCCATTAGCGTGGCTCCATGTGACTTGTCAACAGGAATGTGAAGCAGAGAGAGAGTGACCTGCCTCTTCTGATGGCAGAAGCAAAGAGACAAGTTCCCAGAATCCTCCTGAGCAGGTCACACCACAAGGAGGGATGATCAATCAGTCTAGCCTGGTTGACAGGCTAGACTCCACCCCTTCATTCTTTACTCAAGTTCACATGAAATTGTGTAAATACCGCACACACTTACACTCATCTCTTTTGGAGGAAAAAGGTCTAGAGAAAGTAGAAAATTTAGCGTTGGTTTTAAAGTTCTTTCTTTTTTTGTATTTTGGAATTTCAAATTACAATATTATAAATTGGATTTTCTAACTTTATACTTGTTATTTTTTAAGGTAAATGGAAAGTATGTTTTATTTTCTGCACATCTGACATTAAAAAGCCTACCAAATGTCACAGTATCTGCCAACGTATTTGAATTCATTTGTCTGTGAGATTGAGGTGCTCTTACTTGGACCTGGGTTCTGTCCTTCCTTCTAAGGTTTAGTCATGAACCAGGTAGACATTTCTTGCCTTCACAAAGCTTGCATTCTAGTACCCAGTGCTTTTCCAAGAATGCCATGTCGATTTTCACATTTTACTTTTCAACTTGGGAAGGATGGCTTTATTTTACAGATAAGGAAATCATAAATATAGAGGTGCTAAAAGCTTTGTCTGGGCCACGCAGCAGTCAGTGAAGAGGCAGAATTTGAGTAGAAGCAATCTGACTCACGAACCTGAAGATGTCACAGAAAACACCCCACCCAATCCCCAAACCAATCCACAGCAGTGGAGTAGATTCTGACTCACAGGAAAGGGTACAACTGCCTCATAGGGTTTCACGTTTCCAAGTTCGTAGAGCTTCCCAGAGGCAGACAGACTCCCACATATCTCTCCCATGGAGAAAGTTGGGGGTTTTAACCACTGACCTTTCAGTTAGCAGCCAAGCGCTTTAGCTACCAAACCACCAAATATCCTAAGGACATATAAATGCTCCTCGAGTCTGGGAGAACATGTGTGATGAATATCTGCTAACTCTGCAATAGACTCAAATATAACAATGATATGAAGCTGGCACAGGACAGGGAAGTGTTTCCGTTCATTGTTCAAATGATCATTATGAGATGGAGCTAACTCGATAGCACCTAACAATAGCAACAACGATGGACACATGCCTTGGAACAAGCATGTTTTATGTTGTGATTTCATCAGTTGAATCTGATCAAGCAAATTGAGCAGAGTTTTCTTAAGCATAGAAAGTCAAGAGCAAGAGGGCTGGGACCCCAAGGGGCCAGCATCACTGAAGGAAATGATGAAGTACTTTACACAGCCATGCACATGTTAGGGTCTGGTACCTTGGCAGTTGGCACCGAATAGATCATTGAATCCTCACTACATCTTTGTTGGCTCCAAAGCCTATATTTTGCAGTTTTCCTCCAGCTCCTTCACAATTTTGTCTGACCTCATGTCTCTTTTCGATTATCCTAACAGGGCCTCAAGATGAGAACTTGAAGATTCAAAGGCATGAAGTCCAGAAAGTGGCACAACAAGGCCTGCCTTCTTGGGCAAGAGCGTTGTGGTGTAGTGGTTGCAGGTTAGGCTGCTAACCACAAGGTCAGCAGTTCAAAACTACCAGCCAGTTTCTGTGGGAGAAAGATGAGGCTTTCTACACAGTCTCAGAAACTTACAGAGGCAGGTATATCCTGTCCTACAGGGTCACTGAGTCAGAGAGACTCCATGGCAGTGAGTTTGAAATTTTCATTTGGATGAAACTTTGCAGAGCAAATTGGTTATACATTTGGCAATTCGTAGACATTTCGTTTGTTGCAGACATTGATTGCAATCCCCAGCCTGTAGCAATACTCTTTCCACTTCCACCTCGGGTTTACAGTTTTCACCCATCTCCCTTTCCTATCCCTTTCTGCCGTTTGACCTTTGTTGCTGGGCAAGGGTTGTCCTTCAGACCTCAAATTGTTGACTGCTCTCAGGAGTTTGTAATTCTCTGCTGGTGCCACTCACCGATCAGGTCTCGTTATTGTTGCTGAGCCATAGGAGTTAGTCCAGTTCAAGGCCTAACGAGTGTCTGAGGGATCCTACCGATCTCTGTCATACCAGTTAGCCTGGTCTTTTTTAATGATTTTTGAGTTTTGTTTCCTAATTTTCTATCACTCTCTCCAGGATTTCCCATAGTAAACACTTTCAGAGTGGTCAGTTGTGGTAGCTGGGCACAGTCTAGTTCTTTGAGTTTCAGGATCATGGATATTAGGGTTTGCATGGTCTATTAGTCCAATATTTGCAGAGGTGGGTGATACTGCTCTCTGGGGTATGCACTGTAATGAGTTACAGAGCTGCCTAAGCAGATACCTACACTTTATCCTGGAGTATGAGCTATAATTCAAAAGTTTATAATTGCTAGGGAACTTTGAGTCACTTTTTTTTTTCTTCCTGAAAAGGGGTCAGTAGACCAAATAAGTTTGGGCACCTGTGAATTCGTCCTTTGGGCTCCCACTCTTCCACCAAGGCTCCCCAATAGCAACTGTCTAAACAGCCCCAAACCAAACTCTCTGCCAGTGAGTGGAGGCTGACTCATAGGGATCCTATAGGATAGGGTAGAACTGCCTCTGTGGGTTTTCAAGACTGTAGCTCTTTTTTGAAGAAGAAAACCCCATCTTTCTCCCATTGTGCAGCTGGTGGTTTTGAACTGCTGACTTTGGAGTTACCAGTCCAACATGTAACCACTAGGTGACCAAGGATATATATATGTAATATGTTGGGCAGCCAGCCAGCTACCAGGTCAGCAGTGCAACTCCATTAGCCATTTTCTGAGGGGAAAGATGAGTCTGTCTGCTCCTGTAAGATCGACAACTTCAGAAGCCGCAGGGAACAGTTCCATCTGTCCTGTGGGTCACTGTGAGTCAGAATGGACTCGATGCCAATCATGCTCTTTGGCTTTGGGTTGTTGTATTGTTGTTGTCGGGTGCTGTTCAGTTGGTTCCAAGCCACAGTGACATTTTTTTCCCACTAGGTGAACATTGGGCAACACGCTCTGAGTTAGTGCACCCAGTGACATTGCCTAGGAAGGTTCTCTCTGGTCAGAGTGAATTTGTTTGAACAAGCTGTTTCACTCAAACCTCACTTTTTGTGATGGCTGATTTAAAAGAACAACACGTGGCTGTGAAAGTTTGTTTCCTGCTCAGGAAAAATGCTGCAGAAACTGTTGCGATGTTAAACACAGCTTACAAGGACAGCACTATAGGAAAAGCTCAAGTGTATGAATGGTTTCTCGTTTCAAAAAAGTGAAATGTTGACTGATGACAAACCTTGTACTGGCCATCCATCAACTTCCAGAATGGATGAAAATGTGAAAAAAGTCGTGCACTTGTTCTTGAAGACTGATGAGGGATCATTGAAGAGATGGGGAAGTTATCTGGACTATCTTGGAGCTCAGTTCAGCGAATTTTAACAGAAGATTTGGGAATAAGAAGGGTCACTTTGACATTTGTGCCTCGGGCTCTGACAGACCAGGAAAAAGAGCATCAAGTAGAGACATGCTGTGCTTTGAAAGAACAACACTGATGTGACCCAGCCTTTTATTCCAAGGTCATTCCTGGTGATGAGCAATGGTGCTATTTTTACAACCCCCAAAGCAAACATCACTGGAGCCAGTGGAATGCACCATCATCACCTCACCTAAAAATAGCTCATCAAATGAAATCAAATATCAAGATGATGCTAAGTTGTTTATTTGTTTGTTTTATGTGAGGGGGATAGTACATTTGGAGTTCATTGCATCAGGTCAGACTGTTAATCAAGCTTTCTATTTAGTGGTTCTAAAAAGATTATGTAACAGCATGGGACAAAAAAGGCATGATTTGTGGCAGACAGGGGATTGGTATTGCCATCATGACAACGCACCTGCTCACTTGGCCATCTCAGTGTGCCAGTTTTTGGCAAAAAACCCCAGCATGGATCTCTTGCCCGCCACACCTGACTCACCTGACCTTGCTCTGTGGGACTTCTTTTTGTTTCTGAAAATGCAGAGACATGAAAGGACAGCGATCTGATGATGCAGGAGAGGTGAAGAAAAATTGAAGGAGGTGCTGTTAGTCATCCAAACAGATGAGCTTGAAAAATGTTCCCAAGAATGGAATCGCAGATTTGACAAATGTATTAAGGTATTAGAAAGTGCTTTGAAGGTGATAAGGTTGCTTTGTTAAAAAATTTCAATACATAGCTTTGGAAAAAAATGCCATTTTGGGGGTTGTTACCCCCTCATGTATATGGAGGTGCAAGTGAGGTGGTTCTACCCATGAGCAGTTTTGCAGGAGAGGGGACTTGTCATTCTGCTCCCATAAAGATGATAGCTTAGCAAACACTCTGAGGCTGCTCTCACCTGTCCTGTAGGGTCACCTTTGAGTCAGAATTGACTTGCTGGCATAGAACACCACCACATACATATTGACAACAGATTGTATGTTGCGGCTTTTATCTACCATGCATATATCATTTTATAACTAGATATTGTCCCTCTCCTAAATTAGAACCTGTAGACCTTAAGAGATGAGTAAAATTAGGTCATGTAATTTGGATGCAGTCATTTGGATTTACAATGACAGCTTATGATTGGTTTGTAGTAATATACTTTGGAAACATTGCTTCATTACTCGTGATGGGGAAAACCAGCCCCTTTCAATAGGTACCACTTACAGGAAAGTCTGCCCCAAGGTTCTCTTTCCCAGGAGGCTGGCGTAACAGGACATTTGTCCCAGCCTGGGTGGGATCTGTTACACTGGCAAAGCCCACTGGTAGAACAGGTTGTACCAGTTTGACCCAGATCCTTCTGGGCCTCGTGCCCTCCACTGGATACTCCGGAGCTGTGGGAGTTGTCCTTTCATTTCACTCTTTCCTGGAATGAGACTCCTTCGTCTCCTTCTCTTCCTCTGAATCTAGGTGTGTCTAAGTGGAGGCGTAAAAGCCAGCTTTATCTGAACACATGGGGTGGGGGTGGGGGTGGGGAGGTGTTATATTCTCTGCATTTCAATCAATTAGTTTAGAATAGTAGATCTCAAATGTGGTCTCATGAGACAACACCACCCCACCCCCCATCCTGAGCATTATACGGAAATTGCTGAAAATGCACACTCCTGGGTCTCTCAACAGATCAACTGAATCAGAAACCAAGGGATCTGGGTCTCTGCTCAGTTTCAACAAACCTCCCAGTTGATTCCAATGTATGCTACAGTGTGAGAACCAGGGGGGGAAATCTTGTTCTGTCTTTGATCTTTGAACCAGGGTTTTCCTTTCAAGCCAGGTGGATGGTTGCATTTGTTATGGCCCATCTGGCCAATCCAATCACCAATCACAAGGAGTCTATTACCAGCTTGTCAATGAGATATGGTGACTGGATCGCTGAATGCACTGGTGAGGAAGTCAGCTCACAGGGAAATTCCTGCTGAAAGCTCTTTGGGGATATTTCCAACTCAGAATATTGCACACCATACGGGAGTATGCTGCACGCTGGGAAAGGATGCGCATTTGATAAACAATAATGCTCTTACTCATCAACAAACACAATCTGTGGCTCCCAAAGCTCAGAGCAGTCAGCTGGGCAACCCTGCCTGCCTAGGGAAGCCCGGGAGGGGCAGTGAGAGCGGCAGGAAGCCTGAAGCCTGTGCACCTGGGCAGCCTCCAGCTTGTTTCGGTTTGCTGATATCAATCCCTTTCCCCTCCTGTGTGGTAGTGCCTTCTAAAGCTGGCTAGTTAAAAGGAGATATTGGCAGAATTCAAATGCAGGCAAAAAATATCTCGCCTCTTCCTTTGAATAAAATGTGACTGAGGCAGGTTTTCCCAGGATCTAAGCTGCAAAAGTACCTCTGAAAGTGGTATCGCAGGGTCTCTGGGCACAGGAAGTGAACCAGCTGGGTGTACTTCACAGAACGAGTGGATCAAGTTTGAAAATCATACTTTGGCAAACTGCATTACATTTTAAATTCTGTCGAGAGACTGCCATTTAAAGGGAATTTCCCAGCAGAACTCTTGCCAAGAATACAATTATTTTACTATTCTTACTAAAAGATTTCCATGTGTAAGAAAACCTCATAAAACTTTTCAAGGAATTGGGTAGGGATGGGGGTGGGGTGTGTGATGGGGTGGTTTCATGTTATTTGCATCTTTTAAAAATTCTTTGAGACCGCCAAATTCTTATTTTCTAATCTAATTTTAGATGTTGGGAGATCTAAAATGGTTAAAATTGCCTTTTAAAACTTAGTGGGAAGTGAATGTAATTAGGTCTTTCTCGGCGATTAAAGATTTCGTGGCACATTGGTAACAGTTGATTTGTGGATAGACACAGAAGATTAGACTGAATTTGCACTACCTCTAAAGAATACCCTGTCAATTAGTTATTGGGATGAAGAAGTTCACAATCCTCATTTTTAGTTTCTGTTTGACCTAGCCTTCATCGGAGAAGAATATTTGTTTACTTAGAAACTGTGGACGGTTAGCTTCTGGTTGAAGTTTAACAGATATACCGATTGAGAGTCCATCTATCCTTGGGAAAATCAGCCAATAAGATGGGATCTGAATTGCGCCATCGTTGGGCCTAAGAGGTAGTTATCTTCCCACTGATTAAAAAAAAAAACTAAAACTTCTTTAAGTTGGGTGGCCTTTGTTTGAATGCGGTGTTGCTCTTAAGACTCAATGAGAAGTAGCTCACACGTCGTAAGTAGTCTGTTCGAACCTATGACTTTCATCTTTCCTCTAGAGATGAACAAATAAAAGGGACAGGAGATCAAATTCTAAACCTCCGACATTGACCACACTGGAGTCAATTTAAACTCAGAAAGGCTTACTCTACTAACTATGTTTAACAATATCTTATTCTGGGTTTCACTGGAGATACAAAGATAAGCAAGAAATAGTGCCAATCCTTAGAGATCTCACAGCTTAGGGTGGGAAGATGCCTCTGTGTTCTTAGGTGGGGCACCCAGAGAGGCATGGGAAAGAATCTGCAAACCTGTTCAGGTGGTAGAGGACTACAATGCTCATGAAGGACATTAGGGAATGCTGGCGTACAAAAGTCACTCCGCTGTGTCCATTCCATCTCCTAGCAGC
Source organism: Echinops telfairi (assembly GCF_000313985.2). Classification (NCBI taxonomy): domain Eukaryota; kingdom Metazoa; phylum Chordata; class Mammalia; order Afrosoricida; family Tenrecidae; genus Echinops; species Echinops telfairi. The sequence continues at coordinate 44,437,219 of NW_022107431.1, read as the reverse complement.
CCTGTAAGACAAGACCGAATTACCCCTGTGGATTTCGGTTTACGGGACTAGAAAGTCACGTCTTTTCCCCATGGAATGGCTTGTGGTTTCGAACTGTTGACCTTATGATTAGCAGCCCAATGCATAACCCACTGCACCATAAGTGATCCTTGCTGGTACGGAATAGAGGGAAGGGTGGCTTTAAAAATTGGTGGAGAAATTACACGGTCTTTTAACACATCCTTTTTCCATGAACTTAAAAAAAAAGCCAACCAGTTTGATTGACACTTTATCCACATTTCATATAATTCAATAGCTCAATCTTATCCAGTAGAATTGCATAATCATTACCCTCCGTGAACTTTTTGAAGTCTCCTTGTATTTTATTTCTTCACAAAAGCTAGACTTGACTCTAAGATCAGGAAGTATAATGACAACACACACACACAGTAAAATAAAATAAAAATGAGACCACCCAGGACCACAGAAATAACTCCAGTCTGTTGAACTAACATTCCCCTCATTCTGAGAATGTTAATATCTGATGTGTAAATTCATTTTGTCATCTGCTAGCACTTGTCACCAGATAAGCAAGAGCAGGTGCCAAAAGTGTAAGGAAAACGAAGACTTGAGGAAATTCGATCCATTAACTGATTTTTTAAAATGTGATTTGGGAAATGATGACGATCTCTTGATTTCTATAGCAGCTCAGAGAATTCCAGCATGTGGTTGGAAGGGAGTAAGAACATGTCCGGTGAGAGAAACAGACATTGCCGTCTCAGATGACGTACTGTCACCCCAGCCCCGGGTGCTTCTCCAGCAGGCAGCTTCTGTGCTGCTGGATGGCAGGGGCTGGTCAGCAGGGCATGGAACACGCCTGGCTCAGCCTTGTACCCTCTCTAGGTTAACGTTGCCCAAGGAAATAGCTGCTCAGCAAGTAAGCAGCCATTGAGGGACACTTCAATGTAATAGTATGTAATTTTGGGAGATGCAATAGTATCTCCCCAAAAGAATAATGTAATAATGATGAAGTTTCAAGGAAATACCGTTATATGTTTAAGTAATAAATTATATATACAAATTGGTTCAAATGGATTTGGTGGCTGGTTTTGGAATTTCTCCCCTTACTTAGGCGTTGTGTATGGTGAGTGATACATTCTCATTTTATTAATTCACTTAGTACATAGCTATTGAAAAACTATCCTATGTGCAGTAATTGCTGAGCATTCTAGGTCTCAGCTTTCCCTTCTGTTAAATGGAATAAAAAGAGTTCTTCCCCTCACCGAGCTGTTAGGAAGATTCAGTGGGCCATGCTAGATGCTGTGCTTTGAAAAGTGCCTGCACATAGAAAGTGCTTACTAAATATTAGTGATGAATCCTTTGTATTATTGCTGTATACGATGACACAGGTCTGATCCTTCCCACATGCCATTGATCAAGTTTCTGGGACAGAACAGCTTGGCACTCAAGTCCTGTCTGCAGTATTAAAGCGTCTTGGTGATCTTGTCTTTCAGGAACCAGTTGCTCCTCTAACAGTTGGGGCTGGACTGTCCCATGGGCAGCTGGTGTCTGTGTGGTTTGTCTGGTAAGCAGAGCCCTTCCTTTTCTCCCCTGGGATGGTGGAGGACAGGGCAGGGAAGTGTTGCCTGCCTCTGGAAACCCTAACCCTTGGCCTAACCGCATGAGAATGTGCAACCCCACCCCGCTGCATGTTTACCCGAGGGAAGGGCAGAGGCCCACACAGGTGGGTCTGCAGGCTTGTTTGCCGATTGCTGGCGGCATCTAGCTTTGTAGTGGGTGGGTCTCTTGCGCCTGGGGGAGCGCCCCAAAGCAAAGCTTGAGATAAAAACTTGTGCAGGAAGTGGGCAAGAGGAAAACGTTGGAGTCTGTAACTTCTCAGCATATGTCAAAGTCTAATTGTTAGCTTCCTCAATGATGAAGCTCCAGAATGATAGATTTTGGACATTCTAGAGCAAGTATATCAGCTTCTGGAGCTGTCAATGATTTGGGATGAAATTTTCATGTTTCCTGCTACCAAGCCCTGCACAGCTCAAATTAGTCCCAAGTGGCCTGAAGGGTCAAAGAACTAAACTTTCATGCTGTTGAAAATCTGGGTAAAATGTAGCGTATTAATTCCGAGTTACACCTAAGTACACAGCTCTGACAAGTCTAAGATAAATTGTGACCATGTTAAGAGTGGACTGTCCTTTTACAGACTAGAATTAATTTAGTCACCTAGAGGCTATTTGGCCTCCTGCATCAACCACCACATCATAAAGTACCCCTCAATCTTCAGGAGACTTCTGCTGTTTTGGATGGGTTTTATTAAATGCCCAGTATATGTGTTCTCCTGTGCTAGAGTAATTTCCATCCATTTAGTAACCTCTGTATCTGGTTTACATGTTACCAAAAATGACGTTGTTTTCATCTTGTTGCTGTTACGCACTGTCCAGTTGGCTCTGACTCAGGGCAACACCCCCGCCCCCAACTCCGTGCAACAGAGCGAAGCGCGGTCCTGCGCCAGCCCCACAATTACTCTTACGGCTGAGCTTCTCGTTGCAGCCACTGTGTCCGTCTGTCTTGTTAAGGGCCTTTCTCTTGTTTGCTGCCCTTCTACTTTACCAGTATAATAAAGACTGCTCTAGACACTGGTCTCTCCTGACAGCATGTCCAAAGTATGTGAGATGAAGTTTTGCCATCCTTGCCTCAAAGGCGCACTCTGGCCGTTCATTCTTCCAAGACAGATCTGTTTGTTCTTTGGGCAGTCACAGTACTTTCAGTATTTCAATGTCCAACTTTCACATGCATATGAGGTGGTAGAAAATACCATGCTTTGGTTCAGGCACACCCTAGTCCTCAAAATCATATCCTTGATTTCCAACACTTCAGAGTTTGTGTGCAGCAGATGCTCCCAGTGCAATGCAGTTTGATCTCTTGACTGCTGATCCCATGAGTATTGACTGTGGATCCAAGAAAGATGAAATATTTGACAATTTTAGCCTCTTTCCATTTTTAGCCTCTTTCCTGATATTGCCTATTGCTTCAGTTGGGAAGGTTTTTATTTTCTTTACATGGAATTGTAATCCGCTCCCCACTTTCAGCAAGCAAGGTTGTGTCATCTGCATATTGTAGGTTGTTAATAAACCTTTCTTCAAACTTGATACCATATTCCTCCTCCTATAGTCCAGCTTCTCTGATTATTTGCTCAATAGTCCTCATAGGAAATTGGAGGTGGGGGAGGGGGAAGGAGGTGAAAAACAATTTTACCCAAAGTAAAATGGATTCTGTTTTCAATTTCAGTCGTAGTTGTAGGATATCATTTTGAAAGATTTCAAACTAATGAAAATTTTGAAATTTTTGAAAATTTCAACTTAAAGCTTGGATCAGTGTTTACTAATAGTAAGCAATTGTTGTTATTTGCTATTTAGTCAATGTAATGCTGAATCATAGTGACACTATAGGACAGAGTATAACTGTCCCATGAGGTTTCCTCAGCTGTAATCGCTAGATCTTTTCACCAGTGAATAGCTGGTGAGTTCCCATAATTGACCTGTGGGTTAGCAGTTGAGTGCTTAA
>NW_022107431.1:44431341-44432914 GCF_000313985.2 Echinops telfairi | reverse complement strand
AAAAAATGTCTGTCTAGAGGAAAGCTTATGGAAATACCTACATATTGCATTTACTAATGGGGAACACTGGACATCCTGAAGAACTGTTAAAGTCTTACTTTGGTTCCATCCTTAGCTTTTGACTTTAGGTGTAATTTGTTCTGCAATTAAAGATGGACACCAACTGGTTTTCATCAGCCCAGAGAGATGGTTAGCATCAGCAGTTCAAGGACCAGATAATTACATTGAATAACAGTAAGTGTTAGGGTAGCTGTAAAGAGCATTTGTTGGATTTGAGATAAGTAATTATTATTATTATTTAGCCTTTATTAGCTCCTTAAAAATTGGCCATTAGTATAGTGATTCAGATTTAACATAGGATAGTACTAGGAAATGCATATAGAAAATGTAGTAAAAAAAAGTATTTAACGACTTAGTTTTAGTAGAAAGAGAAATATAGATGTGCGGCACACCATACTGACTCCTGACAGTGAGATTGATTGTTGGCCAGCTGTAAGAGTGTTCCTACGACACAAATCTTTGTGCACAATTGGAAAGACCTTGAACTCTATAAGCCAGTTGACCTGGCAGAATAAGGAGAGTACTGCTACCTCTTGTCAGGTAACACTAATCAAGAAGGATAACCTTAATTGAGTGAGCACAATTTAACCTGCCTTATAATTACAAGAGGAGGCCTGTGTTGCAGTGGTTAAAGCTCTCTGAAACGTCTGTGGCTTAAGTCCATCAGCCACTCAATGGGAGAAAAATGTGGCAGCATGCTTCAGTAAACCGCTGCTCTGTCCTACAGAAAGTAGGGTAAATGACTAGCTTGATGGGCAGCGAGACAATGAAAAGGCAGAAAGAGATTAGGAGACTGTGTGGTATAATGTGGCATCCCCCAAGTGGTACAGATGATTACGTCTCAGCTACTAACAAAAAGGTGAGTAGTTCAACCCCCTACCCCCACCCTCACCCCCAAAGGAACCTAGAAATCTGCTTCTGAATGATCCCAAACAAGAAAACCCCATGGAGCAAAGTTCTGCTCGGTAACCCATGAAAGGGGTAGCCACTTGCAGAAATTTCTCTGATGGCAGCTATATTTTTAATTGTGCAGGGAAGGGGCTGCCCTAGACTGCTTCTAGCTGTGGGACACGTGTCTTCCTCTTTCTCACTGCAGGATGAAGATGCATACACCAGGTTCCTGGAAGGTGAAATGAGAATATGTAAAGGGCTCAGTCAAGTGTTCTCATTAGTCAATGGTTGTTTGATTGTTATGGTAGTCTTTTTAGTTTTATTGGCATGTTGAAATTAAGACCAAACTTGGAAGAAGGATGAAAATTGAAAATCATATGGGAACAGTCCCAGGGACTAATAGAGTATGCAAGCATCAGCCTCCGTGGCCCTAAGACCAGGCAAACTTGATGATATCTGACTGTCATTGACAACTGCTGCAAAGCATTGCTTGAGAAGGTCCTGGGTAGAGTTGGAAGAAAATGTGCAACAAAACCCCAAGTCATAGAAGAGACCAGGCTTGCTGGTCAGAAAGAGACTAGGGGAACCCCCCAGACTCATCCTTCAGGTCTGCAGCTAAACA
>NW_022107431.1:44425173-44430801 GCF_000313985.2 Echinops telfairi | reverse complement strand
CACAGGGAGGACGTGGATAAATGCTGGTATACTGAAGTGACTAAAACAGATGAGTTGAAACAAAATGTATATGAATTGTTGAATGGAAAACTGATGATCTGCTCCATAAGTCTTCACTTAATTAATAATAATAATAAAGAACATAGAATAGCAATTTTAAGATCTGGGAAGATGCTCTACCAGGAGATGAATTTGAGTTGGCTAACAGTATTGTTCATAAAATTCACTTGAATTTGATTAGCAACCTTAAAAGAAAATGCTTGTGTTTGTTCTACAGTCTTAAAAGGAGTTTCACAAACCAACGCTGTTTTATTTTTGAGTCTAAGGAAATGAGGAAATGAGAAAGGAAACAGCATGTAAGTTTGACTGTATTATAAAACAAGCTGCAATCATGAATGTGGAAATGCATTTACTTTGTTAGATTCTCTGTGTACACCAGCCACTCCTTAGGGGATAGAGGAAACTTTCTGCTACTGTAAAGAGTTACCATCTCAGCAACTCATGGGGTGGGGAGTGGGAGAGCAAGGGCAGCTCTACTGTGCCCTAGAGGGATGACGTGAGTCAGGTTTGACTCTATGACAGTGAATGTATGTGAAGATTTTATATGTACAAGGTGGAAAGCTCAATGTTATTACTATTTAATATTTTGGCAATGGTACTAAAGGAATAAGTTCAAGTTGCACTGAAAGCATTAGCCAAAAACAATGCTTCAGAAATTGATAGAATGCCAATTGAAATGTTTCAACAAGTTATTGAAACACTGGTAGCACTCACTGGTCTATGCCAGCAAATTCGGAAGACAGCTACTTGGCCAAATGACTAGAAGAGATCCATATTTGTACCTGTTCAAAAGAAAGGTGATCCAACAGACTGCTCAAATGATAGAGCAATATCATTGATAGCACATGCAAGTAAGTTTTTGCTGAAGATCATCCAATAACATCCAGTACATTGACAGGAAGCTTCCAGAGGTTCAGGCCCAGTTCAGAAGAAGATGTGGAACAGGGGATATCATTACTAGATCTAACCTGAAAGCAGAGAATACCAAAAATATGTTTACTTCTGTTTTATTGACTACACTAAAGCATTCAACTGTGTGGACCATAACAAACTATGGATAGCCTTGAGAAGAACAGGAATTCCAGAATGCTGCATTGTGCTCATACAAAACCTGCAGATGGATCAAGAGGCAGTTGTATGAACAGAACAAGGGAAGACTGCGTGACTTAAGATCAAGAATGGTGTGCATCACAGTTGCATCTTCTCACCATACCTATTCAATCTGTATGCTGAGCAAATAATCAGAGAAGTTGGGTCATATGAAGAAAAAGTCGGCATCAGAATGGGGGGAAGGCTTATTAATAACCTGTGATATGCAGAGGATACAACTTGCCTTTCTGAAATTGAAGAAGACTTTAAGCACTTGGTGACAAATATCAGGCACTGCAGCCTTCAGCATGAATGACAAGAAAACCAAAATCCTCACAACTGGATCAATGGGTAACATCATGAGAAATGGAGGAAAAAATGAAGTTGTCAAGGATTTCATTTTGTCTGGATCCACATTAATGCTCATGGAAGCAGCAGTCAAGATATCAAACATTGCACTGGGTAAATCTGCTGCAACAAGACCTCTTTAAAATGCTGAAAAGCAAGGCGTTTACTTTGAGGACTAAGGTGTACCTCTACTAAGCCATTGTACTTTCCGTCACCTCATATGTATGTGAAAGTTGGATATTGAATAAGGAAGACCAGAAAAGAATCAATGCACTTGAAATATGGTACTAGAGAAGAATGTAGAAAGAACTGTGAACTGCCAAAGAACAAAATCACGTGTATTAGAAGTAGTCAGAGTGCTCCTTAGAGGCAAGAATGGCGAGACTTTTCTCATGTACTTTGGCATGTTGTCAGGAGCGAGCAGTCCCTGGAGAGGGACATCATGCTTGGTGAAGTGGAAGGCAGTGGAAAGGAGGAAGACCCTCACTAAGATGGACAGACACAATGGCGGCATTGGTGGGCTCAGACCGGAGAACCGTTGCAGGGATGGCACAGGGCCAGGCAGTGTTTTGTTACTGTAAGTCCACTATGCCTTGGAACTGAGTCAATGGCACGTAACAACAACCACAACAACACCTTTTTGACATGAAGAAATATATTGTCATAATTAAACTCTACATTTTCAATGATCTTATTCCTCTTTTTAGTTTAAAGAAAAGAACTAGATCATGGCATAGAATGCTATGCTATTTATTTTACCATTTTAACCCTAGCATCTGCAAAGTGCTTTAAAATATTTATACATAATGATAGGGAAATAAATCTATGTACATAAATCTATATTTTAAGTATTAAGGTAGCAGTTGGATATTGGGCCTCTACTCAAGCACTCCCACAACACAAGAACACTTTGTTTCAATAACCTGGCATTTGGTGATGCTTAGGTTCCCAACATGATTGCTGATGACAAAATAGGTGCATAAGCAAATATGAAGAAAGCTGAGGGTGCCTGGCTATCAAAAGATATAGCATCTAGGGTCGTAAAGGCTTGAAGATAAATAAGCAGTCATCTAGCTGAGAAGCAACAAAGTCCACATGGAAGAAGCACACCAGCCTGTGTGATCATGAGGTGTCGATGGGACCAGGTTTCAGGCTTCAAAAACTCAGAACAAAATATCATGTCTATGTGAATGAGGGGGAGTTCAGAGTGGAAACTCAAAGCCCACCTGCAGACAATTGGACAGCCCCTTACAGAAGGGTTACAAGGAAGGGACGAGCCACTCAGGGTGCAGTATAGCACCGATGAAACATATGACTTTCCTCTAGTTCTTTAATGTTTCCCCCTCACCCCACTATCATAACACCAATTCTATCTTACAAATCTGGTTAGACCAGGGCATGTACATGGGTACAGATAAGAGCTGGAAACACAGGGAATCCAGGACAGATGAATCCCTCAGGACCAATATTGACAATAGGGATACCAGGAGGGTAAGAGCAAGGTAGGTGGGGAGAAAGGGGGAACCGATCACAGTGATCTATATGCAACCCTCTCCCAGGGGGACGGACAACAGAAAAGTGGGTGAACGGAAACATTGGTCAGTGTAAGACATGACAAATAATAATAATTTATAAATTATCAAGGGTTCATGAGGGAGGGAGGGTAGGGAAGGCAGGGTGGGATAAAATGAGGAGCTGATACCAAGGGCTCAAATAGAAAGAAAATGTTTTGAAAATGATGATGGCAACAAACGTACAAATGTGCTTCACACAACAGATGTATGTATGAATTGTGATAAGAGATGTATGAGCCCCCAATAAAATTATTTCAAAAAAAGTGGGGGGGGGGATGTTATGCTTTTACAAAAGAAACTTATCCCACGATAATCTAGTAAGGTAGAGCAGATATGGTACTGTTTTAATTTGTTTGTTTTGCGTTCTATAAATAAGGATTTGAGTCATAGGCAGCTGAATGTCAGATAGTGGGGCCTAAGGTTGGGATCCAATCATCTTTATTTAGTTAGGATTAGTCTCCACTTTGTCCACACTCCTTCACATCAATTTTATTGCTTGTTTTTGAACTTCTCTTACCTGTTCCTGTCGACACCTCATAATCACACAGGCTGGTGTGTTTCTTCCATGTGAGTTTTGTTGTTTCCATGATAGATGGCCACTTGTTTAACTTCAAGGCTTTAAGACCCTAGGAGATGTATCTTTTCATAGCTGGGCACCATCAGCTTTCTTCACCACATATACTTATGCACCCATTTTGTCTTCAGCGATCGTGTGGGGGAGGTAAGTATCATACATTGCCACAATATTAGAACAAATTGTTCTTGTACTGAGGTAAGATTTAAGTACAGGTTCAAAGTCCATCTGCTTCCTTATTGTATTTACACATATATATTTATATATACCAACAAACATGCCAATTTTGATATATTATTATTTTTACACATTTATATGTCTATATTTATACCTATATGTATATATAGGTATATATAGTTCTTTCCTCTATTTCTTTTTTCTTTCCTTCTGCCCCACTATCATGTTCACCCATTGTTTGCCCTTCAGAAATTCCCCTTGGATTGGTCAAATACCACCAGAAATGCTACCCACTCCTTGCCATCGATTTTAGGTCCCTTGGTATTCCCCTTCCCTGATTTTATTGGCTCACTGCTCCCGTACCCCACCTCCTCTTCTCCCATGCCCCACCTCCAAAAAAAACCTGTTGGTTCAGTTACTGTCTCCTTGGGATTGCTTATCTTGCCTATCTTATATAGATAGGCATCAAAAAGGAGAATATGTATATACACATAGTTCTAGTCTAACTTTGTACCTTTGTGACTATCCCCCAACCAGTTCAGTTGAGGTGCCAAGTGCTGCCCTCTGCTTGGAGCAGCTGGTTCACATGTTAGAGAAGGTCCCTAAACATGAAGTCCCCTCCTTAGAACACATCACTATAGAAGACAGTGCTGAAGAGACAATGTGGGAGTGAGACTGGCCTGGCCTCCCCACAGACAGGCAAACCAAAAGGGGAGTACAACAGATCACCAATGGGAGCAAAGCCATGAGGTCCCAGCGGAATCCTCAAAAAAGACTCATCGCTCTTATAGAGGACCCAGGTATCGACGGAGTGCTGAAAACTATAGGAGGAGAAAAGAAGCAACATCAAGTCAGACAATGAAATGTAAATGTTCTGGAATTTGAAAAAAAATTAGGAAAATTTCCCTTTGATTTTCCAGATTCATAAGTAAATAAATAGGCACCACTTCAGCACTTGGTGACCTCTGGGTTCTTTGTTTTGTGCACACCTAGAACGTTCATAATCTACAACACTTACTTTAAGATGGATTACCTTGCAGTGTGTCATTGCCTTTCTTATCATTTTTCATGTGCATGCATCAAGTCTCAATTAAACTGAGGAATAAGGATACTTTTATACCTTGTATATCTCTTTGAGGTTTCACATATTTACTTTCATAATCTACACAGAGGAGATACTCAACACAATGCACTAAATATAGCTGCAGATTCCCTTCTGGAGATTCTGATATTGTTCTGTTCCCTGGGATGGACGTGGAGGATTTATCACTGTACAGAGCTGGTGGATCGGATAAGTTGACTTATCAGGGTACATCAACATGGCTGAGTATGAAGAAAGGGGACATGTTTTAGAGACATCAATTTAAGTTTAATATCAAAGAACTTTTATAATTTTTCACTTAATAGTTGTGGTTTAGTCCTTCTAATTTAGCTCCAAGAATTCAATAATATGAGATCGTTTAAGGGAAAAAATGCGTGGGGCTTGGGAGGTCTTTGTGTTTCACCTCTGCATCTTGTAGCCAGTTAGACATTTTGGACAAGGAATTAGAATCAGAAGATTTGCCAGAATCCAGATAAATTATATAACTGAAGTATTTTCTCATTTGGAAAAAATATGTAGAAAAATATCTATATCCTCAAAGGACCAAGAAATAGCAAGACTAAGAGGGCCAGACACACTTCGAGGACAGAAGCATCGGCTTCCACTCAGAAGACTACCAAAACAAGAGCTCAATGAACTTCTCAAAAGAAGTCATACTTGAGCTTGCGATCACATAAAGGAAGCTGCCTCGACTCACAGCATGA
>NW_022107431.1:44420704-44424559 GCF_000313985.2 Echinops telfairi | reverse complement strand
CTGCGCCATCCTCACAATGTTCATGTTCAAGTTCACTGTGTAGCCACTGCGTCCATCCCTCTCATCGACTGTCTTCCTCTTTTTTGCTGCCCTTCTCTTTAACAAGCCCAATGTCCTTTCTCAGGGTCTGATTCCTCCTAAGGCCGTGTTGAAAGTCTGAGACAGGGAGCAGTCAGGTAGCACCTCTTCACAGACAGTTCCGTTTGTTCGTCTGGCAGTCGGTGGTTCTTTCCGTATTCGCCACCAGCAGCAGGATTCAAATGTGCAGACTCTTCTTTGGGGTTCCTTCTTTGGTGTCCTGCTTTCGCATGTACATGACGCATTTGGAAACACCATGGCTCTTGTCAGGCACACCTTCGTCTTCAGAATAACCTCCTTGCTTTTCAGCACTTTAAAAGAGGTCTGATACAGCAGATTTACCCGATGCAACTCATCATTCGATCTCTTGATTGCTCTTCCAAGAGTATTGATTATGGTTTCAAGCAAGATGAAATCCTTGACAACCTCATTCTTTTCCTCCATTAATGATGATGTGACCGCTTGGTCCAGTTCTGAAGATATTTGTTTTCTTTACATTGAGTTGCAATCCATATTGAAGGCTTCAATCCTTGCTCTTCATCAGCAAGTGCTTCAAGTCCTCATCGCTTTCATCAAGCAACATCGTGTCATCTGTGTATCATAGGTTGTTCATAAGCCTTCCTCCAACCCTGATGCCCAGTCCTGCCTCATTTTGTCTAACTTTTTGGATTATTGAAATGTATAGGATATGTATGTATGCATATATCTCTCTCCAGATAATCATCTTATTTTGTGGAAACAGTTTGCCTTTATAGCACATATATTCTTTCCAATCCCAAGGACAGTCCATGAATTGCATATCCCTCTCAATATTATGTTCATGATGGCATATCGGGCTGGCTTTATGGATTTGCTTTAAAGGAATTTTAAAGCCTGTTTTTATACTCTATGTAACTCTAAAAAGAACAAAGACAAAAGCAAAACAACATTTATAAATTATAAATCATTTGTAAAATCTGTTTCTTTTGCATGATATTCAGGTAGATATTCTCTACCTGCCTAAAATTACTTGGTTAAAGCTCACATCACCTTGTTTGGGAATTCATTTCATTATTGACCAGTCTGGCCTGAAGAAACCAGCTTGCGAAGTGGCCTTTGTGATCATTTAAGCTCATGCCAATGGTTAAGCGCTTGGCCATGAACTGAAAGATTGTGCATTTGAACCATCCAGAGAGTCCTTGGACAAGAAGCTAGGTGGTGTGATTCCAAATGGTCAAAACCACAACAACCATGGAGCGTAGATCGAATCTGCCACCTGTGGGGTCACCACAGGTCAGACTTGACTGGAGGGGCCCTGGTTTACGTTTCCATTCAGTTTCTCACTTGTAGCTCTAGGTTAACCATTCCTAGAGGTGGATTAACATTCTCTCCTCTCTTCTGGTTTTCCCTTTCTAATCTAATGCATTTGCGTTTATTGTGTTTAATGGTATTTTTAAAATCCCACTGTCAAAGTGTTACAGATAATTTTAATTATGCTGCAATCAAAATGTCAATGTCTAATCTTAGAAAAACCACTAGGATTGCCCCTAAGCACTTTCGTATCAAGGAATTGTTCCTTGTGCAAATTTTTGATAACCCTTCTCCATAGAACTCAAACAGGAATCTTAACTTCCACTTGAACTTTCTTCGATCTGTCCGACCTTTAGTTCTGCATTCCTTTCTATGGTTCCTCTAGGTAGGCTACCCACACCAACGTCAACCCCACACCTTTGGAGTCAATTCAAGCCCGGAAGACAGAGGAGAACTGCTCCTTGGGGTTCGGGTACAAGCCTTTATCGGAGCGGACAGACTCATCTTTCTCCTGTGGGGCAGCTGGTCATTTTACAATTAGTCCAGCGCTTGAGCCACCGTGTCATGAGAACTCCCAGGCAAACTCAAGTCTAGTGATAGTTGACCCAGGGATCGCCTCCTTTTCCTTCAATGCTCAGGGAGAATGACTAGAGCAATGTCTTCCCTCCTTTCCTGTGTCCTCTTGACCGGAAGAAGCGCACATCACTCTTGTAAGAGAGAGATTCCTAGCTTTCGCAGTGGTTCTCAACCTTCCTAATGCTGCGACCTTTTGGACAGTTCCTCATGTGGTGGTGAGCCCCCCCAACCATAACATTATTTTCGTTGCTTCTTCATAACTGTAATTTTGCTACTGTTATGAATCGGGTGACCTCTGTGAAAGGGTCCTTCGACCGCCAAAGGGGTTGTGACCCATAGGTTGAGAACTGCTGCTTTAGGGGAACCAGGCTCAAATCCGATCTGTGTGAGCAGCGTTACAGATCTTTTGGCTTTAATCTCTGCAACAGCTAGCTACGCGCTCTCTGTTTGTGCTAGCAGAGCAGTGTGGGTGAAGAGAGTGCCTACACGGGAGTTCCCACGCAGCCTCTTCCATGCAGTCTGCGCTCCTCGTGTGTATGTGTGAAGAGGACACTGTCGGCATCGACTCAATGGCAGTGAGCTTGGGTTTGTTTGGAGTCAGCTCCAAAGTCTAGAAAGCTTAACATGTTTAGTGTTTCTCACGTCATAGGCACGTGTATTTACACATGCTGCAACAAACAGGTATTGAGCATCTGTGTTAACCAAAGGCCTATGGTCCAGGTGGAGGGTGTACAAAGCTGAACTGGATAGTCATTGGATGCAGTTTCTGGGAATGGAGCTGCTTTTTGATAGAGATATCTCATCACTCAAGTGCCGTCAAGCCAACACTCCACGCACCCTCTGAAATAATTTTATATGGATCGAGCATTTTAAGGAAAGTTGTAAAGACTTCAGCGAGGAGCCAATAGAAGAAAGATCATTAACTTTGACAAATGAAGTTATTCTGGCTGAAGTCCAGAAACGAGTGGAAGGAGACAATTGATTCTATAGCTACTGAAGTTGGTATCTCACAAGGTTTGCATGATTTTAAGTGAGCATCTTAGCCTCAGCAGGTTTGTGGTTTCACATTTTTATTTTATTTTGCTTAATAATTATTTTTGTTTTGTTTTCTTTTTGTAGCAATACATTCTAACTTACCCTGATATCTTAAGAGAAATATATTGATTTTTCTCATCTTAGCACTTAAGCTCTTGCAATTCACATACGAGCCCAACCCAATTTAATTCATCTTTAACAGTCAAAGGAATCAAATACTTCTGATTCTCCCTGTTTTCAATTATCAAAGAGCAGATTTTTCCCTTCAGGCTTCTAAAGCTGAAGCAAATTAAGATGATTTAATGGAAAAGGTTGTAACCAGGAATGAGCCTTGGACTTCCCAATAGAATCCAGGGAACAATGTCCCATCCAAGCAGTGGCTTCTGAGGCGATCAGCTGAGTGAGATACATGCAAAGCACAGACATTACCTCAGAAGGTGATAATGATTCCTTTTTGATATTTTTTGATATTTCTTCAATGGACACAGGACACTTCATAACCAGGAGGGCTTAACGTGAAGTTGTAAGACAACTGAAAACTGCATGGTGAGAAACAAAGCCAGGACGGTCTCATGAGGACTTTCCCTCGTGGCTAAGTCCCTGCATGTTCTCAGAGGGGAGCAAGGACTACACTATGAACATTTCACTGGCAAACTTTACCTCATCTACCCTCCTCTCCCCCTGTCTTGCCCTCACATTTCCTATTTTCCCCCATGATCCAAAATTATTGGAAAGAAACGTGATTTAAGTCCCTTGAGCATTCCAAAACTACTGTTTTGACGTGATGGATATTGAAGAGTGTAGAATGGAATGTGGAGGAAGTGTTAGAGAGATCTAAAGCACACCACCTTCCAAAGTGTACAGACCTAGATAGAG
>NW_022107431.1:44411370-44420370 GCF_000313985.2 Echinops telfairi | reverse complement strand
TATTTTAGTACTTAAACTCTTGCAATTCAAGTACATTTTAATATCGAATACAAATCCCAGGCCCATTTAATTCATCTTTCACAGTCACAGGAATCAGTAGTCCCAATTCGCCCTGTTTCTATGTTACAAGAGTCTGAACCCTTACACTGATGGTGGCCAAGGCAAACCCAGATTCCTGAAAACAAACCCCAACCACACAGATAGAGCAAATCCTGTGTGGACTGAAGCAATAGATGGGGTAACCATAATTTTGGCTCCTACGTGCCTATGAATGCTCATAAGAAAAATCCAGTTTTTCATTAATTCACTCATAGAATCTATACTGGAAGCCTCCTGTGTGGCAACAGATATTGTAGAGCAGGGATTAGCAGACCATGGCCAGGGGCCAACTCTAACTCGCTGCCTGCTTTTGTATGTCTGACAAACTATAAATGGCTTTGACATTTTTAAATGTTAAAAGCATTTTAAACTGTCTTTAAAAGAAGTTCAGAACAATAAACACTTTGTGAAACGTGAAAATTAAAAACATTTAATACATCAGGTTTAAGGGACCACAGGCATGCTCCTTTGTGTATTATCTATAGCTGCTTTCAGATGACAAAAGCCAAGCTGAGGACTTGCGGCTGAGCAAGAGACAGTTCATGACTTATAAACTCTACAGCATCTGCTGCCTGACTCTTCACGGGAGAAACGTGCTGACGTCTGTCAGTTGCTGGGTGTCCAGCAGTCCTCGGTGACTCTGGCTCCTCACTCAGAGTAGAGCTGTCTCATGGGCTTGTTGTCTTTACTGGAGCCGAGTGCTTGGTATTTTCTCACGGGGTCGGTGGGTCCAAACCAATGACGTTTTGCTGATCCCTAACCATCGTGTCACCAAGGCTTCTTTCTGTACACTGGCAAGTTGGCCAAGTGCAATATTGGATACATTTCTGTACTCACGGAATTATATTCTACTTGGATATAATTCTGTACCCATGGAATTATATCCTAATAGAGAATTTTAATAAGGAGAAAGAAAGGAGACATAGGAACAAAAATTTTCCAGACTTTCAAATGGATTGTGCAAAACAAACAAACCCAGTGCCAGCAAGTTGATTCTGACTCCCAGCCACCCTCTAGGACAGAGAGAACTGCTCCTGTGGGTTTCTACGACTGTAATTTTTTACTGGGACAGGAAGCCTCATCTTTCTCCCATGGAGCAATGTTTGGTTTTGAACTGCTAATCCGGCAGTTAGCTGTCGCAACTTGTCATCCACTCTGCCCCCAGCACTCCTTCAAATGTACCAAAGGACGATGAAACGGGATAGCGGGATAAAGAATCAGTGTGGGTATATCGGGCTAAGCAGTCAGGTTTAAGTGATGGCTGCTTGTAGACCTGGATGGCAAGAAGTCAGTCTTGAAGAGTCTGGAAACCGAAAGTTCTAGCTAGAGGGAGCAGCAATTGAGAGATCTGAGAAACAGGAAGTGTTGGAGCATATCGTGAGAAGGAGCAGGAGACTAAGTCAAGAAGGGAGCTAATATTTGTAGAGTCAGATGGCAGAAATCTCTTAGGTTATGGCAAGTGTGTATGTTTCTCCACAGGCAAAGCATTTCTGAACATATATATATG
The DNA here is from genome assembly GCF_000313985.2 of Echinops telfairi. NCBI lineage: Eukaryota > Metazoa > Chordata > Mammalia > Afrosoricida > Tenrecidae > Echinops > Echinops telfairi. The sequence goes on along the minus strand of NW_022107431.1, from coordinate 44,418,764 downwards.
TGTGTGTGTGTTCATGAAAATGTTTAAGTTTATATATATATATATACTTAAAAATACACTTTTTAAATTAAAAAATATATGTACCATAAAAATGTAGATAAAACCACGTTTGCACATTCAACCTTTTTATGTACAAATGAATTCGGTGAGATCAATTAGATTAATCCTGCTGTGCAGTCATCATCAATATCCTCTGTCAAATCGTCCTGAGAAACAAAAATTCGATTCACTATTGAGTGGAAAACAAAGTCTAGTGGACATAAAACTGGAAGCAAGTGTTTACAGATCATTGCAATTTTCCAGCGGAGAGCTGGCGGTGGCCTGACTTCAAGAGGTGAGAGCAATTGGAAAGTTCCAGGTTACCACTTGGAGGTAAGCTGACAGGGTTTACTGTGGGTGAAGGAAAAGGAAAGAGGAAAAAAAATCAAGGATGACACTTAGGTTTTTGGCTAAATTGGTACCATTTCCTATAAATTAAACTTAAATTTACTCATGCACACAGACTTTACTACCCATTTCTTAATGGAGCTTTCTATCTAATGGACATTTCACAGTTGTTTTTAATTCCTAAGAGGAGCAGGTCAAAGATATCTCTACTGTCCAACCTTCTTCCAATTCTGACAGCAAAAGTTCCTCCCACAGTACTCTCTGCTTCTCTTCTGTGTCGGCTAATTCACTGCAATGGTCACAACTGATACTCAATGTTATGGTCCTTCGTAGGAAAGTAACAGGTTACAATTTAGGACCAGAAATAACCCAGGATGCCATTCTTCAGTCAGGGCAGCCTATTCTCTGCCATGCAGGAAGACAGGTTTCTTCTTGACCTTTGGCCCCATGGCTTCTGCCAAGCACAGGCCAGTATAACAAAGCTCTTTTAGCTCTGCTGATTAAATGGCCAGAGGCACTTCATCCAGCCAGCAAGCCTACTGTCTGAAGGCCCTCAGCCTTCTTGCTTCCTGGGCTGAGAAGCCCACTGATTTTCTTCCTGCAAATCTCTTGGATCTGCTACCACCATTTCTCTGGTGCTGCTTCTCCCTAAATCTTGCCAACTCTGGTGCTATAGCTCTTTCTCCTGGACAAGGTGCGGTAGTACAGGGGTCTCGAATCCAAAGTACCTGTTCCACTACTGGAACTTTTTTTTTTTAATGGTAGTGAGATTTTCCTTTCCACTTCTAGGATAGCCTAGTAGTATGGTAAGACTGACCAATCCCTGCTTTAGGATTCCATACATCTGATTTACATGATCCCACCCACACAAGGGTGCCATGCACACCATTACATTCATTATTAGCAAGCTATCTAATCCCTGCAATGGGCCACAAGTTCCTCACATTTGCCTGGTCCTGCCTAGTCATTTGTGACAAGGACAATAGCTAAAAGGGCCATATTAAGTCATTCACTACACCACAATCCTCAAAGGCCTATTAACTAAAAGGGCACAGAGAAGGAGATTTAATACTGAAAGTCCGTGTGCTTACCTCTGTCGCAAACACTGAAGGAGGAGGAGGGAGTGGCTATGGAAGGTCAGCTTAACAGCATGTGTCCACCCTCTTTTGGGTGAAACATTTTTTTAAATCATTTTATTGGGGACGCTTACAGCTCTTATAACACTCCATTCATCAATCGTATCAAGCATAGTTGTACATCTGTTGCCATCATCATTTTCTAAACATTTACTTTTATTTTGAGCCCTTGATATCAGCTCCTCTTTTTACACGCCCCCCCCACCCTTGTGAGCCCTTGGTAAATTATAAATTATTATTGTTTTCATATCTTACACCGACTGCTGTCTCCTTTCACCCATGTTTCTGTTGTTCGTCCCCTGGGGCGGGGGGATTGTGCATCGATCATTGTGATCAGTTCTTTTGGGGGGAAATTTTGTCCTACATGGATGACTTATTTTTAGTTTGTAAATAATAGAAATTATCTACATTCTTATTATTGTTTTTTTTTAAATTTCAACTGGTGTATATAACTGTGACTCTGCTTAATCCAGCTTGTTGCAGAGATATAGTCGATGTGCCTTGACAAACAGCCATAACCTATATTATTTTAGGTTGTAAAAAATGTTATACTTATAGAAATAAAACATGTTCATTCCAGCTTTGTCAGTATGATGAAATATCGACAATGTGTATATGCAGAAAATTGTTCTGAGAAAATTGAAATATCATGTTACCAACACTATCATAAAAAAAGATGAGAGGAAGAAAGAAAAAACCTTTCCCCAAATCTTTTTTTACAATCTTTTAAAAGGAAGACTAGGATTTTAAATCCTTCTATATATGATCATTTCAGCTATACTAGTAACTTATGAAGATTACATGACTGAACAGTTTCGGTCATTTAAAGGATTGGAAAGATAAAATAAACTGAATGATAGGAAGTTTATGAAATTTCCCTCAATAAAGCTTAGCGGTGAATTGAATGTCTGATGTGTATATGTGTATTTGTGTGTGAGAGAGAGAGAAAGAGAGAGGGAAACTCACCAGGCCTGTACTGCGCTTGGGATGCAAATTAAATTTCATTTGGGAACAGCCAGGAAGTCATTGATCATATAGACTTGAAGTTCATTTGTAGAGACTGAGCCTAAAGTTTGGGAATTTTGAAATCTTAAAAATAATACAAGGAAACAACAAGTGATCTAAAATTGATGGTGAGGAGGGCTTAGGATGCCTGGTGGGGTTTGATCAAGTGCAATGTAGCCGAGAGGAATTACTGAGAGCTGAATGGAGATTGAACATGCTAGAGGGACAGGAGAAAAGGAAAGGAAAAAGAGGAAGAACTAGGAGACAAAGGACATTTTCAGAGGTATAAATATAGGCATGTGTGCTCGGGCCGACTAGAGATACAAATCATAGACACTCATGTGTGTATAAGAAAGAGCTCTATATACAAGAGCAGTTGTATGTTAAGAAGACATCTCAGCCCAGTCCAGATACAGTCCATAAGCCTGGTCTTAACCCATATATCTGATACCAGTCTATAAATTCCTTTTCAGACCCATGCAACTCATGCATTGATGCCAAATGCAGGAAGACCACAGGCAGTGGGTGGAAAGTCTTGTGGATCTGTGGTGGTGGAAGCATCTCAGCGCTGGTGTGGGTCTCCACATGGCTCCTCCAGCTACAGGACTCTGGCTCCATATGGCTTGTCAACAGGAATGTCTAGCAGGGAGAGAGTGGGTCCTGCCTCCAGGGAGGATGACCGGAGTTCCCAGGATCCTCAGAAGAAGGCCATACTCACACAGAGACATTATTGGCTATGACCTGGTTGACAGGCTAGAGTCCACCCTTTCACTCAAGTTGACAGGAGATTATGTAACTGCCACAGCATGCATATGTGTAAATATATTAGTATTTAATAATAGGGATAAAGGACTATGTACATATATTTATATGTTAAGTATTAAGATAACAGACAGACATTGGGCCTCTAGTCAGTTTGTTTTAATAACCTGGCTCACCTTCCTGACAGGATCACTGAAGACAAAATGGGTGCATACGTAAACGTGGTGAAAGAAAGCTAATGGTGCCCAGCTATTAAAAGATATAGCATCTGGGGTCTTAAAGGCTTGAAGATAAACAAGCAGCCATCTAGCTGGGAAGCAACGGAAGAAGCACATTGGCGGCCTATGTGATCAGGTGGTATCAAAACAAACAATCATATCAATGCGAACAAGGTGGGGTGGGGTGGAGATCTGAAGCCCATTTGTAGACAATTGGATATCCCCCCACAGAAGGGTCACAAGGAAGGGACAAGCCAGCCAAGGTGCAATAAAGCACTGATCAAACATACAACATTCCTCTAGTTCTTTAATCCTTCCTTCCCTTGACTATCATGACCTCAGCTCTACCTTACAAACCCGGCTGGACTAGAGCATGTACACTGGTACAGATAGGAGCTCTGGGCACATGGAATCCAGGACAGATAAACCCCTCAGGAACAATAATGGAAGTAGTAATACCATGAGGGTACTAGGAGGAGTAAGGTACTAGGAGGAAGGTAGGAGGAGAAAAGAGGAACCAGTCACAATGATCATATAACTCATCCACCCCCACTCTCCACCAAGGGTGATGGACAACAGAAACATGGGTAACAAGAGACAGCAGATGGTGTAAGATATGAAAACAATAATTATTTATAATTTATCAAGGGTTCATGAGGGTGGGAGCATGGGGAAGAGAGGGAAAAAAATGAATTGATACCAAGGGCTGAAGTAGAAAGAAAATGTTTTGAAAATCATGATGGCAACATATGTACAAATGTGCTTGACACATGGATACATGGACTGTTATACGAGCTGTAAGAGGCCCCAATAAAATTATTTAAAAATTAATAATAAATAAGCGTGATGGTCCAGGAACCCAAGTTATATGTCAGGTGAAGTCTTATAATCCTATGTGATGTGACTTGACACAATGTAATCAATTCCATAATGGCCAACCAGTGGTGAGAAGATTAGGGCGGAATGCAATTCCCTTACTCAGATCACAGCCCTGATGCAATTGAAAGGAAGTTTACTCAGACATGTGGCCTGCTTCCTATATAAATGGACACTGCGGAAATAATTGCTTGTTTTATGCTGGGTCTGGATCCCACATTTGGTGCATCAATCTCCAGTTCACAGGACTTGAGCCAATGGCTTGCCATATTGCATTCAGATCCCAGGAACTATCACTGGGCTGCTATTGACTTGCTGACTTTGATCCATCCAATTCTACAGGCAGCTACCAGCCTGTAGGGACTCAGACAGGACTTGCCTATTTCTACAACTGTGTGTAGGAAAATATATAAATATATATTCTACAACTCTGTTTGTGTGTGTGTGTGTATTCCAGCATAACATAATGAGATAGCTGAGAGAAAGTAAAGAAACAAGTGAGGCAGGACATATTTGTTATGAAGAATACTATTTAACAAGTCCACAGAGTCAGATGTTGTTGTATAGTCAATAAAACACAAATAAATATCATTCTGTTATCTCACTTTCAGCCAAGATTCATCTGATATCAGCAATGCTATCTATCATTCAGCATCCTCCCCTGAATGTAGCTTGAATTTCTGGCAGCTCCCTGTCAAGGTTATATTTGATGTTTTAAAATTATGCTCAGCGAAATTTTACTTGCATGTGATATTAATAACATTGCTCAATTATTTCTGTATTTTGTTAGATCACCTTCTATGTTAGACTGGGTCCTCTAGAGAACCCAAACCAGTGATGCTTGTGTGCGTGAGTGTGTGTGTGTGTGTGTGTGTGTGTGTATGAAGATACTTACATCAAGAAATGGCTCACCCAGTTGTAGAAGTAGTATGTCCAATCCCATTCAAGTCTGTGGGTCAGATGTAAGCTAGAGGCTTCTCCTGACTTGTGTACCTGGAGGGGATGAAGAACAGGGAACAGGAAAATGAAGCAAGAAGATGACCAGCTGGTCAATGCAGAGTTGAATGCATCTACATCAGCCAAATGAATCTAAGGTGAGCAGTCTGCTAATGGCTCCCGGGATCGGCAGGTGATAGGACCAGAGAGGATATAGATGAACTAGATGCAGGTGCCGCATCCAACAGAAGTGGGCTAGCTTCTGCTGAGTGTCAATCTACTCTAAGAGTAGGACACACCCTAAATGAAACCTTCTTCAAGTGTATCGATACTGTGACCAGATTAAGGAGGTGGTACTCAACCCTATTCTTGCCACAGATGCTTGACTGCTTCCCAGACAATCCCATCATGGATTTGACCATGCTACATTAGATGATTTCATGGGCAAATCCTGGGCACAAAAATAGATCTCTTCCAGTCTGCTGGTCTGTTAGCCGTCTTCAATTTTCTTGGCCTAGGGTGGTAGTTGAAACAGTTCATGTGGTATTAAGTCAATTCCTCGAACTCTGATTTTCACTAATGCCTTCTTTCAATACCATCCGTTCTTGATTATATGCTACCTCTTGAAGTGGTTGTATATCAACCAATTTGGTAAATGACTATAGGCGTTACTTCCATTTTGCTTTTATGCTTCCTGTATCATTCATGATTTTGCCTATTAAAACACAAAAACAAAAAATTAGAAACCAAGATTCATTGCCATCGAGTTCTGACTCATAGGAACCCCGCAGGACAGAATAAACTGCCCGTGTGAGTAGCAGAGGCTGTGAATTTTTATAGGAGCAGAAAGTTTCATCTTTATTATTTGCCTATAGAGTTCTTTAATATTGCAACCTGAGGTTTGAAAGTTTTCTTCGTTTCTTTTAGTTTGAGATATGCTGAACGTGTTCTTCACTTTTGATCTTCTAACCTCAGGTCTTTTCACATGTCATTATAGTGCAAAGAAGCAAAGATGGTAAGAAAAGAGAATGTCAACTCTTATCCTTATACATTCTGGAGTACGTACTATAGTGCCCTGAAAGCTTTTGAGAAAAACAATAAACACCTAAAAGTGAATAATGTACTACTTCCTCCATATGATATCTATTTTACAGAATGTCTTTGAGCCAAATATTTCGTTTGTAAAGTAGTCAAATATGAGGCACTACTATAATGGATAGCGCAATGAACAACAATGAAAAGCCTTAGCTGAGCTCCTCTAGCGTCACTGTTGCCATGAAGCAGGGCTCAGCCAAGCCCCCATGGTCCCTCCTTCTTTACGTATTTTGACACCAACCGTTCCTCCCACACCACTCTACATTTATGCTGGCTTCCAAAACTCACTGCAATGGCCTCACAGAAATCACAGACAATACTCACTATTCAGGGAGTTTATTAGGAAGCTAATAGGTTGTCACAAGACAGGATCGGCCAACAGTGAAGATACAATCATTGATCTCAGCTAGCAGCCAAGATTCTCCTGGGTTCTTAGCCTCTCCTTGGCATTTCTTTGCCTTCGTGGGCCAGGAACCAGTCCACCCGTCACTCTCCCACAGTTCTGTAGTCTCGGTCAGGTAAGGAGAAGGTACCCCATTGTCTCTGTGCAGCTCCTCTGAGTCTCTGTGCCCCAGTCTGCGATGTATTTGGTCTCCGCAGCCTCTGCTACTTCTGACAGAGATTATGACGTATTCTTACAAATCCTTGGGATTTCTCTCTTCTCTACTGCTGCTTTGAAGATGGCTCATCAAAGATGACTCACTCCTCTATGCCCCCACCTCGCCTTACAGCCAGGGAGGTGATAACAAAAACTGACCAATCCCCGCTCTTAGTGTTACACACCCCCTATTTGCATAGTCGCATGCAATCATTTGTTGGGCATTACAGAGCCTCGTGTAAAAGAGCCATATTAAAAAAAAAAAATAAGAGCCATATTTAGAAAATTTACTCCAGCACAGTTAAAGAAACAGATTTCCTTTTACCGGTTATTTTCCTGTATATTTAATAGTGTTGAAGAAGCACAAAATATGTAATGCAC
>NW_022107431.1:44407851-44409494 GCF_000313985.2 Echinops telfairi | reverse complement strand
CTTTCATGCTTATAACTCTGTGAGATAGAATGTTAATGGTTACAGATCTAGAGAATAACCAGCCTGTGAGTAAAATTTTCAAACTCCGAGTCTAGTGATTTTTTTATATTACATATCTAAATATATCTCTATATAAACATACATAATATGAATGCACACATATGTTATTGTGTTGCTGATGATGGCAATCCCAAGTGAACCAGCAGACCAGAACTTCCACCAGAAACTCTTGTACAAGCCTCAACGCGCCCTGGTCTTCAGCCACAGGACCGTGGGCACCCCGTTCTTGGATTCTGAGAAAAGGGTAGTGTTGGTGCACTGCTTATTCAGGCCAGCACTAAAGTCACTGGGGAAAAGGAGGCGGTAACAAAGTTGGAGACAGTGAGGCAGTTTCATTCTAACATTATACTATGAGAGAAGTAATCTTGGTGATCTGGTTAATTTTAAATTTGTATTAGTTCATTTTTATAATTTTTTAATTGTAAGATTTATGTAGCCATAATTTTGTTTCTGTTTTCATTTATGCAAAACATCCAAGGAGACAAGTTCTCACAAGTGCACTAGATGTGGTGTTGGCATAACTCTATCTTGAATAGAAAAACAGAAGTTTTTTAAAAAATGCTTACTAAATTTAATCAAGTAAAAAATTGGCCACGAATGCAATCATGTACTGGTATGCAAAGATCTATAGAACATTTAGGTAAAAAAGTTATAACAGAATACTGTTAAGTAAAGTGCAATTAATATTTATTAAAGGCTAATAAACCAGGTGCGCCAGTAGGTGCTGTGAGCTTAGGAAGGTAAAAGAGTTCCAGCACCCTTCCTTCTAAGATGACTGCAGAAGTTGGCTCCCCTACGTCTGCTCGTACACTTTGCTGATCCCTGGCATTGACTCCCTCCCTCTCGACCGTGATCTAGATCTGTCCTTTCTTACCTCACCACTAAATTCACCTCGTAAGTTGAAGTCACCTATTCGCTTGTCTATTGTATCCATTAAATTGCAAGACCCCCCAGGGAACGATCCGTGCCCTGTTCATTACTGTGTCCAGTATAGGAACTTGTGTCGAAAACAGGCCTAATATTATGGAAACGTAATTGAAGGATAAGAATTTACTACAGGAAATTTAGTATCATATTTTACATTTGGGGATGGAATTTATGTTTTAATCATTATGTTTTCTGGGTCTCAAAATACTAGATTATACTTTTCAAAGGCACTAAAGTAAATTCACATGACATTAGTAAATCCGTTTCATTCGTTTTGTAAAGTTTGGGGTGGGGAATTATTTATTTTGTGACTTCAGTGTTTTCTTCAGTAGGAAATGAAAGGTGTTAGAGCAGACCTGTAAGTCTCAGCTGGTGTTGCAGAGACCTAGGTATTCAGGGATAATAGTGTCCTTCATGCAGGTATTTGTGGTTTGCATAAAATTGTCCTTTTTTAAAAATCCATTTATTGGGGGCTGGTACAACTCTTGTCACAATCCATCCATCCATTGTGTCAAGTACATTTGTACATTTGCTGCCATCATCATTCTCAAAACATTTTTTTTTCTACTTGAGCCCTTGGTACCAGCTCCTCATTTTTCCCCTCCCTCATGATCCCTTGATAATTTATAAATTATTATTATTTTGTCATGTCTTAC
>NW_022107431.1:44403591-44405719 GCF_000313985.2 Echinops telfairi | reverse complement strand
TAGGCTCCATAAAGGAGGTTGGAAAAAACTCTGGAGACCATTGGACACCGATGAGGACAGCCTAGCTGAGCATGCTCAGATTCAAGCCCCCCAGTCAGGTGGGAGGTACACCTGGGCACTCCAACCTAGGCCCAGGCTCATGACATCACCTTGGTGGGCTTAACACAGCCAATGGGGTCAACCAACACTAGCAACCACGCCTCCCTAGCAAGAGTTTTGAAATACCCTGGTGGTGGGAAGGTCACTCCTTTGACCCTGCTGCTGGTCAGTGGCAGGTTGGAGGGCAAGGCCTCCCTCCACCCACCTGGGCCTACTCAGGGCCACAGCCTCTTCCCCGAGCACTCTCCCTGGCCCCAGTTCTCTTGCCCTGTCTCCCTCGACCCTCCAGTCCCTGGGATCCTCCCCGAGGTCCACACATGTGGGTGTGCTGTTCTAGGGGTTTTCTCGCGACCAGTTGTGAGCCCCAGCAGGGCTTCTGCGCAGCTTGACACACTTCCCTGAAATAGTGTGCACTCTTTTAAGATGGAAAAACCTGAAACTTCTCCCGTCCTTCCTAAAAACCCACTTGGATTACAAAATGGGCTTCAACGTGAATTCTTTCTCGTACAAAGCCAAGAACTGAGGTATTACTCACTCGAGAAAACTCACATGACAATATAATCCTATATTTGGAAAATAAAAAGAATTATACAATTTCTGAAACATTAAACAATAGAAAATCCTGGGAATATTGGGGACCAGTCTCTTAGAGGTTGAAAACCAGCCTTCCCTTGAGGCTGTATAAGAATTTCTGAGGTAGGTGTGGGAGGGGCTCTGCTTTGAGTTCTTTTATGTTGTTCCTGGAGTTGACGAATGGTGAGAGGCACTGTACTAGTTCCAAGAAGCTCCAATTTCCTGAGATTTAATCATGGCTCATAGAAGCCTTTGTTTTTCTTTTAGGAAGAAAAGTTCTATTAGAAAAGTTTAGCTTAAAATAAAAAAAAACTTATTTAGAAGAAAGGCAAAGACATGAATCACATTAATACTAGATTAAAAAGGATAAATTTAAGAAAACCAGTCAGACTGTGAATTATAGGAGGGTGAAAGTGTAGACTTTTTGTTACTTTATTGATTGATAATTTTGTTTGATCAAAAGATCTTTCAGGTGCATGAGTATGATATTTTCAAGAGACCAGAGGATATATTCTCATGGAGCTCAAAGACTTTATTTGAAGAACCTTTTTAAGGATTAATGATTTGCTGTTTGCCATCAGAATGGCTTTCCCATACAATGAAATGCTTTCCGGTCAGAGCTTCATGATTTTCAGATAACTTTCCTTTATGGTGGCAAGTGTTCACCAAGCACAACACAGCTCTGAAATAGCTTAGAAATGTCTAATGAAAATATGAAAGTAAAATAGAAATGAGAGTGCTATCTAATTCCAGGAGCTCATGGTCAAGCCAACTCTTCTTGCAGTCTTCTCTGTCGATCTCCTGGGCTGACTAATAATGGAGCCGGCTCTGTAACTGTTGGCAGCCGTGTTCCTAAATGTATGGGATGCCTTCATGATGGAACTACAGTTCTGCACTGGGATTTACAAACAGGCTGGTATTCCTCATATCAAGTATGGGTCACCCGGGCTACTTTAATCTCTCCATTTCCCCTATGAGTACCCTGGGTATGCAAAAATAGAACCATTTGTCCTGCATTGAGGTATTTTAAGGTCTGATTCTAAGTCATTCCATACATTCAGCCTAAGGTAAGCATTGCTAAAGTTTGAATATAGTCTACAGATTTTGAATAGCTCAAAGTTTGACTTTTAGTTTGAAAAGTAGCAGTCATTCAGTTTGGCCAAGAGGATGGGATCCCTGCCTAAAGCTGAGAGCTGAGGGGGCAGTGTGGCCATACTCAAGGGCTGAGGGAATAGGGTTGTCACTCAACTGGACTAGGAGAAAAAGGCCACCAAAAGCCAAGGTGACAGAGTTGTTACTCCAGTAAGACGGAAAGGTGAAGCTGAAGCCGGGGCCTGTGGGCCCTGTCCCCAGAATCCAGAAGGCATGGCCAATACCCCAGTCTGGAGGGTGGGGCCATTGCCGAGACTCTCAGAGGGCAGAGCTAATATAAGTTGGCTCTCCTGGTTGTTTTGTA
>NW_022107431.1:44398919-44403293 GCF_000313985.2 Echinops telfairi | reverse complement strand
CAAGTGCATAAGTCCGATATTAGCCCCTATGTCTGATACTAATCTATAAATTTCTCTTCAGACTCACAAAGCACATGCAATGACACCAAATGCAGGAATATTACAGGCCAGTGGGTGGAAAATCTTGTGAATCCAATGGCAGTGGAAGCATCTCAGCGGTTGCAGGGTTCTCCACATGGGTCCTTCAGCTCCAGGACTCTAACATAGCTCCCTGTGTCTTCTCAAAAGGATGTCTCCCAGGGAGTGAGTGTGTCTCCCCACCTCCAATGAGCTATTTATCTCCTTAGCACCTCCAAGTGATGTCATCAAGCTGTGGCTTGATTGACAGGTTAGCCTCCACCCTTTCACTCTTAAGTCTCAAATTGACAACAGAGAATGTAACCACCCCACCCTAAGAGGAAATCCATCTCACTCTTATTTGATTCAGACAATTCAGAAGATGAGGTAATAGACTTGTAGCTGATTTAATACTTTTGGAATAATGTGATAAAGAGAATGTGTTTTGCATGTGTTAAGGACATGTATTTTAGGGGCCAAAGGGTGAAATGTTATGGGTTGAATTGTGTCCTCCCAAAATATTTTGTAAATCCTATCTTCCATTGCCTGTGGTTATATCAACCCACTTGGGAATGGGCTATGTTTGTTAAGTTTATGAGACAAGTTGAGTATGGGGTGTGTCTTAAATCAACTCTTTTTTGATATAACAGAGATTAAACCAGCAAAGAGAAGAAACTGTAATGGAGGAAGAAAGAAGGCAAGCCATGTGAAGATAAAGAGGATGACAAGCTCAGAGAGGCAAAGACCTTCCTTTAGAACCCACAGAGGGAGAGTGCCTTTCCTGCCTTTTCCTAGAGCCAGCAATCAGCACGCAGGCTCTAGTCTCCCAGACAATTCCTGTTCCTTAGAACCACCGCTGGTTGACATTTGTGTTACAGCAGCACCAGATAACTAAGATGCAGGGTGTTCCGGAGTGTGCAGGATTAAGACTAGATGGCTTGGTAGCAGTTGTGGGATTCAGCCAATTCCCACTGGGTTGGCAGAACTGGTCGCTCACTTTTTGTGGAGTCCTCTAACGGGTGGTTGAGATGGCACTTGCAATCAGGGCTGTCTCCAAGGTGGGCAGCTAGGCAGTTGCCCAATGTGGACATCACAAATTTACAGTCCTTATGCTTTTTTAACGTGGACCTCTTTTATTCTTATTTAACTATTAGCTGTATGAAATCAGAAACTACCCTTCAGTCTATCTTTTCTCATACTTAAAATAAAATGGTCATTAGGGTAGTGAACCGATTATTAAATCATTTGAATCCCATTGCTAGTAGATACAGTCCAGATTTATGCTTGGAAACTTGTATTGGATTGTATAAACCATGATCACTTGTACATTTTAGAAGTGTGAAAAGAGGATTTCTGAGGGCAAGACTGGAAAGCAGAAGGAAGTCGTTGCCTGTTGGATATCTGTTTTCATCCATTCCCTGATACCTCTAAACAAAGAGATGCATTCTTTGGAAAGATTGCCTGCCTTAATTCAAAAGACTTGAGTCCTAATATCAGCTTCCCTGATTACCATAGTGTATGTTATTCACATAACACCAAACACATTTCTGTTATTTATAAAGAGGAACTAATAATATTTGCTCGCACCCATATTGGATGGCTATGAAGATCAAATGGGATGAGACAAGCCTTCCTGAAGATATTTTACAAATGCTCAGCACTATAAAAATGATGGACCATTAATAAGTACTGCTCAGGAAATAACAGGCACCTGGGGAAACCCACAGAGTCTGATTTTTTGAGAAGTTGCTCAGGCAGAAAACGCCAGGCTCAACACTGGCCAAGAGGAACAAGCCTGGGGAATTACAACATGAGGTAAAGCAAATGGGACTTTTTGTTTTGCTTTATGGCGACCACAGCTTCTCAAATGTCATTCTCATTGTTTACCCTCCTCCTCACCACTGCTGATTTTAAAGTGACAGGAAGATATGCCAGGAAGCATTGATAACACCAGGAAGATGATTAAAGTTTACACGACGCAACAACTATAAACAAAACAGGGAAGAGAGTATACCAGACATTGGGTTTATGAATGGTCACATATGTAGAGATGGACTAGAAATTCAGCTGTACTAGAAACCATTCCATACTTTCCAGGAGGACTATAAATTCCCATACCCCCCTCACACTCTTGGGAAAAGTATCAGTATATTCATAAATAAATAAAAACTTGCCCTGGCATATAGATCCTAGATTTCTTTTACCTTTTCTTTTAGTTTAGCCTCCCTCTTTAATTGTTGCGACATGCCCTCTGGTTGGTTTCCAGTCGTAGAAGTCCTATGTGCCACAGAACAGAACAAAACACTGCCAGGTCCCGTGCCATCCCGACAATCATTTGTTGGGGCCACTGTGTCAGTCCATCTCTTTGAGGATCTTCCTTTTTTCATGACCCTCTACTTTAGCAAGCATGAGGCCCTTCTTGCGGGACTGATTCAGGTGGATGACGTGTCTGAAGTACATGAAACGAAGCCTTGAGATCTGTGCTTCCCAGGGGCATTCTGGTTGCACTTCTTTCAGCACAGATGTGTTCATCTTTCGGGCACTCAATCCATGGCATATTTAACCTTGTTTGTCAGTACCGTGATTCAAAGACATCAATTCTTCTTTGGTCTTCCATAGTCTGTTTCCACTTCTCTCATGTATATAAGATGACTGAAGATACCATATCTTAGGTTATGCATACCTTAGTTGTGATAGGTTTATTGTGCCAACCTGGCCAATGAACATGTTTGGGATTAATTGAAGGGTGGAGAGATAAATGGCTTGGCAAGCCTAGCCTTTTTGGCCTCTTGCTCTTTAATGATCGGACCAGTGTGCGGCTGCCTTAGCTGGTTCTCTACCTCAACTTGTGAGCTACACTACCTGTGGGACACCCAACCTGTGGACTGTGTCACTGTAGCTTAAGGTCCCTTTAAGACCTGCTTCACCACACTACTGGAGTATACATCGCTTGAGATGACAGATGACTGTCGGACCCTGTCATCTGGCTGACTGTAGGTGACCTGCCTTGCAGTTTGCTGCTTGTGGCTGGATTGCCTGAATTGCTCTGCAAAGGACGCAGCTGTCTGCTTCCTTGACTTGCACCTGGCGGCCCTCAAGACTTGAAGGACTGCCAATGTATTAGCTGTCTCACGAAAGTGAGTTGCACTGAGCCATTTGTACTGCTCTATAGCCTAATTAGCTATTTATTTCTTATGTCATATATATCTATCTATATAAATATATATAAAATCATAAGTCCTGATTTTGTTTCTCTAGAGAACATATTAGTTCTCAAGGTGCCATCTATCCATCTATGTTTTTGAATACTTCCAAGGTTTCTTTTGTAGAAGATTTTCCCACTGCAATATTTTGTTCAGTTTCTTGACTGATTCCATTCACATTAAATGGAATTCTTGACAACTTCAATCTTTTCTCCACTTATCCTGATGCTGTTCCTTGTCCAGTTGTGGAGATGTTTATTTCCTTTATGTTCAGTTGTAATTCCGCCTAAAGGCTGTAGTATTTGATCTTTTTCAGTCAATGCTTCAAGTCCTTCTCATTTTCAGCAAGCAAGGTTGTGCATCTGCAGATTGCAGATTACTACTGAGTCTTCCTCCAACCCCATTTTCATGTTCTTCATCCAACAGTTCAGCTTCTCATTATTTGTTCAACATGCAAATGGATTAAGTGTGGCGAAAGGGTACAAGCCGGATGCACAACAAATAGGGATTTCTTCCAGTCAGTTAGCCAGGTACCTGTCTCCTACAGTTGTGGGCACCGTCAAGTGAGCTCTTCAAGCAGAGCATTCATTTGTCCATTGCATCTAATTTATATTACATAACTTTCTGGAGCCTTGTTTTGCACCAACCCTTCAATGCAGCCTGAGCATCTTCCTTCAATACCATTTTTAAAAACCATCTACAACTACTTAAAATGGTTGAACACTGACCAATTCTCATTGAAACAGTAACTTGATGTGATCCTTCTGTTTTGTTTGATGCTTCCTATGTCGTTCAGGTACCAGTGCAGTTTTATTTGATTCTCAAAGAGAACACTACTGAGAATATCATCAATACTTAGTGAGAACCAGAACTCCATGAAACTCTTTTCTTTATGTTCTTTCAAATTTTCCCCACTGACACTTTTCTATTTTTTATAGAAAATATTTGAGTTTTACTTCTCTGACAGGTTTCTAAACCTTACACAGATTCTGAAGTTCACAGGTTTTACTGTATTAAATATTGGTAGTAATCAAAGGCATATCAACATACGTGTAAAACAAAGCATGAACAAAACTCACTACCATCAAGTCAATTCTGGCTTCCTGCAACCCTC
>NW_022107431.1:44395612-44397397 GCF_000313985.2 Echinops telfairi | reverse complement strand
CACATTTGCTTATGCACCTGTTTTGTCTTTGGCGATCATGTCTGGAAGGTGAGCATCATGGAATGCCAGGTTAATAGAACAGAGTGTTTTTGCATTGAGGGAGTACTTGAGTAGAGGCCCAATATCCAGAAAGCTAGATTTGTTTGCTTAGAATATCACAAGGCTGAAATAAAGATGTTGTTCTGGGCTGCAACTCATCTGAGATTTAGGATTCTCCTCTCAGTGGACTTGCTATTGACAAAAATTTAGGTTTTTTGTGGTTTTAGGATTGAGGTCTTTCTTTACTCTTTTGCTGGCTATCAATTGGGTGCAATTTACATTCCTTGCTATGTGACCTGCTCTCAAACTCAAAACTCCTTGTCATTGAGTCCATGCTAACTCATAGCAACCCAATAAGACAGGGTAGAATGACCTGCTTTACAACATGCAAATTAGATCTTCAAGGTCAAATAGAAAGTGCCTTTGGTTTTAAATCTCTCACTTAATTTAAGGACACCCCTGATTAGGTGAGACATACCCAGGTGAATCTCTTGTTGGGTGAATTCAAAAATCAGTTGACAGGAACATTAATTATATCTGCAAAAATCTCTTTTTCTCTATAATATAACTTGATTATGGGAATGAATGTGGTGATATTTACAAGTCCTACTTACAATGAAGGAAATACTGCTCATAAAGGGCATGTGTAGCCATCTCACGATTCTTGCTTCCACCATGAGACTTTTGGAGGTGAATTGGAGGTAGCACCCACTTGAAGAGAGATTGTACCTTTCAGGAAGTGCAGAGGCAAAGATTTTAGTGTGCAGAGTTTTCACTTCTGTTTCAAATGCTGATGTGCCCATCAGACAACGGCAGCAGTGCAGGGGTCTTTAATCACACAACTGGTGGTTGGACATTTTTCAAAAATCATCTTTTCTTGAATTTTCCTTAGTAGCTTTCAAGACTGATTGTTTTGCCTCCCACAGATGGTATAAGCAACTGCTTACTTAGAAATAAATTTGTTTGGCTTCAACTACTTGGAGTGGATTATTTTATCTGCAACATAAAACTTTGGTTGATGTGGAGGATCATACACTGGACCTCTTTTCATCTCCACTAAATGTATGTTATTTATATTTCCTTTTATAGATTCATGGCATTTTAGAGTGGGGAGAGGCCTTCTTCCACTCTAGAATGATGTTTGTCCAAGTGCATTCTATAGAACTCTTGTCATTGAGCACAGAATCCAGTAATAGGTTTACTGGGAGGTAAAGGTTCATCAATCATACCAGTTAGGAATATCCTACATCCTCTCAGAGGTTATATAATACTCATTCATTCACTAAAGACTTTGAGAGGGTCTAAAAGAAAATCAAAACACACCCATGAAATCCTGGTAAGCTCTTCTTAACCCAAGGTTTCTCAAACCAAGGTAGAGAAAGGGTTTGCTAATGAAATCTACTAGAGAGGCAGTGGTACAGCCAACTCGAAGCTCAGCTAAGTAGCTTTCTTGACTCCCCAGAGCAGAAGACTTCTTTCCTACTCCCTGTAGCCATCAAAGAGCTAAGGCTTCATAAGCACAAACAAAACTTCATGAGGAATAAAAGATATTCATACTGATAGTACAATAAATACAGTAATGCTCTCTCCTACCTCGTAGAGAAGCTTGGACACTATATGGCCTCACACATCGCTCAGCAGGAGATAACTGCCTCATTGTCATTCACACGATAGCCCTCTCTGGGTGCCAAGACCAAGGGCTCTCCTACCACAGCAGAAAGGGGCCTGTAGACCAGGCTCGGGGAC
>NW_022107431.1:44393734-44395149 GCF_000313985.2 Echinops telfairi | reverse complement strand
GTCCTGTCTTGCTATTCTTGGAAGGAAATAAGAATGAAAAATGGTATCCTCTATCATATTGTTATCAGGGAATAATTTCCCTTCGGGGCAGTGAGGTAAAACTGCAGTTAGATGCCTTGCATTCTCCCATAGTGTCCTTTCTTTTCATTGGGGGCTCCAATTCTAAATGCCAGGGACACTAGTTAAAAGCAAACTACAAAAATAACCTCAACAGGCTATCCACAAAGCAGTTTCTGAATTACTCAGAGCCTCAAGAGAACAGAGATGACAAACAAACTCATTTCATTATAAAGGGACTCAGATAATAAAATTGTTATCAATTCCACGGGAAAAGTTTCCACATACATGTATACTTGCTAGGGTTTGTTGTACTTCTTGGTGAGTTCTCTGTGAAAGGCTGCAAAGCGCTGTGGATTTGTATTAATTGAGCTTGGGGAGGCATGGAAGGGTCACTTAGGAGTCTCGGTAATGACATAAAGCAGTTTTGTTCATTTTCACATGCCTGAATGCGATGAATAGATAGTCTCTGGTTATTTTGGTTTAGCAGTTGAACACCCACCCACAGGCTTGCAAGCTAAAGCGATGACGTCAGTCAAAGTTGTGCTTGTGCTCCTGATGACCGCAAAAGGGATTTTGTTTCTTTGAAAACCCGGAACGCAAGCATTCAAGGAATGGGATGTTTCTGTTCTTCATAATTTTTCTGTGGCATGCTTAGGAAAGAGCATAAGTTATTAGCAAAATAGTTTTCAAATCCAAAGATTGATATATATTGTGACAAAAAATTAAATCGATTCGAGGTAAGATTTTCCTTGGTTGTTAAGGCTCAACATTAGGCATAGACTATATTTAATGCTTAACCATGAAAAGCTATGAATACTTCAAGTTGGAAACTTTAAATATGAGCAACCCTTATGTTTTGCTGGATTATATATAACCAGTATAGAGTTACAGTGTAAAAGAGGACATGCATGCTGGATATAGACTGATATATAGATCCATATTATTATTTCCTGGTAGATATAATATTTCCATCAGAAATGCCTAGATGATTCAAAAAGTACAAGTTGTTTGCTCTCTATATAGTGCTGCTCTTGCTCAATGCTACAAAAAAAGATCTTCAGTAAGTGTCTCGTTCCTACACCCCATCCAATATCACATTAGACTCTATTGAACTTGGAATTCATCCATTAGAAGTTCCTTATTGTAAGAAAGGTGATCTTACTGCTCACCAGGAGTTATTCATGCTAAATTTATATTAAAAGAGCTTCTCTGAGAAAGAACTGCTCCCAACCTTTGACTGATAAATGATGGACACATTTCCATTCCCCTATTCACTTAAATCTCCACAAACTAAAACATTACCACTTGTCTGTCAGTTTGTTGTACTGTGGTAATGTTCTAATTTGTGTATTGCC
>NW_022107431.1:44389724-44392966 GCF_000313985.2 Echinops telfairi | reverse complement strand
CATTGATAATCATTGCTGATTGGAATACAAAAGAAACAAAGAGGAAGGAACAGTAGTTCAAAAACATGATCTTGGTGATGGAAACAAAGCTGAGGATGGAATAATAGAATTTTGCAAGACTAATGGCTTGTTCACAATAAATGCCATATTTTCAACAACATATATTTCAATGCACATGGACTTCTCCAGATGGAATAAAGAGAAATCAAATCGACTACATCTGTGGGAAGGTATGATGAAGAATCTCATTATCAGTAGCTAACATGAGGTCAGGGGCTGACTGTGAAGCAGATCATCAATTTCTCATATGTAAATTCAGGTTTAAATTGAAAAAAATGAGAACAAATTCATGAGAGCCAAAATACTACCTTGAATCTATCCCACCTGAATTTGGAAAATATTTGAAGAATGAATTTGAAAGAAGGCCCGAGGAGCTGTGGGGTGGACCCGAGAACACCGTACATGAAGAAAACAAAGGTCACCCCTCCTGGTACCATAGTGTGCTAGTCTGGGTTGACTAGAGACACAAATTCATAACACTCATAAGTGTATAAGAAAGAACTTTATATCAAAGAGACCAGATCAAGTCCGTAGTCCAAGATTAGCCCATATGCCTGAGGCCAGTCTATAAGTTCCTGTTCAGACTCACACAACACATGTAATCACACCGAATTCAGGAAGATCACAGGCCAGTAGGTGGAGAGTCTTGTGGATCCAATGGCGGTGGAAGCATCTCAGCATTGGCATGGGTCTCCACGTGGCTCCTCCATCTCCAGGGCTCTGGCTCCATCAGGGTAGCTCCATATGCCTTATCAACAGGAATGTCTCACATGGAGACCAGCAGAGAGAGTGTGTCTGGCTTCCAGTGAGCTATTTATCTCCATTGTGCCTCCAAATGAGGTCATCAAGCTGCAATCTGATTGACAGGTTAGACTCCACCCCTTCACTCTTAGTAGTCTCAAATTGACACCAGATTAAGTGACTACCACAAACAAGATAGGAAGGAAAGAAAAGACCAAAATCGAAGTTAGAAGAGACTCTGAAATTTGCTCTTACTTGTAAAGTAGCTATGTCATATCAAAGAAATGTTGACATCAAAGAGCTGAAATGAAAATTTCAAAGGACACCTTGAGAAGATAAAGTAAAATAATATAATGAAATATGAAAAGACTGAGAGTTAGAAAACTCAAAATGAAGAACATATTCAACATATCTTAAACTGAAAGAACTGAAGAAATAATTCACGCCTCAAGTTTCAATCTTTTTTTTTTCATTAATTATTTTTTTGTGCAAGTTTCAATCTCGAAAGATTCTTTGGGTAAAATACTGAATGGTGCAGGAAGCATAAAAAAAAGACGGAAGCACACACAGTCACTGTATGAAAAAGAACTAGTTGGAAAAAAAATTAGATGTCATTCGACCATTTTGGGAGGTAGCATATAAGCAAGTGACAATGATACTGAAGGAACAAGTTCAAGCTGCACTGAAAGGATGAGCCAAAAACAAGACTCCAAGAATTGATTGAATGCCAACTGAAATGTTTTTAGGAGCTGATGAAGCACTGGAAGCACTTACTCATCTAGCCCAGGAAATTTGCAAGACAGCTACTTGGCCAGCTGAATAGAACAGATATTTTTACCCATTTCCCCCAAAAGGCGACCCAACAGAATTCTCAAACTATAGATCAATATCATTGATATCACATGCAAGTAAAATTTTGCTGAAGCTCATCCAACAATGGTTGCAGCAGCACACTGACAGGAAGCTTCTAGAGGTTCAGTCTGGGTTCCAAAGAGGATGTGGAACAAGAGATCTCATTGCTTATGTCCGATGGATCTAAACATAAAATGCCATAAAGATGTTCACTTGTGTTTTGTTGACTATGCCAAGTGGATCACAACAAACTATAGATAACCTTGGGAAGAATGGGAATTCGAGAACACTTCATGGTGCTCAAATGGAAGCTGCACATGGACCCAGAAACAGTTGTGTGATCGGAACAATGGAATACTGCATGGCTTAAAACCAAGAAAGGTGTGCGTCAGGGTTGTATCTCCTCACTATGCTTGTTCAATCTGTATGCTGAGAATAGAATCATCTACTCTGAGAAGCTGGATTATATGAAGAAGGATGCGGTATCAGAATTGAGGAGGACTTCTTAACCTGCAATGTGCAGATGACACAACCTACTTGCTGAAAATAAGGAGGACTTGAATCACTGCTGATGAAGATGAAGGATTTCAGCTCTTGGTGTAGACTACAACTGAATGTAAAGAAGACCAAATTGATCACAATTGGACCAAGAAGTAACATTATGATAAATGGAGAAAAGTTTGAAGAGTTCAAGGATTTTGTCTTGCTTGGATCCACAATCCATGCTCAAGAGAGCAGCAGTCAAGGGATCAAATGGTACATTGCATTAGGTGAATCTGCTACATAAGAGCTCTTTAAAGGGTTGCAAATCAAAGATGTTTCTTTGAGGGCTCAGGTATGCCTGCTCCAAGTCATGGTATTTTCAATGGTCTCATATACATGTGAAAGTTGGATATTGAATAAAGGAGACTAAAAAAAAATTGATGCATATGAGCTACAGTGTTGGTGAAGAACATTGAAAGTACTGACTGCCAGAAAAACCCACAGATTTGGTTCAGAAGAAATAGAGCCATAGTGCTCCTGAGAGGCAAGGATGGTGAGACTTCATCGCACATACTTTAGACATGTTATCAAGAGAGACCAATCCCTAGAGAAGGATGTCATGCCTGGGAAAGTGTGTGTTTGGGGGCAGAGGTACAGGGGGGAAGAGGAAAGCCCTTGAGGATGTTGAATGACACCAAGGCTGCAGTCGGACATAGAACAGTTTTGAAAGTCGCACAGACTGGACAGTGTTTTGGTTTTTTCCTCTTGTGCATCGGGAAGCAATGAGTTGTCAACGATTCGATGGCACCTAACAACGACAGCAACAACAAGATGGCATCTGATAGTGCCTTTGATTTATACTGAGATGCAGAACAAGAGAAACCACTTTACTGTCAGTTGGTTGAATTGTGGTGGTGGTGGAAATGTTACTGTGATGCTGAAATCTATGCCACCAATAGTATTGTATTTCAAGTACCAGCACGGTCACCATGATAGCCAGATTTCAGAGGAACCAAAGGACTCTTGTCAGAGGTCATGCCAGAAGATGAGCCCCTCCAGTTGGAAGGCACTCAAAGTGTGACTGAAGAAGAGCTGTTTTCCTCAAA
>NW_022107431.1:44372422-44388929 GCF_000313985.2 Echinops telfairi | reverse complement strand
AACATAAGTGTGCATTTATGTACATATATTTATATGGAAATATATTGAGGAAGTGGATGGATTTTTTGCCTCTGCTCAAGGCCTTCCTCAATGCAAGAACACTTTGTTCTAACAACCTGGCATTCTGTGATGCTCACCCTCCTGACATGATCACTGAAGACAAAATGGGTGCATAAGCAAATGTGGTGAAGTAAGCTGATGGTGCCCGCCTATCAAAAGATATAGCATCAGGGGGCTTAAAGACTTGAAGTTAGACAAGTGGCCATGTAGCAGAGAAATAACAAGCCCACAGAATCAGGTAACAGGCATCAGAAGACCTCAAACAAAGCAAAACAAAAAACATATTGTTGAGAATGAGGGGCCTCGGAGCAGAGACCCAAAACCCATCTGTAGACAATAGAACATCCCCTCACAGAAGGGTCACAAGGAAGGGGTGAGTCAGTCAGGGTACAGCGTAGAATCGATGAAACAAACAATATTCTCCTGATGCTTTGAGGCTTCCTCACCCTCACTATCATGACCCTAGTCCTTTCTTTCAGTTCTGGCTAGACTGGAGCATGTATACTGGTACAGAAAAGAGCTCAGGACACAGAGAATCCAGGTCAGATAAACCCCTCAGGAACAGAAATGGGAGTAGGGATAGCAGGAAGGTAGGGAGAAGGTGGGAGGGGAGGAAGGGGGAACTGATTGCAATGATCAATGTATAACCACCACTACCCCCTTTCTACTCCCTATGGGGATAAACAACAGAAATGTGGGTGAAGGGTTAGTGGTAGGTGTTAGATATGAAAATAATAATTTGTAATTTATCAAGGTGGAGTGCAGAGGCTAAAAAGAGGAGCTGATACCAAGGGCTGAAATAGAAAGTAAAAGCTTAGAAAATGATGATGGCAACATATGTACTGATATGCTTGATACAATTGATGAATGGATTCTTATAAGAGCTGTAAAAACCCTCGATAAAATGATCTTTAAAAAAAATAAATTAGTCGGACTCAACAAAGGATGTGGAATGAGAAATATAATCCCTGAGAGTAAATGGATCTTGACTGAAAGCAGAGAACTAAGCAAAGGCATTTGTGTGGATCATAGCACAAATGGACACCCTTGCAAAGAATGGGAACTACAGAACATTTTATTGTGCTGATGTGGAACCTGTAGATAGCTCAAGAGGCAGAGGCTTGAAGAGAACAAAGCAATACTGCACGGTCCAAACTCAGAAAACAGAACCATCAGTTTCATACCCTTTCACCATGGTCTTCAAGCTGTATGCTGAGCAAATACGGAGAGAAGTTCTCATAGGTGATGAAGTTGGTGTCAGAAGGCTCGAAAGAAGGCTCAGCAACCTTTGATATGCAGACCGTGGTAGTCACATCAGTTCATGTCAACTTGATAAATAAGTGTAGGGGTGGAGTCTAGCCTGTCAGTCAGGTCACAGCCTGATGGTGCCTCCTTGTGGGTGTGGTCTTCTCATTAAGATTCTGGGAACTTCCTCTCTCTCTGCTTCATCTTCTTGTTGACAAGCCATGTGGAGACTTCCTAAGACCCTGGAGAGCCCCTCTATGTGCTTTCACCTTCCTCTTGACAAGCCACATGCAGTCATGCTGAGCCTTGTGAAAGTCCTGGAGATGCTTCCACCACCACTGGATCCACAAGACTTTGTAGCTATTGGCCTGCGATCTTCCTGCATTTTGCATCAGTGCATATGCTGCGTGAGTCTGTGGATTTATGGACTAGTGTTGGATTTATGAACTAATATAGAACTTATGGACTTGATCTGGACTGGGCTGGTATGTTCTCTTAATGTACAATTACTCTTTGATATGAAGCTCTTTCTTGGGTGTCTGTTTCTTGATTTGTTTCTCTAGTTAACCCAGGCTAACATATAGATGAACCAACCTTACTCCCTGAGAGCAGGGAGCTTGAAGTACTTCCTGATGAAGAGCCAAGACTATGGCCTTCTGTATGGATTACAGGTCAATATATTGGCTCTCATGATTAGATTAACCACCCAAGACTGGCTGCCAGCATGTCCATTCCAATGGACAATGGCCCTATAGGGCAGAGTAGAATTGCTCCGCAGAGTTTCTGAGACGGTGAATATGGATGAGGGCCTCATCTTTGTCCTGTGCAGTGGCTGTTGGGTTCGATCTGCAGACCTTCAGTGAGCAGCCTAATGTGCACTCACTGCACCACCAGGGAGGGTTCTTTGGATCAATAGATAACATCATGATACATAGAAAAAAGATAGAAGACACTCAAGTTTGTCAATGACAACATTTTACTTCGATCCACAATTGATGCTCTCGGAAGCTATAGTCAAGCAATCAAATGACATTTTGCACTGGACATATTTGCTTCAAAAGACTTCCTTAGGGTGTTGAAGATCAAAGATGTCCCTGGAAGGATTAAGATTTCCCTGACCCAAGTCCTGATATTTTCAAGCACCTTATAGATAAGTGAAAGCTACACAATCAGCAAGAAAGACCACAGAATAATTGATCTAGTTGAATTTTGGTGTTGGTAAAGAATACCGAAAGGACCATGGACATCCGGAAGAATAAACAAATATATTCTGAAAAAAGTAAAACAAGAATGTTCCTTAGAACTGAAATGGTTGGTCTTTGTCTCATTTACCTTGGTCATTTTTATCACGAGTAATTGGTCCTGGTAAACCGAATCTAAGAACATCATGCTTAGTAAACTAATGAGTAAGGGGAACAGAGGAAAGCCCTCAATGTGGTGGGATGGGCACAGTGGCTGAAACATTGGGCTCAAACACAACGCATGTGAAGGGGGCACCCGACGGGGCAGTGTTCTGCTCCATTGTACATAAGGTCACTATACTTTGGAACTGACTTGCTGACACCCAACCACACTAAGGAATAAAAGGAGGGTGTATTGGGCGTCACAGAATGTTCAGGTGTTTTCCCCGTCACTGTTGCACACCTGGGTGCTCATTTCAATCTCCAGGAAAGAAACAAGAGGTGTTGAGGGTGTGAATAACGTGCCTCACCATTTCTCTTCTTTTAGACGGCTGTACTTATGTGTCTCTTCCTGAACCAAAGCAGGAGTGACTGTGAGGGATTTCAAATAAAGGACTCCATTGTATCTGCGCCAGTAGTGGACATGCTTTTGAGAAGTGATTCCAGAGAGCTGGGACTCTTATTTCAAAGGCGCCCGCAGGAAGCCACAGAGAGTTACTACCTAGGACCTTTCAAGCTGATAGCCCACAGTGGCGACCTTGGTTCTGTACTTTGACCTCTTCACTGCTGTTTTAAAAGGCAAGGCCTCATAGGCAAATATTTGCTTTGAACCTGTTAGTGAAAACACGGAAGCCCTCAGTATGATGAAATCTATAGAAATAATGTCCAGGGGTGTGAGTTATATAAAAATAATTATGAACGCAACTTCTTTCTTTTCTTTTTAAGGTCAAAGATGATTATCATTTGAATTAAAATTCAAATCAGAAAAGGTGGTGTTGTCGAGTCCCATCTGATCAGTTTTAACTCTGAGCAGCCCCACGTAACAGGGTAGGATTTTCCCGGCCGTCATCTCTCTGGAGGCCGATGGGCACATCTTGCTCTAGGGAGTGACTGGTGGATTTGAATTGGCCACAAACACAGTGCATTGTCAGGGCTTCTCAAGTAAGAAGCTGGCACATCTGAAAGGATAGCAGTCATTCTCAGTATCAAGCGTGGTATGATTCACATGCAGAAACAAAGTTGAGCAGCCAAGAACAATTATCCAATGAATGCATATTCCATATTGCTTTAGGCTGGGTTCTCTAGAGGAGCAAAGCAAGTGTAGCTTATCTATGTATTTTTAGAAAGAGATTTGTAGGAGGAAATGGCTCACACAGTTGTCCAGGTGGGCAAATTCCAATTCCTTGGGTAGCTGTCAGTCTCCAGGTTTCTTGTGCCTCATAGCTGCAGAGGAAAAGGAATCCAAGATCACGAGGTGGGAGGCAGACTGCTTACAACTCTCTAGCTGGGTAGGGAATCACAGCAGGCCGGTGGCTCAAGAGTAAAGAACCAGAGCTCAGATGGAGACTCAGATGCAGGAACAGGCTCAGCAATATGCAAGGCAGCTTTTGCCCAGTTGTCATGAGGTGCCATTGAGTCAGTTCCAATTCAATAGCAATCCTATCACAACAGAACAAAACACTGCCCAGCCCTGCGCCCTTGCTACCATTGTTGTTATGCTTGAGCTCATGGGAGGAACCGGCGTGGTGTCCATCCATTTTCTTGAGGACTTTCCTCTTTTTTTTTTTTACTTTCCTCCTTTTTGCTGCTCTTCTATTTTACCAAACACGGTGTCTTTCTGTGCAGCGACTGACCGGAAGTATGGAAGATGAAGTCTTGCCATTCTTGCCTCTGAAGAGCACTCTGGCGTTACTTTCCCAGTACAGATCAGTTTGTCCTGTTAGCAGTCCATGGTACTTTCAACGTTCTTCTCCAGCACCACGATTCAAGTGCATGGATGCTTCTTTGGTCTTCCTTATTCAATATCCAATGTTCACATGGGTACAAGGCAATGGAGAATACCATGGCTTGGGTCAGGCACACCTTAGACCTCAAGTCACATCCTTACTCTTCAATACTCTACAGAGGTCTTGTGCAGTAGATTTACCTAATGCAACTTGTCTTTTGATTTCTTAACTGCTGTGTCTAGGAGAATTGCTTCTGGATCCAAGCAAGACAGGATCCTTAACAACTTCAACCTTTTCTCCATTTATCATGATGTTACCTATTGGTGCAGTGTGAGAATTTTTGTCACCTCTCATTTGTTAGCTACTTGTGTTATGTGTACTCTTTGTTTCAGAAAAGAAATGGCTCCTACTTAGTGTCACTATAAATTGGAACGGACTCATGGCGGTGAGTTTGGTTTGGTTTAAAAAACAATTAAGTGATCAAAGCAATCTCTCAAAGGCTAAGAGGGTGTGTAAAGTGCTATTTACATAGCACTTACATTGCATTAAGTATTTTTTCACCATATCTTTCCGTTTATCTTCTCTTTTTTTGCATTAAGTATTATATGTAATGTAGTGATGCTATAAAGCATGTGAGAGACTGTGCCTAGGTTATATGGACATACTATATTGTATCTAAGGGACTTCGCCATCTGTGAATTTGGGGCTCTGAATGGGTTCTGGAGCCAATCCCTCTGATAACAAACCAATTAATCCCTCTAACAACAGACTAAACCTGTTTGGGATATTTGAAGACCAGGCATTAACAACCAATCGCTTCCTGTCCAGAGTGTAGGATGTGCTAAAACAAAATGGAAAAATAAATAGCTCCAAGTGTTTTTACAGTAACTGGGGAAATAGAATTAAAATTAAAAGTTCATGCCCAAGTTTCGTGTTTGTTTTTTCTTCTTGTGCCTTTAATTTTTATCTTAAATCTAACAAATGACTAAATAGATTTGTCAAGAAGCAAAGACAAAGTCTGGGGTGAGAAGGAAGTGCAAAAAAGTTGGCAAGCCACCAGCAAACAGGAAAACAAAAAGACAGTCATAATAAGCAAGTTGAGCTAAATATATTTCAAATAACAAGGTTGTATATTTGTCAATGTGAATATCAAAAATAACAAATGTACAAATATGTTTGATACAATTGATGTATAGAATCTTATAAGAGCTGTAAAAGCCCCTAATAAAATGATTCTAAAAAATAATAATAATGAAACCACAGTTGCAGGCAAATACTGTGTGCCGATAGGTAGAAGATCATTTAATAGTTAAAATGCAACCGGTCTGACATACTCTGCAAATACTAGCAGAATGCTTTATTTATTTCAGTTTTACCGAACACACGCTATTCAGGCCCACCCAGAAGCCAGGGACTTCATGCAAGCGATGGAAAAACTCCTGTGTAACTGGGGAGGTGGAGAAGTCAGCAGATATTTCTACTATGATCAAGTAGGATGCTATTAAAAATGTTTAAAACAAAATTGATTGCTAATTTTAAAAGGTTTATTGAAATTCAACTTAAAAGCTGCAAATAGCGAGTACACACTGCACTAAGAATGCTAGGATTTTGGAAGCAGATCAACATAGTTCTGAATTCTGGCTCTGCTCTTCTATGATTGAGAAAATTGCTTTACTCATAAAACTCAAATCCAAACTTACTGCTGTCACGTCTATTCCAACTCATAGCAAACTTATAGGACACAATAGAAGTGCCCCTGCGGGCCAGCCCAATCCCAACTACATGGACACCTGCCTCTCCCTCCAGAAGAGATTATTTCAAAGGACAGCACTGAAGCAGCAGTTCTGGGAGAGGGACATGTCTGATCAGAGCACAAGGGAGCATATGAAAGGGGAGGAAGAGAGAGTGGAGCACTTCCCGGCCCACCAGGCTTTGAGAACGATATTTCCGCTCAGAGCAGCCAATTCACAGAGAAGACCATATGGCCACCCCCACATGAGGCACAACATCCCTCACTCACCCATAGCCCTACAGGGGACAACACCAGAGACACAGTGTAGGAATTGCACGCGATCTGATCCTGCTACACCGAGACAAAACACTAAGGGTGTGGAACAGAACAGCAAGGGGAACAGAGAAACAAAGTCCCTTGGGAATACCAAAACTAGACTTTGGGGCCAGGGCTTGGCGCTCCATCAGACTCGACTGGAAAACACTCTTAAAGACCAATAAACAGTCCTTGAACTAACTACAGGCTTTTCTTTATTGTTGTTGTTTTGTTTTATTTTGTTGCTTGGTTTTGTTCTGTCTTGTTTTTGTGCATGTTAAAATCTCTGCAGATCTATCTAAATAAGATAGGCTGGTAAACAATGTGGAGGAGAAAACAAGGGGATAGACAGTTCCTGAGGGACATGGGAGAGGGTGAGGTGGGGGGAAAGGAAGTGGTGGTAACAAACCCAGGGACAAGGGAACAACCAGTGATCCAAATCTGTAGTGAGGAGGCCTGGTAGGGCATGATCAAGGGTAATGTAATTGAGAGGAATTACTAAAACCCAAATGAAGGCTGAATATGATAGTGGGACAAGAGGAAATTAAAAGGAAATAGAGGAAAGAGATAGGAGGCAAAGGGCATTTATAGAGGTCTAAATAAAGGCATGTACATATCTAAATATATTTGTATATGAGGATGTGGAAATAGATATATGTGCAAATAGGTTTAGTATTAAGGTAGCAGATGGACACTGAGCCTCCACTCAAGTACTCCCTCAATGCAAGAATATTTTGCTCTATTAAACTGGCATTTCTTGATGCTCACCTTCCCGACACAATCACTGAAGACAAAGTGGGTGCATAAGCAAATGTGGTGAAGAAAGCTGATGGTGCCTGGCTATCAAAAGATATAGCATCCGGGGCCTTAAAATCTTGAAGGTAAACAAGTGGCCATATAGCTTAGAAGCAACAAAGCCCACATGGAAGAAGCACACCAGCCTGTGTAATCATGAGGTGTCGAAGGGATCAGATATCTGGTATCATCAGAACAAAAAATCATATCATTGTGAATGAGGTGGGGGAGTGCAGAGTTGAGACCCAAAGCCCATCTGTAGGCAATTGGGCATCCCCTTATGGAAGGGTCAAGGGAGGAGACAAGCCAGTCAGGGTGCAGTGTAGCAATGATGAAACACACAACTTTCCTCTAGTTCCTAAATGATCCCCACTGCCCACCATCATGATCTCAATTCTATCTTACAAATCTGGCTAGACCAGAGGATGTACACTGGTACAGATAGCAACTGGAAACACAGGGAATCCAGGGTGGATGACCCCTTCAGGACCAGTGGTGCAAGTGGCGATAAGGGTTTCTGAGTTTTTATGAGGTGGAGATCATACAAAATCGGATGGCAGATCTTTATAACAAATGTGTTCAACAAGAAAAGGCTTTACAAGCAATTCTCATTGTGTTTTAGTCATCTCCTATCAATTTGCTTCTTCCTGGTGTAATGAATTGTTATCGCCTCCAGCCTCTACAGTCAAAATGCTTCTGAAGGTCAAGGTCATCTTTTCTCTCCTCTGGCACTGCACTGTCCTGCTGATCCCACAGAGGATTCAGCATGGCAGAGTTTGCCGTTCTTACACTTACTTGCTTGTCATCTCCTCTCACACTCGTTGGACTTGTCTTCGCTTCTCCCCGAGCATTTTCGACCTAATGGAGTCACCCAGGACTCCAGATGGCCCAGACCCAAAACCTTCCTCTCACACTTCCACCAGTCCCAGGGTCCGCGCTTACGCTTTCTGCTTGCTTGTCATACAATGATCATCAAGTTTTCTCCAAAAGTCTATCCTTTAGTATTTTTCCCATATTTTTTTTTGAGAAATGTATCCATATTGCCTAAATTTGTTAACTCCCTTTCACTCTGACATGTTTGGTAGTTTCCCTTGTACTTTTGGTATGACTCATCGTTGGAATCTCCCCGATTTTTCCTTGCTTACATGATTGAGTCTAATATAAGCGCACTCGGGCTTTTCATAACTTCGGAGTGATGAAACACATAAACTCTGAGGCTTAAAAAGTGTTGGGCTCATTTCCTCATTTCAGTGATTGTGGAAGCAACACAACAAAGAACCAGAATTAAGGTGGCTACTATTAGAATGAACTCTAAACAAAAGTAAATGGCCCTGAATTGGTCCTTGAGCTATCTC
The DNA here is from genome assembly GCF_000313985.2 of Echinops telfairi. Lineage (NCBI taxonomy): Eukaryota > Metazoa > Chordata > Mammalia > Afrosoricida > Tenrecidae > Echinops > Echinops telfairi. Next base: position 44,380,300 of record NW_022107431.1, on the reverse strand, counting down.
GTTACCACGTTCCTCCTGATCTTTCTTTCTCTCTAATCAGCAGGCCCTCCAAATGAGTTTACTTCATTAATCCCTTTTTCTTCTAACATACCTCTCCCGCCCTCAGCATTTTATATTTGCCTAGCACTTTTCTTAGTTTTCAGGAGTTCTTCCTTAAGGTCTCACTTAGATGCTAATAATAGCGGTTTAGTGGTTTTCATTCTGCCATGGATGCTTTTGAAAAATAAGACACACACACCACTTCAGGGGGCGTGAAGTAAGGGACCACCACTTTCCTTTGAAGCAGGAAGAGTTTGTCCTCAGGAGCATCTAGATGGGGAGGTAGCGAGAGGTAAGGTTAGAGCTTTTCTGTACCAGTTCAATACCCAGGCCTAATTCCACATTTCCTTCACTAGTTCTATTGTCTAAAGTGCTGTAAATTGTATTTGTGCTCACAACAGCACTCTTACTCTAGAAACTGGAGCACTGTGTCTCAGTCGGAGAGACAGCTCTGTGTTGGGCCCTGACTCTTCCCCCAACACTCCCTAATGATCTCCTACTTTGAGTTTTGTAGCCAGAGCCCTTGACCCTGCATTGCCTAGCTGTCCTGAAGGGAGAATGTTCTTTCCCCTTCACTTGACCTTGTCCTCTTCTAGAGAACCAGCTGTGGGAAGTTAGGTACAACAGAGGGGGTGCAACGTGACTGAGGAGACATTATTTAGTGGCTCCCTTAAGGTCTAAAGGGCAGTGATCCAGAAACATTTGGGAACAGAGAACCAACTCATTAGAAGTCAACCTGTAGTAGCCTAAACTCCTTTATCTTGTGATATCAAATGAGTGCTGAGTTTAGTTGTCTTAAATGCGGTCTTGAGGTTAACCTGAACTTTAGAATTGTAGCAAGAAAGATTGGAGACTCGGAATTTTTCTGGAGCCCAAGTAGCTGCACTGGATTATATTAGGCAACCTGTAAGGTCAGTGATCTCAAAGTCTATGATCTAGCTACAGAGGTACAGGGGGAAATAAAAATAAATGTCTTTTTAAATCTTATCACATTTTAATTTTGTGAAAGCTTTATATTTTTCATATAAAGTTGGTGGTGCTACCATGCAATTCATAAATAGATACAGATATATTAGGGTATATACTCAATACCTATAACTGTTAAAGTTGTAGAATCAAATAAATTTAGATTTGGCACCACCCTCTCCAATCTCTATGTCACAATGGAGATGGGTTGTATCAAGCATGAGACACACTCTCTCTCACATTAGCAGCTTATTGATGAAAAGCAAGAGAATGCTCTCCCTCACTCAGGCCCTGAAGTTGTTTCTGAATCCCAACGATCTCCATAAATACAAGCCAGGGAGACTAGGATTAATGTAGGCTCTTGGAAGAGTACAGATCTTTCCTAGGCCTGGTCATTTGCCTTTATGCACACTCATTTGATGTCACAGCTGTCAAACATCTCTACTGGACAGAACTACAAGTACATATGGTGTAGGGATTAGAAGAAGCCACATCGATGGAATTCAGCGTGAGGAAAAATGCTTGTATATGAAAACTACATGGTCTTTGCTCTGTGTAAAAAGAAAACGGAACTCCATTTTCCTTTGGACACCCAAAGAGAGGATCCCTGGTGGAGCTGAGATTTCTTACCTTGAATTGTCACAGGAGCTGCTCTGGACATTTTTCCTGTCTAATTTCTTTGGAAGTTTAGAAACTAAGTGGCTCAAGATGGAAATGGAAGCTTCTGTCTGCTACTGGATCCACCCAGTACAAGTAACGTTGAAGGCCTCTATGCCTGCTTTCAAACCCAGCAGGACTTTGTCATCACACAATGTCAAAGGCGCCATCCTATCACAATCTCCTTGGCCACAGGCCCTCCAGTTGTACTCTGCATGCCTAAGTCTCAGGCTTTTTAGTTACTTGGCATGGGGTCTTGGATAAGTTGTTTATTCTCTTTCCTCGCAAAATAGAATAGTAATCCCTATTCTCTCCAATCCTTTAAATTGATTATATCATCTGTCCTATAACTTATGCTGAATAAGAATCTCTCTTCTCATCTTTGTTTCCTTCTCCAGGCAGTTCAACCTAGCATCGTTGACTATATTCACGTGAAAATCTTACCCTGGGGGGGAGGGGGGGCATAGCAGATCATGTAAATCCTACTTCCTACTTCCTTGTAGAGTCCCTCTCCTCCTCACCAGGATTTTCTTTAGACTCGTTCACAAAATGAGAGAGTTCTGCAGGATCAAGAGTTGTACGGTGAAAAGAGAAGAGGGAGGGCTGTTTCCCAGGTCTTCGGAATGGGCTCTGTTAGGGCTAACAAAGGCGCCCACATTTCTGGTGGGACACCTTAGGATGGGGTCAGAGGCTCGGCAGCATTTTCTTTCTTTCTTTCTTTTTTTCTGCAGCATTTTCTAAGGTGTTTAGTGTGAGGCACAAAGTCTTTCTTTTCCAGAGCAGCAGTTTACACGTTAAGAGAAAGCAATTGAAGGAATATTATATTCTAGACTTATCTTCATAGAATTAGAACGAAGCTATCATTTTCTTTTCTTTTCTTTGCTTGTTGCTTTCTCTTTTTTTAGGTCCAAAGAGGTGTTGCTTCCTCAGACAGTCTAAGACTGAGCTGACTGGTTTCAATTCATTACTCCTAAGTGACCTCTATCTGGTTCCTTAATCAACAGCCACCCACATAAGGCCACGTCTAACATCCTCTCCTGGTAGGACTGGGAGCAGTTTAAACATCCTCCCTTCTACATGATCCGAGCAATGCAGCTCTACTTTCCTTACTTTTACGACAACAAAGAAAGGTGAGAGTAAGACTCAGGGAGTTACGAGATCAATTTTCCTGTCTCTAGAAGGTTGAGGATTTTGTGTATGCAGTGTATAATTTTTAAATTAAGTGTGCTGTATCCTTTATGCCTTTGATCATTATGTAGTTCTTTGGTCAAACCAAAACCTTTAAATTAAGAGCATATAGAAAAATACAATATGAAAAGTATTTGGAGTAGATCTGCTACAGTTTATTAGCAACAGAGAGGAGGTGTTTTAGTACAATATTTGCTGAGACCACAAGGAAAAGTGTGTTGGTCACATCTGATTTTCACATATTTCTATTCCAGAAAATGGATGCTGATACTATGTAATTGAACCCCTTTTTTATAATGTTTCCTGATATTTCCATACATAGCAAGTAGCTCTTTCACCATAAGAGCTTCTAGCAGAAATTAACAAGCCAGCTGCCTGTTAGGACTAGCCCGGGGGTGACATTATTTGCATTTGCTAATCAAGGACTCCTTAGGCCTTTAAAGACAGAACCAAGTGACTCAGAAGCCAGAAGCCCTTTCTGTTCTGGATTTGGCCCACCAGTGCATCTCAGCAGTGCTTTGACTGACAGACAGCCCTGTGGCTGGCTCACTTGGCTTTTGATTTTTATCACTTTAGGGTGTCTGGAGTGAAACTTTTCGGCCTTTCCTCTTTAATTCTCACTCTCCGAGGCTGAAGACAATAGTATAATGATTCATATGCCCTACTTCCTAACATATAATCATTTTCCCACAGCAAGCCATGATTTATGCTGGGAGAAGGGTAAAGAATGTGGATTTGCTTTTTTTTCCCCCCTTCCCTAGTCAGGCTTTCTGCTGACAGAGGTTTGGCTAGAAATCCTTAGTCTCCGTTTGCAAGGCCGTCTTCAAGTGCTTAAGCTATTTCTGTTTTTTAAACATGGCTGGTGTTGTTACAGGCCACCGAGTTGATTTTACACTTCAGCCGATTTGCTGGACCAGAGTAGAAATGCTCGCCAACGTTTCCTCGGCTGTAAACTTTTGGGATCGTCTATGGAGCTGTTTGAACCATTAACTTTTTGGTTAGCAGTCAAAGGCTTAGCCATTGCTTTCACTGTATACTACTTGAGTGTATATTAGCCACAAAAACTCAGGAATATGATAATCCTAGCACACACTTTCCTAAAAAAAAGAAAAAGAGAAACTTTGAAAATGTCTTTCTTAATGTCTTTGCTAATCCTTTCATGCAAGGATTAGGCTTTTATCATAGGTGTCAGAACTGTCCCATTTTATAGATTAGAAAACCGAGACCCTGAGAAGTTATTTGAGTTGCCCATTTCCACTTCTCTAGTGGAAGGCAGCCTGCGAGGGTTGAAGTCGATAGTATTAGGCTGCCCTTTGATCAGGTGTGAGGTTAACGTATACCCTTGTTATGAAGGAAATTCTAGGTGTAAAGAAGCCTAAGACTTCCTCAGAGTCCCATGACTCAAAGACAGACCATCAAGGGCATCTTTGGTATGTGATAAGCCTCTGTGGGAATTGCACAGTATTGGCTAATTGACTCGTTTGACTTCTCTGTGGGTGGTTTCTCAGCCTTCATGGTATAATAGTATCCATTTCTCAGCCTTCATGTATAATAGTATCCATTTCACTCTATATGCTGTAAAGATAAGGAGCCCTGGTGGCACAGTGCTTAACCGATTGGCGGCTAATCAAAAGGCCAGTGGTTACTTACCACTTAGCGTCTTAGCTGCAGGGAGGAAGGTGCAGCCCCTGCTTCCATAAAGATCACAACCTTGGGAACTCTGAGGGGCAGCTCTTCTCCGTCCTCGAGGGTCCTGGTGACTTAGAACCAGCTCCAGGGCCATGGAGTTCAGTGGCACCTCCGGATGAGATAAGAGATGCAAAGCTCCTGGCGCATAGTAGGCTTTTACTAAGTGAACGCTCTCGTGATTATTAAGACCAAACAGCATTTGCCTTAAAATGTGCCCCCTTGCAAAGCAACATGTGTTAAATGTTGCAGCATCTTAGAGTTCCACTTTGTCAAACTCAACACGGTTCAGTGCGCTTTCTCAAGCCACTGATTTTTCTTTCTTTCTTTTTTTGTTTTTGCTTTGTGATTTTCATCTGGCTTGTCTCATTTCCCTAACGCTCTGTCACCAGCCAGGAGATCACAGCAGAGCATGATCTGAAACCTCGCTGGTAAGGGAAAGTCCCCTCCACGCTGCTTTGTTTTTGCTTCTTGATTTTATACTTCTCTTTCAAATCTGCAGGCTGAACCTGGTGACTAATCAGACACAAATGAAGGACCTACCCCGAGTCTCCCCTGGACCTTCAAGAGCACTGGAGAGGCTGGGGGTCTGTCTGCCTTGGCTGGTGGCTTCCTGTCCCAGCTTCTTCTCCTCCGCTGCTGCCTTTCAAGGGCCTTTGTAAGTCCTTCCTTTCCCTTTGGTCTCTGCACCCCTTTCCCCTATTACTGAGGCCACCTTGCAAAACCTCCCATGGACATTTAGAGGTTTCTGTGGTTCGTAGGGGAGTGTTGAGACTTTGGGTTTTGTATGTCCTCACTTCTTTTACAGCGGTTGAGGGATTTTCCTAAGCAATTTTTGTTTTTTATTTTGCCCTGCCTAGCAGCTCAGAGTGACCCCATCTCCCCTGTGGTGGGGACTTGCCACTTAGGAGCCTGGGTGTTCTAATTGCTTCCATTTCAACATGGTCCCATGGTGTGTGTAGGTCTTGCAGTGAAACAAACAACATCTTCAGTCCCGTAGTCGTTGTGGTTGTTCAGTGCTATCCAGTTGGTTCTGGCTCTTGAGGGCCTTACGCACAACAGAGTGAAACCCTGCCAGCGCCATGCTGTCCTCACGATTGCTTCCGCCACAGGGTGAAGCCATCTCACTGAAGGCCTTCCTCTTCTCTGTGTGCCTCTACGCTAGCAAGCACGAGGTCCTTCTCCCGGGCCTGCTCTCTCCTGACAACATGCCCCAAATAGATCGATGAGGGGGAACTCTGGCCTTACTTCTTCCAAGACAGATTGGTTTGTCCTTTTAGCTGGCCATGGTACTTTCATATTCTTCTCCAGCATCAGAATTCAAATGCATCGATTATTCTTCAGTCTTGCTTAGTCATTGTCCGATTTTCACATGCATAGGAGGCAATGGAAAATCCCATGGCTTGGGTCAGGCATACCTTAACGCCCTTGCTTTTCAATGTTTTAAAGAAGTCTTGTACAACAGGTTTACCTAACACAATGCATCTTTTTGATCTCTTGACCACTGCTTCCGTGAGCATTGATTGTGGATCTAAGCAAGACAAAGTCCTTGACAACTTCAACCTTTTCTCGGTCTATCATGATGTCACCTATTGGTCAACTTAAGAGGATTTTGCTTTGAGTTATAATCCATACTGAGGGCTTAAATCCTTGATTTTCATAAGCAAGTGCTTCGTGTACCCCTTGCTTTCAGCAAGTAAGGGACTATTGCATGGTTTGATTCTGGCACCTTAGTCACACTTTTCTGTAATTTAACTATTACATATATATTCCTGATAAAATATAGCTCATTTAATCAAGTGGGTCTATTAATCAAGTGGGTCCATTTTTTTAGCCCCCGCGAGTTCGTGTTTGTATTCTTGTTTCTCTTTCAAGTGTTCTGATTTCTGGTTACTTGGTCACCAAATAACTTTCCCTTTTGAGGATATATCGCAACACACATGAACTATTTGCAATTCTTTTTAACAAAACAAACAGATTTTTGCTAAGTGCTTTGAAATATTTTAAAACAGCATCAACATCATAAGAGAATTTTTTTTTCAAAATGAGAAAATATAGCCCCCAATCCAAACTTTTATGGTAATGACTAATTTCACTTTCACATGTTACCTTTCACTTTTAATTCATGCTTTATACATGTGTTAGTTTCAATAAGCATAGAGATAATTCAGACTCTGAACAGCCCCATAGGGCAGAGTAGAGTAGAACTGGCCCTGTGGGTTTCCTAAATTTATAAATCTTTACATGAGTGGAGAATCTTCTCTTTCTGGAGACTGGTGGATTTGAACTGCTGACCTTGCTGTTAGCAGCCCAGCCATAACCCTGGGCTCCTTTGATGGTAGGTCTAAATGTATGGTATAAATTTCTTGGTGGTGTCATTCTGTAAGAATGAAACAAGATACTGACTCATACTTATGGAAGTGGATCCTCCCCCTTGTCTCATTTTGTGTACAGAGCCCTGGCTGAAAACAATCGTTAGTAGTTTGAACCCCTAGTGGCTCTTTGGGAATAGAAGAGTCTGCCTGCTCCTGTACAGATTTACAACCGTGGAAGCCCAAAGGGGGCCCTTCTCAACCGTCTTATAAGGGCATTATGAGTCAAAATCAGCTTGTTGGTACTGAAGTTTTTTGGGCTTTTTTTTTTCTCTCAGAATTTTCTCTTCCTTTTAAGAAAGAGAGAAAATTCCTGGCACACACCCTTTAAGCAAATCAAGTAAATAAAACTTCACAAATACATAATGAGTGCATTCTATTTGTTGAACCCCACATTGTTGATTCGGGGACCATGTGAACCAATGCATACGAAAGTGCTAAAACAGCAGAAATAGAAATAGTTGTTCTGTTCAGACCTCGAACTGAGAAGAATAAAAAAAATGGACTCTACCTTTCAGCAAATTGTCACACATGTGAGGGATAAAAGTCAGCTCATGAGCAACTTTTAGCAAGAAGACATGTGGTTTATGCTGTTTAGTTACTGGTGATTTTGAACACATGCACATGTGTCAATTGCTGACATATATGTACAGCACAGGCACTTATATAAATAGTAACAATTTACAAGCATTTTAAACATATTTCTTTTTCATTGCTGGTAGTCTGTTCTTTGTTACACTTTTTAAAAATGTTATCATGAATTGGGAGCTAATACATACATCATCCCATAATTCAAGCAGAATTGTACAATTGCTACCACAATCAGTTTCCAAATATCGTTTTTCTTTTTTTTTTTTAAGTCATTTTATTGGGGGCTCATACAACTCATCACAATCCATACATACATCAATTGTATAAAGCACATTTGTACATTTGTACATTTGTTAGCCTCATTATTCTTTTTTTTAAA
>NW_022107431.1:44348538-44371829 GCF_000313985.2 Echinops telfairi | reverse complement strand
GAGTCTCCACTCTGCACTCACCCACCTTTACAATGACATGATTTCTTGTTCCTTGATGCCTGACACCCGATCCCTTCGACAGCTCGTGGTCACACATACTGGCATGCTTCTTCCATGTGGGCTTTGTTGCTTCTGAGCTAGTTAGCCGCTTGTTTATCTAAACATCGTTTTTCTTCATGGACTCCTTGAAGTCATTTTCTTCATGGACTTATCTTCTCCCTTTTACCCCTAACCCCCACCCCCACCCCCACCACTGTGCTGCCATCCCAGCAAAACTCTTAGTCATTTTTTTTTGAGGGTCACCACCATTCTGGATTTATTACACCAATGGTGCTGACACAGCAGGAGGTCACCCCGTAAGCCCACACAGAACTCCCTCCCTGCCTCTGCGGTTCCTATAGGTTCATCAGTCCTGCGTTTCATCGACTGAAGCACAGGGAGACATGTAACGCAAATTCAAGAGGGTGACTTCTAATGACATAACACCTCCGAGAGACACCCTAATATGAACCAGCAAGAACAAAACACAAATACAGCAGATGTTGAAAACCAGATCAGGTCCAGCACGCCTCAGAACAGGGACTCAACTGACAGCGTTTTCACTGTTCAAATCAGATTCATGCCTTTGATCTTCTATACTCTTCTCTCCAATGCATGCTGGTTAGCAACCTCTTTCCTCCCATCCCTCAAATGTGGATCGAGGGAGTTCCCCAGAGGCTTATTTCCTATGTAGTTCCCACAAATGAATCTTGGACTTCCAATGTCATCCATAGCCTTCTGCAAGCTGGATTCTCACAGTTTAGACTCTGATACTAATCACTCTTTTGACTTTGGATTCTATGATTGACAATCCTTTGGTGACTGATGATGGTGGGCTTCTTCCCTGTGGACTTAGCTGACATCTCACTTAGATGGCTGCTTGTTTGGAGACAAGCTTTTAAGACCCCAGATGTTATTTTATCTGATAGCCAGCATCATCTAATTCTTCACCGCATTTTGCTATATTACCCATAACTTCCTGAAGGTTAGCATCCTTTCCTGGGGGTGAGTATCATTCAGGGCCATGATTAACATATTTCTGAAGGATTTATTACTGTCAGTATGACAAGATTTTAATTCCCCTTTCCTACTAATTTCGGTCAATTCTCCAACTGCTTTATTCTTCCTGTTCTTGCTTTTCCCTGTTTCTTGTTCTTGAGGATTATTACTCTTTTTCTTCTCTGTGTTTGCTTGTGTATCTTTATTAATTGCATTGTGTAGGATCTTGACAAAAAAGATATGATGATATATGAGGGGGGCTCCAAAAAATTCATGGAAACAAGATATTAGAAGATAATGGAATTCTTCCACAAACTTTTTGAAACTTTCTTGTACATTTGAAGTTGTCCTTAATTTCTTCGGCAAAGATTTTGGTTTAAGATACAACAGTAAACAAAAGTGAGCAAGTACATGGAATGATAAGAGCTAGGTGGGCCATGTGATTACAATAAATGCCCAGTGTAGTAAGTTGAACAACGCCACCCTCTAATGATGTCCATGTCCCAATCTTTGCAACCTACGAATGCTGTCTTACGTGGCAGGAGGGGCTTTGCAGCTATGCTTAAGAGAAGGACCGTGAGATGGGGAGGTTATCGCGATCGTTTTTCAAAATAAGACATAAGTAGGTCAGAGTATCAGGAGATGCGCGGATAGAACCAAAGTTCAGAAAGACATGCTTTGAAGGCAGGAAGGGGCCATGAGCCAAAGCATGCAAACAGCCTTTGAAAGCTAAAAAAGGCATGACAATGAGGCCTCTCCTGAAGCCTCTGGAAAAAATGCAACTCTGCTCAGACTATCAGTGTGTTAGCTACGTAATGTGTTGTCAACTTGTGGCTCTTAAAAGTGAAGGGGTGGGGTTTAGCCTGTCAATCAGGTCACAGCTCGATGACCTCATTTGGAGACGAGATAAAGAAATAAATAGCTCACTGGAGGTGGGACACACAGAATCTCTGTGAGGCATTCCTGTTGACAAGCCAGATGAAGCTACATTGATGCAGCCAGAGCCCTGGAGCTGGAGGAACCACATAGAGACACATGCCAGCACTGAGTTGCTTCCACCACCACTGGATACATAAGACTTGCCACCCACTGGCCTGTAATCTTCCTGTATTTGGTGTTATTGCACAGCTGCGTGAGTCTAAAGAGGAATTTGTGGACTAGTATTGACACGTTGGGTAATATCAATTTATGGACTTGATCTGGACTGGGCTGGGATGTCTTCTTAATGTACAACTGCTCTTTGATATAAAGTTCTCTCTTACACACATGAGTGTCTATGAATTTGTATCTCTAGTCAACTCAGACTAACACAATGAGTTTAGATTTTTGCCCTGGAAAAGTGGAAGAAAATAAATTTATGTTATCTTAAGTCACTATGTGGTAATTTGTTATAGCAACCACAGAAAATTAAATCACTCCTATCACCATGTTGGACTGCTAAGCCCAAGGTCAGTAGTTCAAAACCACCAGCAGTTCTGAGGGAGGAAGATGAGGCTTTCTACTCCTGTAATTAGTTATAGTCTTGGAACCCATTGGGACAGTTGTCCTATAGGGTCGCTGTGAGTAGGAATCAACTAGGTGGCTGTGAGTTTGCTTTTATTTTGTTTATTTGGATCCTCATAAGAGGAACCCTGGTGGTGTAGTGGGTTAAAAGTTGGGTTGCCAACTGAAAGGTCAGCAGTTTGAAATCAGTAGCACCTTTCTACTCCCATAAGGTTTGCCGTCTTGGAAACCCACCGGAGCAGTTCTACTCTGCTGTAAAGTATTGTTATGCATTGGAATCAACTTGATGGCAGTGAGCTTGAGTTTGAACTTTTATCCTAGTAAGGAGCCCTCATCGCATAGTGGGTTACTTGCTGGGCTGATAGCTGCAAAGTCAGTAGTTCAAACCTACAGCCGTTCCGTGAGAAAGAGATGAGCCTACCTGCTCCCCAATAGATCTACAGCCTTGGAAATCCTATGTCTGATCTCTGAATCAAAAGCAACTTGATGGCAGTGGGTGTTTAACCTCCGAGAAAATTCTAGTAGCTGCTTTATTAATTTGTATTTTTTTTTACTAGGTGCTATAACTAGTTAATCCAACTCGGTTACTTTCCGGGCCCTATCTCCCAGTATGGTGTTGTTGTTTTTAGTTACTGTGAAGTTGATTCCACCTCCTGGGGACTCGTGTGCAAAATGAAACAACTGCACAGCGTTGTCCAGTCTGTGACATCCGGAGGGGATCACAAGGCCTGTCTTCCTCCGTAACGCTGGGTGGGCTCCATCTGCTGACCTGTCAGCCAGCAGGACAGTTCCTAACTGCTTCCTCCATGTAACTCCCCTAAAACGGAAGGGTCTAAGTCTCACAATGATCCAACGGAGAGAATGAACTTGAGGGCATGCTTAGGGAGCCAGGGCGCCTTGCTCTGGGAAGGCCTGGTGTCCCTGCTGCGTAGAAAGGCTATGCTACGCTGTAGTAAGGAACAGCCCCCCAACGATCAAAGGAACAGGACTTTCTTTCTTGTTCTTTGCCTGGGTGACAGATTTCTGGGTGATATTCCAGCCCGCCCGCCCTGCCCCCGTCCATCTGTGCTCCTGTGCTAGCCAAGGTAGGGATGCTGGAGGGCCTCACACCAGACATCAAGCACTCCTACCTGGAAATGACACCTGTGTCTCATCGACCAAAGGAAAATGCCTGGCTCCCTGGATTTTCAAGGTGATAGGAAAGCGTTATCCTTCTTTGTCCCCAAAGAAGAAAGTCTGATGTCTTGGGAAGACGCATGGAAATCTCTTTCAGGACCTCAACTTTGTAGGTTAAGGAACGTTGGAATTCACATGTTCTTGAATTTGTATATCCTTTGAATTCGTAGTGATGACTCCCCATGCAAATCTAGGCACTGTTCTTCGCTGGAAATGCTTGAAAGCCCTGGATTTTTTCTCTTTTTTCAGTATAGTCATAGACCCAGATTTAAGTTTAATAATCAGTGCTCTGAAAAATACTATGGTTAACACAGCTAATTCAATATTGTATCCTTTTATTATCAAGGCCTTGAAAAAAACCCACTTACATGGAACTGGACAAAACGAAAACCAGAACGCTCATCATAAGGAAAGTGAGAACGCGAGTGCTACTGAATGAAGCACTCAGCAAGGTTTGGAAAGAAATGGGAAATCATATCTAATTATCCCCTTGAGCTTCCCTTCCCACCGGCGGAAAGCCTTAGGTGGGCCGTGCTTTTCTATAGGCACTTCGCGGTGATTTAATATCAGTTAATATCTACTTGTAGCAAAGTGTTGACAGTAACTTTCGAAAGTCACAAGCTTGACATTTCTCCGTGTAATTGAACATAAGTGCAGGTGCTTTCCAGGTTGCTGTTTAAAAGCAGCGGAGAGAGATCTGCAACGGAGTTTAACCCTTTGCTACTACCGTAGCAGGCTGTTTCTAGAGAGAGGCTCGGACACAGATTAGCCCTGTTCTCTGGCACCCATGTACCCCGAGGCTTCTGAAAAGAAAAGAATCAGTTCACTCTCAGCTCTCTCCTGACGAAGCAGGGAGGCGGTGTGTGTGTCCAGTGGGCTCTCTGTGGGAAGTCTTCTGTCTCTGCCAATGTCACCGCTTGGCAGGGTTCAGGACATGATCAGCGCCAACCCCTCAGAGGGAACTGATTTTCAATGAAGTAGGCTGTTCTGGGGGAGCTTCTGTGACATGGATGGGATTTTATCACCGTGATTACAATGTGTCTTTTAATACCGATAATCCCGGTGTAAGACCGGGTTTTGTCCCAATGAGCCTGTCACAAGTGGGTTTGGAGGAGGTTGTTGAGCACCGATTTAAAAAATTGTTTTAGTTTTCGCTATCAATGCCTTTTACTAATAGTGTCTTTATACATCTAGCCATGTTTGGAACAGTAAATTGTAAAATTGACTATCTGCACATGATAAAATCAGAAAGTTACTTACGGCAACATATGCATTTGACTCACAGCCAGTGAGTCGCTGTGGCTCATAGTGACCTACAGAGCAGGCCAGACCTGCCCTGTGGGCGCCAGAGAGTCGAATGGTTTATGGGAGGTCACAAGCCCCATCTTTCTCCTGAGGAGCAGATGCTGGTTTGGCCCTACTGACCTTTCCAATCCCAGTCCAGCTTGTAACCACAATGCCACCAGGGCACCTCTATGTAGCATAAGATGCCCCCCCCCCCAATTACATTTAATCATAAATGTGGTACATTTTAACTTGAATATGTAAAAAATGAGGGATTATCTTTGTAACAAACAGAATATAAATAAATCAGAAGCTCAAAAGAAAGTTATATAAGTACTAAGTATTTATTTTTTAAATGTGGAAATTTGGAGGCAATGTGTATGAATGAGGTGGCATCATTTTACAGAATGTCTGTAATGTGCTAGGAAATGTGAAGTTCTTGCCAGGCATTATTCTAATAAAGATTCACAGGAGGTTTGGGGGATAGGTATTATTATTTCCCGTTTTACAGGTAAGAAAATGGAAATCCATAGAAATGGAGTGACTTTAGCTAAGGATATGTGGCATATCTCTTACCCTCATATTTATTGTCTATGTAGAGCCCATAGACTCTTTGGGGTATGTTATCTTATTGAAGTCCTAGAATAGTCCAATCATAGGTGAACATGACTTGTTATTCCTGTAATGCAGCGAAACAGAGAGTTGCTGGGTGGCTTGCCAGCGGAAACAAAGTTAACCTGTCCAAACCCATGCAGAAGCAGATTGGAGGACAGGTGTGAATATCTACTTCCAAAATTGCATAGCCTTGAAGCCCTTGGGGAATAGTTCTACTCTGCCAAGATGGAGCCAGCACAAACTGCGATCTATTCACCAACACCTAACAGCAACAGCTGATGAGAGTTGTACTTGGATGATGCAAACAGTTAACTTGCTCAGCTACTATGGAAAGGCTCGAAGTTCAAGTCCATAGAAGATGCCTCAGAAGAGGAGTCTGATGACGGACTTCTGAAAAAGCAGCCATTGTAAATTCCATGAAGCACTGTTCTGCTCTGACACATGGGGGTGGTTGGGAGTTACAGACAATAGTTACTTTTTTTTTATAGAAAAGAAAGAGGTTTAGGTTCTAAGGCAGTAGGTAACGTGTCCAAGTTTAGAAAGCTAGTATGTATAAAAGCTTTCATTTTAATTTGAGCTTCTGACCTGAGTTCTCTATTGGATCAAATTGCACCTACACCAAATGTTGGTGGAATCAGAACTCACAAATCCAGTTCTAACTAGAGTTCTGACTTATTTTGGGAGCTAATGGCTCAGGTTTCTAAGCTCAGTGCTCAACGATGAACTTTCCCTATGCTCTTCTAGTGTCCTTTCATTATGGTTTAAAACATGTCACCCTCAGGGATATTAAACACTGGACTGCTAAGATACTAGGTAGCTTAGGTTGGAGGTTCAAACCCACAAGTTATTCCTTGGGAGAGAGATGAGGCTACGCACTCCTGTAATGAATTATAGCCTTAGAGATAAGTGATCTCGGTGATGAGCCCTGGTGGCCTAGTGGTTAAGTGTTGGGCTACTAACCACAAGGTAAGCAGTTTGAAACCACCAGTTCCACTCTTCAGGAGAAAGATGAAGCTTTCTACTCCTTTAAAGACTCAGCGAACCATGGGCAGTTCTACACTGACCCACAGGGTCATGATGAGTCAGAATAGATTCAATGGAAATGAGTCTGGGTTTGTTTTGAGTCAGAAATGACCCAACGGCAGGGCAGGGTTGCTCAGGAATAGATCCAAGAGTTTCTTTTGATCATCTCATTGGATTTCCCTTCTTAAAAGATAACTAGCATCCCCAGCAAATAGTAAGTACTTAGGATCCATGTTTCTAATAAGAGCATTCTGCTTAAAGTGGCCTCTTTTTGGAGTTATTATTTAATTCAGGCAGTTTATTTTCTCAGGAAGAAATCAACTGGTTCTCTTTACCAGCCAGGACCATTAGTTTAATTGCTTTCTTGAAAACATTTCCCCTAATCCACTCTGGACAAGGTGATGGATTCCTTTGCACCTTGGTCTTTAACTTTGATATTCACAGATTTCCTGGGTTGAGGCATTATGTGTGGATTAAAGGGTTACTAATCACTTGATCGATAAATATACTCCTCCTTTTCTTACCTTGTTCAAAATCCACTTGGAGAAGAGTCAAGCCCAGAGGCTCTTTGAATTTAATGGGAGCCCCATGTGGTCTGAGGAGGCAAATAAGAAACAGGCCACCTTTAATGTGAACTCTGCTAAGTATTAAGTCTGAATAGTCATCATTATGATGCATTTAATGTGTATAGAAAACCTGATCTGCAATCTTCCAGACTGGGTCAGAAATTTGGAATGTGTACTGTTTGGGGCTCTATCTCAGATCCGTCAATAAGGCAAAGAGAATAGCAGTCCCTGGAGAATTCATTTAGAGCCTTTTAGGCCCCCACGCTGGGCAGCCTTCACGATAAAGGAAAGTCTGCTCTCGCTGCACACTGGAACCATTCTTCTCACACTCTTTTGTGTAACTACCGCCACTTCCTCGTTTGACAAGAAGGTTGCCTTTTTTTTTTTCTTTTTTAATTAAAACAATGTTGGAAACTGGGGAAACCCACTTTTGGCTTGCAATAAAGACATGGTAAGAAATGCTTCTTCTCATTTCACGGAATATCGGTCAGTTTGGAAAAGTAATTTAATGTGGTTTATTTTTCAAAGCACCTCATCAACAAATATTTTTTTGGAGTTTTTACTATGTGCCAGAAATTGGGCCAGATGCTGGGGATTAAGCTTGAATCTCTAGCCTTGTGGGGGTGTTTAGTGGGAGATTCAGAGTAAAGAAGAGCCGAGGATCATGCAGCATGATAAATGTTATCACAGGGAAAGTACGTGGTGCTCTGGAAATACCCAGGAGCAGGGCACAGCCATTATTTGAGGAGCCAGGAAAGGCTTCTTGGGAAAGATAGAGCCTAAAATGAAAAATAATCAAGGGTCTGGGTAAAGGAGCCCTGATGGTGCCACCAGGTCGTTAAGCACTCAGTCACTAACTGCAAGGTCAATGGTTCAAACCCACCAGCCATTCCAAGAGAGAAAGATAAGGCTATATGTTCCTGCAAAGATTTCAGCTTCTGAAAGCATACAGTGGGAAGTTCTGCGTCAGAATCTAACCTATGACAATGGGCTTCTGGGTAAGGGCAAAGGTAGAAGTGGGCCTGTGAGGGCAGTGTATTGGTCTGAAGAAATAGCATAAGCCAGGACTCATGCATACAAGGGAGCATGGCATGTTCGTGCTATTCAAGATGCTTAGATAAGCTGGAAAGAAGGTTAGTGTTGGATAGCAACTTGGTTTTTAAGGCAAGTCAAGAAATTTAACTTGATACTTAAGAACAATGAGTCTTAGATATCTAAGAACAATGGAGCGTATTGAAAGTAATTTGGACACAGAGTGACCTGGTCAAATTTGTATTTTAGAAAGATTGTTGGGAAAGGATGGTAGTAATCAGTACAGTGTCAGATCTGTCTAACTTCAGGGGGATTAATGACCAGAATTACCCCAAGGCTGATTCCTGTTCAGACATACCTCCCCTCCCCAAACTTTTTACCAATTCTGATACTCGTTGTCTGTCATCTGGTGCTCCCTACTTTTCTGGGTTCAATGACTTATTGCAATGGCCAACACAGAACCCACA
This sequence comes from Echinops telfairi, assembly GCF_000313985.2. Classification (NCBI taxonomy): domain Eukaryota; kingdom Metazoa; phylum Chordata; class Mammalia; order Afrosoricida; family Tenrecidae; genus Echinops; species Echinops telfairi. The sequence continues at coordinate 44,363,125 of NW_022107431.1, read as the reverse complement.
CAAACAGACTTACATGTAAGTGGTCTATTAAGGAAGCAACGGGGTACTACTTGGAATTGGGATCAACGAACAACAATTCCAAAAGGTAATGGGAAGCACTTGAGCAAAGCTTTGCTTCTGCAGTGCAAGGCAGCTCTTTGGGCTTACATACAGATCTGTCTTTGGACAAGACCCTTCATTGCTCCCTGAAGGCAGTCCTCCTCTGAGCTCCCTGTGGACAGGTTCTTCCTGACCCTCAGGATAAGCTCCTCTGGGCTGCCTGAGCTCAGGCTCCTCCTAACCTTGACATGTGTCATCAAGTCTGCTCGTGAGCGCCTTCCAGGCCTGTCACTGTTGGCTCCGCCTTTGGACCACTTCTGGGCCCTTCGTTGTCTTAAGTGTTAGAGCTGTGTTACAGTTCTTTTGGGAAGTTTCTTGCTTTTTGTCTTAATCTCTATTTTCTTTCTTTTCTTTCTTCATTCTGCTTTGGCGTCCTGTTTTCTGTCTGAGAAACCTGTGTGGGTCACCAACTCCAAGTCAATTTCAAAGTGTGGCTCCTCCCAGCAAGGCCATAAACTGACCAATCCTCTCTCGGTATGTTGAAGGCATGGCATTTTCATAGTAAGCTGCAGCTACTTCATTTGCATAGTCTATAGTCACTTATTTGCATGATTTATTGACCAATCTGTCAGGTACATATCAGTCATAGGACAAACCAGAGTCTTGAAGTGGACAAAAAGTATCAAAAACCAATCTGCTTGAAGCCTACCCATGAAATATAATAAACCCTCTGGAGTAGAACATGACGGTAAATGCAATTCCTCAGGATTTAAGGGGAAATCTCTAAGGCTATGTTTTTAAAGAACCGAAGCAAACGTCCACATCACAGAACTCATTTCATTACAATCATTATGGCTTCAGCTTTGAGAATGGCCAAGAGGGGTTAAAATCATGTAGGTAGAGAGACTGGTTCAAGCAGTATCTCAGGAAGAGGCTGAGAAATGTCGGTGGCCTCAACTACTCTAGAGATCGTAGAAGTAGAGGCTGTAGGGAGGAGAAATTGTTGAAAGTCATTGGTCATTGGCTCTTAGGTCAAGAAGAAGGTTTCTTGCTGAGATAAGTGAGTTGATGGTGTTGCCATTAAAAAAGAAAGAAAGAAAGAAAAGAATCCTAAGAGTAAAGACTTGTTTGCCGGGGAAAGATGCTGCTTCTTGTTTGGGTCATGCAGAGTTTGAGTGTTTGTAGGGCATGATGGAAGTGACCAGCAGACAATTGGCTATGTGGGTTGAATGTTTAGAAGAAGAAGCTCATCAGAAGACAGAAAATTTGAAATCAGCAGTATATAGTAAGTAATGATGATATTTTCCAGGACGATTACTATGCAAGGAGGACTGGGGCACAATTCTGAGGAGACCGATACCCATGGCATGGCTGAGGGAAGAAAGGCACAGAGGATATTGAGAAGGAAAAGCAGGAGAAAGAGGAAGAAAGCCAGGTAGTTCTGATTCTACAGAGCCAGTGAAAACCAGCATTTATTAACACGTTGTACTACAATGAATCCAGGTGGGGGTCAAGGGAAGTCAGGAACTGGCGCTAGTGGAAACGAAGAATAGGCATTTCCTTTAGTAATATTGTGATGTCTGTGTGGTTTCTTTGGATTAAAGAAAGAAACAGGGAAATGGGAAAATATTATCAACAGATACCGCTTGTGTTTGCTTAGTCCAGTCCAGGTGTATAGGGAATGTTCAGTCACTTAATGCATATTTACTGAGAACTTATGTGTCAAGAATTTTCCTTAGGGCAGTGGAGTATGTAGAACAGAAAAGCCATCCTTATCCCTTGAAAGCATGGCGTCTAGTGGAGAGACATCCCAACTGCCTGTGTAACAGTTCTCCTAAGGAGCAAGAGTAGCATCTGATGAGCGTCAAATGGTGACATAGAACAGAAAGCTTATAAACATGGAGGGGAGGGAGATCCTGTGAGACAGAGAGACACTGCCTAGGGAAGCAAGTGTTCTCTTCGCTGACTGGCATTTTGCAGGCTGCGGAGTGTTAGAAAACTACCTGAAAGGGAGATGGAATCTTGGCCTTGTTCTAGGACGTGCCCTTTCGTGAATGCACCCGGGCAGCGCTGCATCTCTTCAGAAGTGCCTCTGGCTTCTCAAAGCAACGTTCATCACCAGAGGGAACAATTAGACTTTGTCTTTCATTAGTAACAGAATTAATAGCTCTGAAAGGAAAATCCAGAAGTGAGTGACTTTTCAACCACCCCTCTAACCCTCAGGTTGTTCTGAGAAATCCCCAAGGTTCTTGTAGGAAGAACATGCAATGTATTTAGCAACAAGTCCCTCCTTGCCCTGTAGTCTGCCAGTGACATAAGCTTTGAAAGCGCCTGGAAACTAGAGGGGTTGTGGGTTTTGTTCCTTGGCAACTGAGACGGGAGCTGCGCAAGAAGAAATTAGCATTATGTGATCATTCTATCTAGTGGGGGGAGGAGGGAGAGCAGCATGGTCGTTCTGATAGCCCGTTGCTTCCAAAGCCCTGGTGTGCTGGGCTCGCCTTGCTGGTGTCTTATCTTTGTCTTTCAAAAAGACATCTCCTGGGTGAGTGGTTTCCGGTTCATGTAGTCAAGTCTTGTCAGAGTTCCTAGGAATGCCATCAGAAAGCCAAACACATAGTCAGAAAGTGAGAAGAATTTTATCAGGGAATCTGAAAACTTCCTCACATGTGGTGTCAATGGGGGAGAACCTTAGAGAATGTGAAGTCGTCCTCGATCATGGGAGAGACTGGAGTCTGCTTCACGCCAGAAACATGCGTTTCCCCTTGTTACCCACCCCTGGCTCCCTTGCCCCTTCTCCTCACCCAATTAAGCTTCCTCTGCCATCACTCCCCGTGTAAGAGAAAATACCAGCATGACACCTATCGTTCTCAAACTATGTCATGGGAATAGTGCTCAGGTAAGAGCAAGTGAATGATGAGGTTGAATATTTGCTGTAGCTCCTTGGGGAAATGAAAGAGGGGCTGCATCTCTGTATGTCTCAGACTAGGCCGGATGATGGGGTTTCAGCGATCTGAAGCCCGAAGGGCATCAGGTATGGAAGACATTTCTAGGTTTCATGATGTGTCTTTCTCCACGTCCCACCCCAGAGCTGTTATAAAAGCTTTGGGATGTGTTTCATAATTGACATTGTGGCTTAATTGAGCTTTGCAGATACTGTATTTTTGAAAAATTTGATTACAAATTGAACAGCGTGGCAACCTTGTGTTGAACAAGTTTATTGGAGCCATTTATTGCTCACTTTGCGCCTTTGTGCCACATTTTGGTAATTTTTGTAATATTTCAAACTTTTTCATAATTCTATTGCACGCTTAATAGACAATACCATAAGCTATAGTAAATATCTTATACTACATAAAGATAATTTTTATATTTAGTTGGGAAGTACAATTCATACTACTTTCATTTTATTGTGATATCCCCCAGATTGTGGAGGTCTAGAACCTGCTTTAGAATATGTCCAAAGTATGCTGGATTCAGAAGAGGGTGTGGGATCAGGGGTATCTTTGCTGATGTCAGATGGCTCTGGATGAAAGCAGAGAAGACCAGAAAGATGTTTATGTCTTATATCCTTCCAGTCATGAATTTAAATTTCTTCTTTGAAGCGGTGGATCAATATAAATCTTTCTGTTAGACACTTGCTGTTGTTGAGATGGGCTTCCCCTCATCTTTAGCGAAAGTGAGAGGAGATCTTTGCGCAGCTTTAGCAAAAGTAAGTGACACAGTAGGAGTGCGTATGAGTAACTTTGGTTCTAGCCTGAAAATTTGGAAGTCCTAGCTCGCATTTTGACAAACATGTGTTTAAAAACTTGCTCTTTAATTAAGCAGTGAACCCAAAATAGGACAGCCAAATATAGAAAAAGGAATTTTGAAAACATAAGTGAAAAAGGAAGATTTGTTGCCTATATTCGAAATGCAGATGGGCAGCTTTTAAATGGAATAGAAAAAGGTAATTCCTAATGAATATTTTAAAAATTATGTCAAATAAATGGCCACACAATGCTTTCAAAAACTTGGCGATACCAGAGGGTAGCGGGAAGGTGGGGTAGAAAGGGGACGGACAACAGAAAAGTGGGTGAAGGGAGGAAGATATCGGACAGTGTAAGACATGACAAAATAATAATAATTTATAAATTATCAAGGGTTCATGAGGGAGAGGGGAGCAAGGAGGGATGGGGGAAAATGAGGAGCTGATACCAAGGGCTTAAGTAGAAAGCAAATGTTTTGAGAATGATGAGGGCAACAAATATACAACTGTGCTTCACATACAATGGATGTATGTATGGATTGTGATAAGAGTTGTATAAGCCCCCAGTAAAATGATTTAAAAAAAAACACCCCAAAACAACTTGCTGTTCAATTTAGCCGTGAACCCAAAATAGGAAAGCCAAATATAGACCAGGGAATTTTGAAAATACAACTGAATGGCCCAGAAATGGTGCACACATAAGTCACACAAGAAAGGACACGTGAGCGTTTTCCTAAGCACAGGCGGCTGCAGCACAGCCAAGTCCTCTGTTCGAAGCTCTCCTCCGACCGGACCGAATCCCTGCCATTCCCGACAGACACACTGGAGACATGGCGTTAACGTAAATGGTACCCAGGAATGACAAAAAATATACATGCTGAGCATGGAGGAAGCCCGAGTCCTTTCTCTTCTTTATGAGCTGCCAAATCTTGCTGCTGGTGTTTGTATGAACAGAGGAATGTGATATTAATATTTCGTTCATTTAAATAGGGGTCGAGGGGAGGTGATGCTGATTTCAGCACGCAGGATCCAGATCAAGGTCTGTGTCTCTGTCTTAGACACACACACACACGCACGCACGCACGCACGCACGCACACACACGCACACACCCCACATGCACATGAGCATGCTCACCAAGGATGTTGTCCAGCTTACATGGCTACGGGCCTGCAATTAAACGTGAAGAAGAACACATGGCCCACAGAAGGCGAGGAGCTCCCAGGATGGCAATGTTTATGGTTCCAACGCGCACAAGCGTTTGGTGAACCTCGCTGGAGAGGGAAGCCCCCGCGGACGACTGCAGCATGAGAGCATCCCAGTGACCTAGATTCAGCTATAGATTGTGCGCGGCTTTGGCCCACGCTGCGAGCACTGCGCCAGCAGCCTGCTCGCTGTTCACAGGGCTGCCTGGCCAACCACGCTGACCCATTTCACCATGACAACCTGGGATGCTCTAGTAAAGGCAGTGCGCAAGGAAACGCTCACCGTTGGCATTTAAAAGATCCCCCAATTAAGTTTACTCAGAGTTGCTGAAAAACACATTTTAGAAGACTCGACTGCAGCTGACATTCTTTGACAGCAGGGGAAGAGATGGAGACGGGAAAGGAGAAGACAGCAGTTGGCCTTTCCCCTGCTCTCAACACTCAGCAAAACTCTCCCCTGTTTGTTTTCCTGCAGTCGTACTAGAATAACTATGTTTTCAGCCAAAATGAATTGATAAATGGTGAGTGAGTAGGCCAGGAGATTAACTGTCACTGCTTTATATATTCTGATCAATTAAAGCAGGATATATAGAACCAAATAATTTAGCGTCTCATGATAAATAAACGGAAGTGTTTAAAGGTAGATTTATTACAGCCTTGGCTCAACCTTGAACTGCACAGAATTAAGTTGCATTGGGGAACTAGAATAGTTATGCCCCTTGGGGGAAACACGGATCTGTGATTTGGTGGAGGAATTCCATTTAGTGAGTGCAATTTAGGGAAATCAGGGCTTGCTATTTGCATGTGATCACACATTAAATGCAACCTCTGTTTTTTTTTTTAAACAAAAACAAAAGCAAAGCTCTGAATTGAAAGCATTTGCTGGTCTCTATAATGGAATCCACAAATATATCTAGAACACCACTGAGCTGATGTTATTGCTGAATTAGCTTAGGAGGTTCAACCTCAGAACTAGCCAATTTATCTAATTTCCTACACAGACAAAGCAAAGTTCAAACAGACCAGAGGACTCTTCTGGCTCATACACCCTCTGCTCCCTGTGACCAAACTTAGCCCTGAGCATGGGGCTTTTACGGACCAGTGACAGACTCTCACAGGAGGGAAAAGAGGTGCCAGTGCTGGCCATCCTGGGAATCAGCCAATGTCATGTGTGGAAACACGGAAGTAAGCATCTGCGATCTCTTTTTAAAATCAATGAACCGTTCACCCAATTTGTTGTTGAGGTTCAGGGAACTACCCTTTCCTTCTCACACTCAGCGTTTCCTTCAATGCCTCAAATTCCTTCCTTTCCTGCCACAAGGATCTCAGCCTTCTTTTCAAACCCTTCCTGCATCCAATCGCCCACTGTACCCTGTGTTACAGAACGGGCGTCCTCTTGAGGTGGTCCCTAGTGCTCTCTGCAGCTGGGCGGGCCTGCCCCTTGTCCTCCCGGTCCAGTGCCAGGAAAGGGACACGTGAGCATTTGATATCTTGCAACTCAGCAGTATCAGGAGTTAGAGGACACATAGCATTTCTAAACCGTATAGCTGTCAATCACTTAACTCTCAAGTACTATTAAAGATGAAAGTTAATTTTCCAACCGACCAGAAAGGTAGCAAGGGTTTTTTATGCCTTCCAACTGAGGGATACGTCTGATAACCGTCCATTCCAGTCTGCCTGCCTGTATTCCCAACTGAGTACCTAGTCCCACCTGCTCTTGTGTCTGAATTGGAGTGCTATGTATATATTGGTCTTCCCTAATAATAATAACACTGTTGTGCTTGAAACATCTTCTGTTAGTGATTCTAGTTCTTGAAACATCTCACTTCCTTAACTTGCTGTAGATGGCTATGGTATTATCAATATGATGGTTATTTTTTAAAGCCATTGCATTGTTATCTCTTAGCAGAGAGACAGAAGGTGGATGATAGATTTGAATTAATCAGGCTAGTGTCCAGAACAAAAATTGAATGTGATATTCAAGCAGCTCTGGAATAGTCTTCCATGTCTCCTGTTCCTGTGAACTCACTTTCCTTTGACTTCAGTCTTTCCCTACCTTCTCCTCTCTTTGGGGTGGTACAAACACACATCACTGATCACATGTTTGGAGACTCGCGTCCGTCTGGAGGTGTCTCCAGTGATAAGGTCTGGCTATCGACTTCCCCCAGATGAGCCACCGCAGCATCCCATCCCGGGTCACTCTTCTGTCCTGAGCCGCTCGGTGTCACCCACCGTGAGTTGGGATTGTTTCATTGGCAACTACTTTACTGCTCTCTTCGTGCCTCCTGGGCCCTTTGCAAGACCGAGCAAGCTGAGTTCTCTGATCCTCCACTATGCAAAGGACTGAGAGAAGTTTCAACAATTTGGTTTTTTGAGGATTACTTTCCATTTAAAAGACAAAAGCCAAGCCCTGTGTGTGTGTGAGTGTGTGTGTGTGTGTGTGTGTGTGTGTGTCTGTGTGTGTGATTTCTGCTTCTGCATTTTTTTTTTTTTGGTGAAAGGTTGCAAAGCAAGTTAGGGACCCATTTGACAATTTCCACACACACTTTTATCAGTGGCATTAATTACATTTGACACAATGTGTCAGCTTTCCCTTTAATTATATTTGGTTTATCCCAAATATTCGTTCTCTAGTGTCCCTGCCCCCTCTCTTCTCATCTTTGCTTTTGAGGACGTCCGTCTTGGCTCACGTATGTGTCTATCAGCATCCACCTGCTTCTAGAAAAGGGGTCTGGGGGCGGAGTGATGATGAGCCCAGCTGCTAAGCCCACGGTCAGCAGCTTTGCTGTGAGCAGCCTTTTTGCTAACTTCTTCTTTTTTCCTCAGTGCTCCTTTTTGGTGATTTCTTAGTGGCTACCACATGTGCACATAGGTGGCATTACACAACTTTGAATTGCAGCACAATTTACCATGGGAACAACAGTTAACTTGTAACGTTGTGTCCTACGGCTCTTCTTGAGTTGCCACTCTCCTGTTAATAGCAATAAACATTTGATACATTTGCTTTGTACTTATTCCTGCAAACCCGATATTGTATTGTGTTGGCCTGTTAACTTCAGGGTTGGAAGCTCAAATTCAGTCCCTCCATTGGAGAAAAATGAAGTTGTATGTTTCCATAAAATTAACAGCTTTGGAAACCCTAGAAATCAATTCACTCTATTCTATTATGGTCCTTTGAATCGGAATCAATCTGATAGCAGTGAATTTGGATTTGGAGTTTATATCAGTCTGCCTTCCATAGTGGAAGTTTCTTTCGTGTTTTGCTTGTGATGGGTACTTCTTTGTGTGTTTCTCTATTTTTTGTTGAACTTGGGCCATATAATGATCTCTTTTTGTTTATTTTTAACTTAGCATTTTATTGTACTTTTTGTGGGAAATTTTTCTAATTGGATGGCCCAGTGGTCAAGTCCTTGGCTGCCAATCAAAAGTCTAGGGTCTGAATATACGAAGGGCTCTGCAAGCGACACTGTTTTAACCAACCTTTGTGACCACTCCCATCTCTGCAGACCCCACAGGGAAGCCTTGCTCTAGCCGACAGGGCTGCTACAAGTTAGAATGAGTTCAGTGGCCGTGAACTTGGTATCATCTCCTGAAACTTCCTAAAAAGTATTTTTATTAGTAGTTGTTAGCTGTTGTTGTTGTTGTTTGCAGTGCTGACTCAGTTCTGAAGGCCCGATCCCTGGAATTCCATCTGTGGGAAGCGGTGAGTGATCTTGTTTACTGGTTGCAAAAGTTAATGTTAGCAGTTGGGCTTGACTTTCTGGAGGAAAGACGAGGACGTTCTATGTCTTTGTCTGACAGGCCCCTCCTCACCAGCTCTCCATGTGTCCTGCGGCGGGCAAGGAGCTAGCCACTGCCTTTTGTGTCCCCGGCTGTCCAACGTATTCTTGCTTTGCTGCCCTTGAACTCTCTCCGGCTCAGTGCCCATTCATCTGGGCTCAGAGACACTGAGCAGCCCGTTACCTCCTCATGACTGTGTGGACCATGAATCCCCACAAGCAACAAAAATGATGTAAAACCTCCTCAGTTTAGCTTCCTTCTGTATTCCCTGTTTGGGGTGTTCCCCAGCCCCAGCTCAACAGGGCTGCCGTGAGCGCGTGCTCACCCATTCTGCCCGTTCCCTTCTCCTCTTCTCCCACTCTGGACTCACTGCGACTTTCCAAGGCCTCTATTGTCATCCGGAGTCCTGAGACCTCAGTCTACATCTGCTTTCATTTGACGTGAGGTGGGTCCTCTCTGGAGGGGCAATGGGAGCAGCCCCGCACTGTGCCAGCTTGCTGCCCCTCCTGACACTCACTGTGGAAATCACACTCTGCAGGCAGCCGCTGCGTTTACCCACGGACACTCAAGCCACCGGTTGATGGGCCAGTGCAAATGCACGAGGTAGCAAACAGCCTTTTTTTTAAAGTGCTTTTTATCCTTTGTTGAATAAAGAAATGAAACTGAAATATGCTTCTAAAACAGACATGCATGGGAAAAGTACGCATACCCCCAGGCTGGACCAACCATTTCATCGTTGGAAGACAGGAAATATCTGAGGGCTGCATCCTTCAAACCTTTTGATATAAAAGAATAAGTACACATGTGGCGCCCTTAATCTAATTGGCATACAATTTGAAGACTGTAACTTTGTGCAATATCAGTAAACTCTGATGATTGTTTCCCATAGAATACTTTTAAAACATATGGTAGGGTGTGTTATTACGTCACTCAAGATTCCTTTAATAGTTGTGATATAATTTCCTCTCATCCCCCAATTATTGATTTTTTAATGTTTATGGTTTTCCTTGCCAGGATATTCAAGGAATTGTATCAACATTGCCTTTACAAATGCTTTACAGCTTCCAGTTCTGAATTTCTGCACAGCCTTAACAGAACCTCTATTTAGACAAGCTCGATCTTGCGGACCGAATCCCTCTGGTGAAATGACCGCAGGTTCCCTGAAGCTCACAACTGCAAGGCATTCAGTGATGCAAATGAGCACCCCGTTTCTGAGATGCCAGAGCATCTTCAGGAGTAAGTGCTCACTGGCCTTGACCTGTGAAAGCAAAATAGTGTCTCGAGAGTACTTAGTTCTAACGCAGTTTACATACGTGTGAGTGTCAGTGATGACAAACAGTTATCATGGTCAGCTAGGCATTTTCATAATAAGTGGCTGATACCCTCTTCTCTGCCTATTCTATGTGAGTCATTTACCGACAGATAAAATGAGTTGCCCATTATTTTTAAAAATCCTGGTTGGTTCGTTTTCATTTTTTTCCCCTAGAGAGAGCTCTGCTTTGGTTTTAATTGATTTTATTAACTTATCCACGGGGCGAATGTTTAATTGGTACTACTCCCTGCCCCCGCCAAGGACTTGTGCATGTACTGCAGCGTGGAAGACAGGCCCTGAGTGTTCGGTAAGGTGGCAGCCTTGTGGGGGAGCTCCAACCTGCGCTGATGCACAGTGTGGTATGTTATGTCTGTGACTCAGACAACATGCTTGAGAAATCCAAAAGGAAAGGGAGTTTGCGTGTAGAAGGGCTTCTAGCTGGTGCTGAAGATAGACTTCCACTTGATAAAGTGGGGGGGGGGGGCAGTGCTGAGCTAGGACGTCCCAGCAGAAAGAGCAAAATAAATCTCAGAGAGCACTCCTGACCAGAAAATAGTTCAAAACCAGTTGATTTGGAGTTGAGAAGGAAACCCTGGAATTAAGAGCCAGCCTGTTTGGCTAAACAGTTTGGTCTTAATTTCAAAAGTGGTGGGGAGGCCATGAGAGATTTTGAGTGACTTAGCTGTGCTTTCTGGAGGTCAGTCTCCAGGAAGAGGGAGGTCAGGTAGGACGTCGTTACCACTCTTGAGGGGCGGCACGATGGGAGAGGGCAGGCTGCAGCAGATGCAAGGGAACGGAGATGCACAACATGGGAGTGGTCTTTGATTTCCACAGAGAATCGAGTTTGGTTTATTTAGTGAGGCGATAAAGTCAGGTACACTTCTTTTAAGCCTTCCAAAAATGTATCTGCTTATTTTGCAAAAGCTGAGATTTACTTATGGATTTTATGAAATGGAAATAGTCAATCATTTGAAAGACATAATCAAATGCTAGAGAATTAATATTGTCAGATTAAGTCCAAGATGCTTCCATGCCTGTACTCCGCTCCTCATATTCTGTATACCTTGGGAACTTTATTGATGCTAACTGTTCGGCAGATACTTCCTTCTACACCTGAGAAGACAATTTTGTTTTGAAGATGGGGAAATTGTATCACAGAAAATTTAAAACTAGATGGGGAAAGACAGTATTTCCGCCATAACAAATGTCTTTAGCTGGAGATTGATTGGCATGGCTTCAGGAGGCCGTCACTTCCAACGAATTTGTCTGACGAGGTCAAATTTGTAGTGAAACAAGCTCATAGAAGATCATTAAGGATGAATGTACATGCGGCAACTTGGGTTTGTGATCTAACAAGGAATTTATCCTTAATTGCTAAATAATTTGGGAAACTTAGGACAATGGCATTATATTATTGCTATGGTATATCTGGAATTTTAAAATTTTGTTTTCTTGAAGAAATTTTTAAAAACTGACCTGTTTTTACTTGCTGTAGAAAGACCTCAAGTTACCTGTTGCTTTTGTGGGATTTTCTATTTAATAAAGATAATCTTTGACTCACCAGTGAAGAGAGAAAATTCAAGACATAAGAGATCCCCAAAAGTTCCGTGATAATAAGTTTTGACAATAGTCTCAGGTACTATGTCCCAGGAGATGACACAGACAATGTGTTCTTTAAAACAACTACTCTGAATATGCATTGTTCAAATGAGGAGATGGGAAAATGTTCATGGAAGAAGTGGGATTGTAAAAGAATGGGATTTTCCTATGACTTTTTGAAGCCCCCCTATATTTACGAATCTACTTGGGAAGGTGAAACTTTCTTAATTTGCCTATGTCTATGATGAAGTAGGGACATGAAGCAGGGAGGGAAATGGGAGATTTTGATTAAATTTTACTTAATATTTATCCTTAAAGCCATTTTAATTTTTATTATTTAAGGGCCTACACTTTGAGTGTTTGAAATGGAAATCATTCATTAAAATCTGATTTTACTGTTCTGTTTTGTTTTTTTTTAAACACAGAGTTGCCCAAGGAAGCTGTACTCTAATGTGCGATGATTTACTCTTTTATCACAAACAGCCAGAGAATTCTGGACATTGAAAACTGGCATAGTGCAGGAAAAAGGGGGGAAAGGGAGTTCTTATACCTCTTCATTCTGGCATGGCTCCTTCAGAATATGATACTCAAGATCTTTGTGCATCTGGAGGAGGAAAGAAAGAGACCCTAGAGGCATTCTGTACATAATGTTGAAATAAAACCCTCTATTGTCCACCCAGACAATAGAACTAGTCTATAATAATGTAGTACAAGCAGAGCATAAACCACCCAAGCCAGCAATGCAATCTTTGTTCCAGTGCAATCTTCCATATCAAACATCTACAATTCCCAGGGGTAAGAAAGAGAAAGGCCTTTCTCCCATTTCCTATAACTTGCCATCACTTCTCTCTCTCTCTCTCTCCTCATTGTGTTAAGTACTCTAATAAGGCTCCCCTTTGGGTTGGCTAAACATGTTTGACAACATAGGACTTGTCCTAAGTCTTAGCCCAAATCCCAAATGAAACCTTGACTCTTTTTATGGAAAGGAGCCGTGGTGATGTAATGGTTACATGTTGGGCTGCTAACCCCAAGGTCAGCAGTTCGAAACCACCAGACCCTCTGTGGCAGAAAGAGGAGGCTTTCTGCTTCTGTATATAATTACAGTCTCGAATACCCACCGGCCCAGTTCTATCCTGTCCTACAGGGTCAGTATGAGTTGGAATCGACTCTACAACAAGAGAAGAAGAAGAAAAGTTCATGCTTGAGAATAGAAGAGAAAGACAAGGCTCGCGACATTCACAAGCCTGTGCTGTCCTCCTTTCCCCACACTGAAAAAGCTGGTGTGGGCTCCACATCTTTCTGGTGAGGTTTTTATTTTATTGTACATCTCTGTGTCTGTTATATAAAGATGGTCAATATTCACTAGCTTCCGCCTGACTCATAGCAACCAGATCAAGCCCTATGAGGATTTCCGAAACTAACTCTTTACAGGGTAGGAGCAGCCTCTTCTTTCTCCCATGGAGTAGCTGGTGGTTTCAAAGTGTACACCTTACAGTCAGCAGCCCAACACATCAACCACTACGCTACCAGAGCTCAGAGACGGTCCATAATTTTAACAAATGAATAAACAGTCATCTATAATCAGTGTAGGGGGCCAAATACAAAGATCTTGATCTCACAAACCTCAACAATCTGGAGTAGGAAACATAAAATGGAGGCAGAAGTATTTTGGGAAAATCATATTAAGAAGTGGAATGAATGGATAAGCACTCAACTACTCACAGACTGTTGACTGTTTGAACTCACTCAGAGGCACCCTGACAAGCAAGCTTCGCTGCTTCTACAAGGTCATGGTCTTGTAGGCTCTAAGGAGCACTGCTCTCTTCGGCACACATGGGATTGCCCTGGATTGGGATGAATATGGCAACTAACAAAAGCAACATCGAGGGTGATTTCTTTCTTCCTCAAAGGGCATCTGGGCTGGGCTCATTGGACCATTCATTCCTGTGATCTTTTGGTGATCTTCATAAAGCTATCGATAGTCCAGCTCTGTAGACCATATGAACATGTTGTCCATGACAATGCTTCATAGGATCATGGAAGGGGCTTTCCAAGGTAGCTGATACTAATGCGTAGGAGTAGTTTGAGCAGGCCTGTGAGATCTAGTTTCAGACTCCCACTCTACCTCTTACTCAGTGCATCACTGAAGCCACCGTGTGTTTTTCTTTCCTGTGCATCGTTGCTCGAGAGGCCTTGCAAGGCACAGTACCCATAGAAACAGGGGCTAGTACTTGTCTGGTTGTTTTACATACAGATGATGGATGCTATGGTTGTCTTTAGAAACTGGATTCAAGGAGCTAGATGATGCCTGCACTTTTCAACTAAAGCTTGAAAGAGGAAAGATGCCCCCAGCTTTCAGAAAGGTAACCTTTTTCACCGAGTCTGGGCTAAAGAGCTACAGACTTCTGCCTACCCTCCCAATCTTATCCTTTCCCAGGGTTCACTGAGAACAAGCTTGTAAATTTAAGTCTGTTCAGATTAGGGCCACTAACAGAAATTTCTGCCAATAGCAAACCAAAGTTCTGTGTGAGGTCAGTCCTGGAATGGGAAAATGAAGTCCACCTCCAAGAATTTCTGGCAGATCTATAAGCTATATGAGACAAAGAACAGATTAAAACCTTCCGTGTGGCCATGATAAGCTCTGGGAGACTTTCACAACTCTCATCTATCCATTTCCAGGTCAAAGCGATCCATTCTATCTGCTCCTACACTTCCACACACACACATCCTTATCTCCCTTTCCGTGGACCTGCCATGACACATTCCGTACACACTTGCAGCATTGAAACTAATTTATAGTTTTCATGCAACGTAGCTCTGGGGGTTGAGAAATTCTGGATGAGATCAAGCACAAGAATGGTGCCAGACAAAATATCTGTCATGGTAGCAGCAAGGCTTAAAAAAAAAAA
>NW_022107431.1:44309094-44348385 GCF_000313985.2 Echinops telfairi | reverse complement strand
CAATATGCAGAAAGTAATTTGAAAGAGGATTAAGTGAAAGCAGCATTTATCTTGAGTTGGTTTTATAACACAGGCTAGAGTCAAGTTGAAATATGTAACTAAAATTCAAACTTGGGGCTTGGAGTGCACAGTGCCCCTTTGCTGGTCAGCCTTAAGGACAACTGGACTGTCTTATAGTGTCAGAAAGGCCCCTTCACCACCACCTAGCTGTTCAACCTCAGCGTGAAACGAAGGGGCTCCATCAGCTGGCCCGTGCCATCCTTTCAGAGTCTGTCCTTAGTCTTGGTTGGCAATCATGACTTCCCAGGAGAGTCTCAAAACCCATCCTTTTTCCAGAGAGCAGTTTTCAAACTCACGTTTTCTTTAGCTTATTATGTGGAACCTATTTGAGATTGGCGAGAAGGACAGAGAGGAGGGGAGGATGAGAAAGAGATTGTTTTCTGATGACATTTACCCTGACAATTTTAGAAAGACATGCCTGTTTGCAATTGAAGCAGCTAGTTTTACACCTTTGGAGAGCAGAAGGCAGCATTGTAGCGTCAAGTTAGAGTCCACCCAGATGTTGCTGCTGAGCTCGAAGGCTTTTCAATGAGCAAAGAGGGACAGGCTCCCCTCAAAGCACATTTCCTGCTAATGAAATTGCCCTTATATTGAATGCCTAGTGGGTATCTGATTTAATGTGCAGTGCACTTCTGTAAAGTAGGTATTCTTATCTCCATTTCATGCATTAGGAAGCCGAGTTCCAGAAAGGGTAAGTAACTAACCCAACATCACACAGTTAGTAAGTTCACTGGAAAGATAACTGGAAAAACCAGTTCTCAAGCTCAGAGCTCTCCATGTTCAAAGAGCATGTTCTTTCCGCCACATACACTGCTTTCTGGCCCAGGCTTTTCTGGATCTGGATGACAGAGTAACTCAATCACTTGGTGTTTCAAAGCTTCCAGGTATAAAGAGAGTCATCTTTTCAGAGTGTGCACCATTTGGGTAGGATAGCTTGTGTAGAGATTGGAGACCAAGTTCTTCTCTTACCTCCAAGAAATGCTAAGCTGGTCTCTCTTGTCCCCACCTCTCTGCTGGCATCAGGCAGAAGAGGGCGTTGGCATCGGTTCCATAGCGATGGATGGCAAACACAGATGTCTGAGGGAAGACGGACGGGTGGGTAACTCATGTGGGAGTCTGCCCATTAGACATCACATGAGTGCATAAGGATAGGCAGGTCCCCAAATCCCTGTATACCGTGGGCCAACCAAGTTTGGAATCACACCTGCCTGAGACACCTGAGAAGCTGATTAACAGGATACGTTCTCAGCGCTGATGGCAAAGGCTGCGCAGTGAGAAAAATCATCATTCTTCCCTATACAGATGAAACCTGAGCCTTTCAGGGGTATTTAGGGATACTAATCACCAAGTAAATAGGCTCTTTTATGCTCACGTCTGTTTGTGTGCTACTTCCCACACCAGCCTTCTTCCTGCCTTCCTGTTCTCACTGAAATATCAGAAGTGTCACAGGGCCATGTGAGCCTTGGAAGGGCCCCGGGGCTGCCCTCAACCTACACCACCTTTCTCAGAGGCTTGGGCTGAGGGAATTCACTCCAAGGAGGCAAATGTTCTTGGAAACAAGCAAGCTCCTAGTGGGGTGCAGGATACATGAGCTGCTTTGGCAGCCGCAGAGGGCTTCTCAGTGGTCTCCATGGTGGTGGCTGCGGAACCTGTGTGGATAATTCCCTGGGAGAACGGACTGCTGGCTTTATGTTTCTTGCTTGCTTGGCACAAGGCAGTTCATGAGGCACCTCCCATTCTAAAAATGCCACATTTACAAAGTGTGAATTCGATTCTGTCCTTGGCCTTCTTGGCCCAACTCCTACCACCTCCTGATTGTAGCATCTCTTAAAACACAATTTTGTTTCCCTTCGAAATTCCCTAGTAAATCCTGCTTGCTTACAAATGGGGTGGGAGAGGGTGGAGGGGGGGATACAGTATCTGATATATTTTCCTAAAGCAGGCTATTAACAGTCCCTGTTTTCTGAGATCCTCCTTCCAATGCTCCTACAAGCTCACAGTAGTTATCATGCTCCAGGTTTTGCAAGAGGAAAAACAGAGATCATTCATTTTCTTTCCTTCTGCCAAAAAGCCAAAATAGAGTGAATTGAAAATAAGGTCAAAGGAGCAGGAGCCTTCTGTCTTTCAGCTCAGCGCATTGTGACTTGCTTGATTGCACTTCCCTCTGTCCCTCCCTCAAGTCTCATAGGGACAGTCTCATTACCCCATTAGGATTTGGCTGGGGAGGCCAGAGACAATGAGGACATGGAAGACGCTGGATGCAGTGCCAGAGAGAACAACTTTCATGTGCAATGAAACCAGAGAGCATATTTGATGGGCCACATGCTTGTTGCCTTTAAGCAGCCTTGAAACATGTCCAGGGCTGCTGATTCCAAATAGGAAAGCCTCCTGGGGAGAAGAGGGG
This sequence comes from Echinops telfairi, assembly GCF_000313985.2. Lineage (NCBI taxonomy): Eukaryota > Metazoa > Chordata > Mammalia > Afrosoricida > Tenrecidae > Echinops > Echinops telfairi. The sequence continues at coordinate 44,345,921 of NW_022107431.1, read as the reverse complement.
CAAAAATGTGTCCTCCAGTCTCACCCCCGGGGCCCAGGGAGAGAGGACAAATGGACACGCACATGCTATATTTATACGTACTTTAATTATGACTCAAGCTTGCAAACTTTTTGTTTTAAAGAAACATATATATTTTTAAATCATTTTATTGGGGGCTAACTTGCAAACTCTTAAAAAAAGAATGAAACTTACTCTATTCTACCATGAAAAATCTACTTTCATTCATAATCTAGGGGCTGGGTTCAAATTTAGAGTTCTTAATCTTCTTAGAATTTCACTCTTGAACAAGATCACCAGGAGCGAGTAGCCTCATCCCCTGCTTAGGCCCACCCTCTCCTCTTGACAGCCAGCTACATCTGTAGGATACAGAGCTTCTCAAAGGCACGTAGCGCACTTGACCACATATATTCAGCCTCTGTTAGTCACCCTCACTCTATAGATGAGCCCAGACTGGACTCAGATCGAAAAGACCCAAGGAAGAGGCTGTGCATTGGCCCGGACTGATTGGAAAGAGAATTCAAAGATCCTAAGAACCAACAGGGGAGTGGTGGACACGCCTCTGGTCTCGTGGACTTTTTCCCCCCATGACAAAAGGCCAGGTTGAAAGAAGGCCACATGGATCCCTATAAGGTGCAGAGTGACTACTTTTGCTTGGGTTTATAGGCATGCATATAAAGCACGTGACGACTGCACGGTGAGGGTGCACACCCTCCTCTAACTTCAAGAAGGAAAGAATCACCATCAGTAGCTCCCCAAAGCTGATGTCGATGAGGCAGAGTGCAGACATGCCTCCACCCTCCAACCTGTTTGACCCATTGGGCTACCAACTGTTCTTCCCACGCCACTCTCTACTTCTCTGTTGGTTTAGACAGTCTTTGCAATGGTCACATAGAACCCACGGACTACATTCACAGTTACAAGGTTTAAAATAAGCCCTAGTGGCTGTGATAGGCAAAGCCAGCGGTGTGAAACCACCAGCCTCTCTGTGGGAGAAAGATGGGTTTTCTACTCTGGTAAAGAGTTACAGTCTCAGAAAGTCACAGGGGTAGTTTTACTCTGTCCTGTCGAGTCTCTCTGAGTCAGCATAAACTCACCATCAGTGAGTGAGTGAGTGAGTGAGTGAGTGAGTGAGTGAGTGAGTGAGTGAGTAAAGGAATAGAAGTAATAGGTCACAGTACAGATTCAAGAATGCTCAGGAGCCAGTTCTTCAGTCAGGAGAGCTTTTTCTTAGCCGTGCCTGTGATCGGGTCTCTTTCTGGCCCTCCACACCACAGCTGTGCTTCGGCATAGCCTGGAGAAGTGATATCAAATGCATAGTTCTGCTAACAAGTGCCCAGAGGCATGTCACCTCTCCAAGAAACTTCTCCCAAAGGTGCTCAGTTCTGGCTCCATTGATCAGCACACCTAATGCTACCAAGTTCCTGGAGCATCCTATTCCACCACCAGTCCTGTGGCCCAGCGTCGCTCAGCTTTCTCATTCCACAAGGAGGAAGAAAATCATTTGGCAGTGTGGAGCTTAAAAAATATCGGGGGACAAAGGGGAGCTGATATCAAGGGCTCAAGTAGAAAGAAAATGTTTTGAGAATGATGATGACAACAAATGTACTTGACACATGGATGGACGGATGGATGGATGGATGGATGGATGGATGGATGGATGGATAACATTGCAAGGAACGGAAATTCTAGAGCACTTCATTGTGCTCCTGCAGAATTTGTACAGAGCAAGAGTAGACTGCATGGCTTGGAATCCAGAAAGGTATGCATCAGGGTGTGACCTTTCACCATACTTATTCAATGGTGTGCTGGGCGGGTAATCTGAGAAACTGGACTATATGAAGAAGAGTGAAGCATCAGGATTGGAGGAAGGCTTATCAATAGCCTACAATACGCAATGACAGAGGCTTGCTTGTTGAAAACTAGTAGCAATTACTGATGAATTAAAGAAAATTAAAAATCCTTAAAAGTTCATCGATAAGCAACATTGTGATAAACAGAGAAAAGATTGAAGTTATTAAGGATTTCATTTGACTTGCATCCACCCCACTGGAAGCAACAGTCAACAAATCAAATGATGTAATTCATTGGATGAATCTGGCCCCAAAGACCTCTTCAAAGTGGTAACAAGTAACGATCTCACTTTGGTGATTAAGGCGCACCTGGCTAAAGCCCCGATCTTTTCAATCATTTCCTACGGATGAAAAGGTTGGCCCATCAATAGAGAAGACTAAAGAAGAATGAATGTTTTTTGAATTATGACTTCCAGAAGAGTAAACAAATCTACGTTGGAAGAAGGATGCCAGAATGCTCCCTAGAATCAAGGATGGTGGAGTTTCATCTCACATACTTGGGACAGGGAGGAGTCCTTGGAGAAGAACAGCATGCTTCGTGAAGCAAGGGCCAGTGGCAAACAGACGAATTGATGCCTGGTTACAATGGACTCAAATGCAGCAGTGATTTTGAGGTTGACATCGGACCACTTAGTGAACGTTGTGTTGTGTTGTCCATAGTGTCACTGTGAGTTGGAACTGACTTAATGGCACCAAACAACAACACCCAGGAACCCTAGTGGACGGTGGGATTAGCAGGCTGCTCACACAAAGGCCAGTTGTTCCATGGGAGGAAGATAAGGCTGTCTGCTCCCACAAAAATTTAGTCTCAGAACCTGATACAGGGTCTGGATGAGCTGGAATTGATTTTAGAGCAGTGAGAAATGGAGCAAGAGTCACATATGAAGTACATCATTTGCAAGAAGATATTTCTTTTTTTTTTTTTTTTAATTTTCTTCCCCCCCTCCCTCTGCTCGACTTCTTCTTCCCTTTCTCTTCCTCCTGCCTCTCCTCTCGCAAGAAGATATTTCATGAAGAAAGTAGACACTTATTGCGGGGTTTCCTCGTGAAGATGAAACAGGTAAGGCAGCCACTCCCCATTCCATGTGCTCCATGAGACGAGATGTTGAGCTGGGACAGCTCTCCTTTCTGGATGCCCAGTGATACCACCCGGAGGAGATGCTCCACGGCCACACACAGAGATGCTGATGTAAATGGTCTGGGGTGAGATCCAAGCACAACTGTTTTTGAAAAAGTTCCCAAGGTGCTATGCGCAGCAAGATTGAGAACCACCCAGCTCCACCTAATGCTTCTGCTTCTGTCACTCTCAGGCAGTAGCTCTTCATGATTGCCGCAGACAGCTCAGAGCCATTATTGCCTAAAAGAGGTTCAACACCAGAATAGGAAGGTTCCCCCTCATGTAGCTACCAATTGGTTCTTTGCTTAGGTCAGTAAGTATGATTTATCCACAGTGGGCAGAGCTCTTTACTGGCATCTCCATTACGCTTCATGTAGGGAGCAAGTCTGAATACTTACTAGTTAACAACATCTAGAGCACAAGGAGGAGCATTGGTGGCACACTGGTTAAAGTACTTGGCTGAGAACTGAGAGAGCTGTGGTTCAAACCCACCCGGCATTGTATGGGAGAAGGGTGGGCAGTCTGTTCTTGTGAAGATGCGTACCCTCGGAAACCTTATGCCCAGCTCTACTCAAGACTATGAGTTCGTTTTGAGTCAGAATCGACTTGACAGCGACAGGTTTTGTTTTTGCCAGCACAAGGCGGTGTGGAGATGATAGTTAGAACCCGTTAGCAGCTCCACGGGAGAGAGCCCTGGTGATCTGTTTCGGTAAAGAGGACGATCTAGAAACGTCTATGGGGCAGTTCTCGTCTGTCACACAGGGTCCCCAGCTATTGGAATCTACTCAATAGCACCGAACAACCACAAAGCAACCAGTCCATCTGGACCAATGACGGACTGGAAACTGCTGATTGCTTTTGCCTTTTCTGTTAGGTTAAACAAAATCAAAATAAAGAACAGTTGCCACTGAGTCGATTCTAACTCATGGCAACCCCATGCGGCTCAGCGTAGAGCCGAGCTCTGTAGGGTTTTCCGCGGCTGATGTTTTGGAAGTAGGTAATCAGGCCTTTCTTCCAAACGTCTCTGGGTAGACAGGCATTGCCTTAGATGCCCAGCCCATTTCTGTTCGCAGTACCCAGGGACTTCTGCCAGATGACCCAGTTAATCCTCACACGAATTCTTTGGGGTGAACACTCCTGTGTCCGTATATCAAATAACTGAGAAGAAGGTGGTGCATGAGAGCCTCACATCTAAGTCTTTGGATTCCAGCGCCAGAGCTTTTGTCAACGACAGCTTTTCACAGCATTTGGGGTTGGCACGAGCTCTGTGCTTAGTCTGTAACACTGGTCTAAGCCAGAAAACATAGAGGGAGGTGTATTATTAGTCTCATAAAAACCCCACTTATAAAATGGATCACCTCATTTAAGACTGTACAAGAGCGGAGCCACAATGCAGGGCCTCTGCTTGAGGGACGTTTGTTTCTGAGACTGGTGACCAGCTCTTTAATTCTGGAGTGCACACACCAATTCGGGTGTCAACTCGGAGCTGTGCTTACCCTTATAAATGGGCCACTCTCATGACCAGCCTGCCGGAATGTGGCGCCACAAGAGTGTGGATAGTATGTGGCCCATGTAACTGTCATGATACGTTGAAATCACACAACCATAAGGCAGAATCAGCTCTTCAACAGCCTTTCAGTCCACTTCTTTTTCAGGGAAATTCTGCATTTAAGCCGCCCCTGAGACAAAACTCCTCCATTTAGAATGCAATTTCTTCCTTTTTCAGCAGGGGAACTGTCTCGTCAATGGTCAGGCCTTGCTTCCTGGCAAAGTACATTGTGGATCTTTCTCCTTAACAAAGTAGATTTACGTTTTGTGGGGCCTGACTTTTACACAATTGAGAAAGGAAATGATTGTAAAATAAAAAAATAGATATTCTGGTACAAAATGAGTATCTAGTTGGGAAACTAAATGACAATAAATCACCAGAGCCTAGGAGCTTCAGCCGCCCTGTCTCCTCCTCCCCCCCCCCCTTTTTTTTTTTTTTTTGGCTTGGGTCCCTTAGGCATTTTCCCCAATGCTTCCAGAGAAATGCTTTCTGGTTGCAAACTGGCTTCCACACCCTACCTCAGGCGCTCCACAGGCCCAGCAGTTTCCAGCAGTCGGAGGTGAACTTGTTTCTGCTCTTCTGAAAATATGTGTGGGTATTACTTGTCTGCTGGTATATGTATTTACGTGTCCCCTCATTCTAAATGCTTTTGGCAATACAACACTAACTGCTTTTGCACATCATATACTACCCCTCACCCCTGCTGTTTCTCATCTCCTCTGTCTCTAACTAGACTTGGGACCTAGCAAAATCCCACTTATTCCTCAATGTTTTTCTGCATCCCTCTGTGCCAAATGTTCTCAACGAGGGGAGAGTTTGGGGCTGCTAACCTCAAGGTTGATTGTTTAAGCGTGCTGGCAGCGGCTCAAGAGAAAGATGAGGCTGTTTGTGCCTGTAAAGATGTACTGTCTCCGAAACCCTGTGTAGGGTCAAGATGAGTTGGAATTGATTGAATGGCAGTTGGTTTTCAGGAACATTGACAATGTTTGGAGACAGTTTTCATGGTTACAACATGGAAGTGGAGTGAGATGGGGGCACAGGAGGAGAGGCTAGGGATGTTGCTATATATCCTAACAATGCACAGCTCACAACCTCACAACAAAGAGTTTTGTCAAGGCTCAGATGTCAAATGTTGCTAAGGGAGGGAAAACCTGCTCTCAAGGGAGTTGGATTCCCTCTGCGCTCTCAGAGGCCCTCTACAAGAGTTTGTATTCGTGCTCAGCCTACTGCAGAGACTCCTCACACATGCCAGTTGTTCCTTTGGCTAGTGAGTCTTGGGTGCTCATCCTTTAGTCTAAGTGTATGTGTGAGTCAACATTCTATCCAAGAAACCGAACCAGTGGAATCAAGACATATGTAAGTAAATAAAAATATAGACTCTCAAGCCATAGAAATTTTTATTACATACGAATAGCAAGGTGTCAGGCTATTGATCCTTGACATATCCTTCATCTAAGCCTACGTACCTCTGAAGGTGGTGCTTCCATCTCTCAAACCATTGGCATAGTGGTTACACATTGGGGGTTGATTCACAAGGGCAGCAATTTGAAACCACCCTCATGGGGCTTTCTACTCCCAGACCGAGTTACAAACTCATTGGAGACTCATAAAGGCAAGTTCGAGCCTGTTCTATAAGGTTGCTACGAACTGATTCCCACTCGATGCCAGTGAGGTTGTTGTTCAGCCTTCTTTGAAGAAGTATTTGCGCTATGATTTACATCATGTCAAAGCGACAGTTTTGGCATCCCTGTTCTTTGAATTTGCAGAAGAAAAAGAAGTCTGAAGGAGCAAGGTTAGTATGATAAGGTAGATGATATGAGGCTTTTTGTAAGACTTCGGTTCTTGTCTTTACCAAGAGTGAGATTTGCTATGGTCAGACCTATAGAGACATAGAATTTTATTAGCGGCTCCTAGGAGGAAGAAAGCCATATCCCAAAGCTGAGACATTGGCTTCCTTGTCTTGAACATACAATCCTTGGTATGTTAAGGATTCACATAGGTGATATTCTCTGGATTTCAGAGAAATCTCTGTTATCTAGTGAGAAGGTCGGGTGCAAGGATATCTGGGGAATGTAGTCTCATCTACCAGCTTCAGTCAAACATACTCTGTTCCCACCAGATGACTATTGTCTGGCAAAGGATTCTGGAGAATGTAGCCCGGAGGGTGAGATGTAGTCCACAAGCTAGAACGACTTCTGCCTCTGCCCTGGCCAAGGTCCCAACTTTTGCTCCCTTGCCTGGTCTCACTGCCCTCTGGAAGATTTCATACACGTAATTCTTCATGGGCTCGAGGGTTGAGGTCTCATCTTCTGTTACTGCTTTCAGCTTATATGGAGCATAGAATATCAGCATGCCTACAGGAGTAGAAATCTCTCTTAATCTACTATACCTTAAGGGGAGTTCATAGTAACATAGAGCATTAAGTTCTTCCAGGTGAAGAGGTGACTGACCAGAGGCTGTTACTGCTTCCAGCTTATATGGAGCATAGAATATCAGCATGCCTACAGGAGTAGAAATCTCTCTTAATCTACTATACCTTAAGGGGAGTTCATAGTAACATAGAGCATTAAGTTCTTCCAGGTGAAGAGGTGACTGACCAGAGGCTGTCAGTCATGCACAAGCATAGGCCTATGCACGGTCTTTGGTCTTAGGTGCAGGGACTTGGAGTAGAAGTGTGCAGTTCAGGGGTCGGATCCTTCATTTACTGACTTGTCCTCAGAGTCTAGGTTTCCTCAGGACCAACTTAGTCTATTGTTTCAGGGAACGTATAACAGCCACACCAAAGGCTGTCCTTGGGGAAATGCTCCCAGTCATAATAACGAGGCAAACGAAAGAGGGGTGGGAAATGGATTAACTCCCCATCAGTATTATGTCAAGAACAATACAAGATTAACAGCATTTATCATGAAATATTCCTCCCACCCCACCCCACTCCCAGAGTTTCTTAATGTTAAGTTTTATAGTAATAATAGTCAGGAAGAGTTCAATTAACCTAACAGGCTAGGATGAAAGGACAAAGAGAGATCACTCCCCTTTCTGGCATGTTCTCCTTTTGAGAACACCGTTAGGCCAAGCTTGCTCATTCTTCGTGTGTGCGTGTGCTCATGTGGGTGTGCGCCTGCCTTAGATAGTTTACATATCACCTATCTTTCTCTTTATGTAAACATACTACTTCTCCCTGCCTTTCAACAATTTGTCCTGGTTACCTTTGGAATGTAGTGGTTAGAAATTTGTGTGTAGAGTGCCCAACATGGTTTTTGCACAGAGTCAAAGCATAAGATAGAGACAGTGCTCTGGTTGTAGGTGCCAAATTTCTGCAGAACAAGTGCCTTCTGATTTCTGGCACTAATGTGTTTCCTCTTTTTGATTAGAGGTTGCGGGCAGCACACTGACGATGACCCTTCCTTTAGCTGGCCTCTCAAGATGGTGGCCATTCCGGGTTCTTTAAACACATGGTGTTAATTTCCCATGGGATGCCGTCTGGATCCGGGTCTTCCATCCATATCTGGGTCCATATCAACCAGAAGTTAGATAGAAGCAAGATCTCTGTTAAGTACCTTATAGTATAGTGTTGATGAATCTGTTGGTGATTTTATGTCCATCACCTTGGTCTAAGTTGTTCTTTTTCCTCCACTACATGTGAAGCAACAGGGAGAGGTAATGCTGTGAGTATAATGTACATTAAATTCATTACTATCCCTTGTTAAACTGATCTAGGTTATGTGCCTATTCCTGATGGTCTCCATCCAAATAAGTCTGGTCCTCAGGGGCTGTTTTAATCTGTTGCCTAACCCTGTGTATACTGTTATACCATGTGTGGTAGTTATATAATTTCATGTCAACTTGAAGTGGAGGTGTGAAGTCCAGCCTGTCAATCAGTCACAGTCTGATGGTACCTCCTTGTGGGTGTGACTTCCTTATAAGGAGGGTCTTGGGAACCTCCCCCAACCCTTCTCTGCTTCAACTGCCTGTTGTTAAGCCACACAGTTGAGACTTGCCAGATGCCAAGAGATACATCTACTGCCATTGGATCCACAAGACTTTGCATCCAACACCCCGTGACCTTCCTGCATCATTGCATGTGGCTCCGTGAGTCTGAAGAGGGGTTTATGTACTTGATTTGGACTTCAGTTGGACTGGATTGGGTTGTTTTCCTTACATACAATTACTTCTTGACATACAGCTCTTTGTTATACATATGAGTGTCTCTGGAGTTGCTTCTTTAGTCAACCTTGCCCAGCACACCATGTCTGTGTTACTTATCTAGATGCAGCAAGAAGTGTTGACTATTGCAAAGACTCCACTTTGCTGGACTAGTAGAAAGTCCACAGTCACTGTTGTCCAGGTATCCTCTGGCCAAGGAGTTTAAGGATAGCTGGTGTGCTCTCATCCCCTCCATAACTTCTGCTATTTCCCCTGTGATGATTGATACATAGGGGAACAAGTACTGTTCCAATCCAACCCTATCATAACTAGGAGTTAAAGCTTTTAAAAGTGTCCAACCCGATCCTGAGTGTTGAACTAAGAGATTTCCTCCTGACTCTCATTTTGCAACGTGCGATGTTTTGTCATGAATCTTCCATATTTTTTCTACTATATTTACTCGGTAGAGCTGAAGGTAATCCTGAGTTTCTGGAGTACACTGTCCAGATGCTCAACAAGAGATTTCCCATGGAAATCTACTCTCAATAGAAGTGAGATAAATTTAAATGGTGCCATTGGATCCAACACAGAAATATGTCCCAGAAGAGGTGCATAAACTTGACCCAGAAGAACCAGAAAATACTGACACATTTGTATGTGATGGGTACATTTTTACTAGGAAGTTATCAGAAATAGACAGTGACCCTAACTGAAAGTCTACAGAGGTGAAGTTATTCCAGCCTTCATTATTACTAACATGAAATGGGGGTCCCAGATTATGGACTGCATTTTCAAGCATTTTATCATAATCTTCATACCACTCACCTAAATCTTGAAGAAAGGCTTAGTGCAATGCTACAAAATATCTACTTTTCCGGCTAGGTGATTCTCAACCTGTGGGTCATGCCCCCTTTGGGGGTCAAATGACCCTTTCACAGGGATTGTCTGATTCATAACACTAGCAAAATTACAGTTACGAAGTAGCAACAAAAATAATTTCATGGTGGAGGAGTCACCACACATGAGGAAGGTTGAATACTAGGCAAATGAAGGTACCTTTTAATAATTGGGAACCGCTGAAATAATCATTTAACTAGACTCTAAGTAATATTAAAACATAGTACTAAAGTTAGTTGGGTTACTAATGGGGGAGTACAATTTATCCTTAATTGCATGAGGTAAAAGCTTATAAAAGTATACAATTTTAAGCGGGAGGAGTAATCAAATGACAGCTTAAAAAGAGGGTTCTTGCTCTTTGGAAGTGAAGACCGTGAAACATATCTCGCACCCTTTGGATATGTTATTAAGAGAAACCAATCCCAGGAGAAGGCAATGTATGAGGCTGGATTTCTAGAGCAAGGAAACTGTGCATAAGAAAGAACATTCTGTCAAGGAGGCAGCCAGCCAAGTCCGTCTCAAGTTCATGGGTTAGACGTTAATGGAAGGCCCCTTCACACCCAAATGATGAAGCAGGAAGGTCAAGCAGGAGTCTGGGACCTCACAGGCTGGCAGGTGGTGAGTCGTGAAGCTCCAAGGTCAGTGGGAACATAGCAGGGTGCTGACAGCTCTCAGAGTTGGCAGGTCACATGGGCTGATGACTGCAGAAGCCAGACCCAGGACCCAAGCAATCAGGAGGAAGGAGAGGGACATAAGCAAGAGCAGTTCTCCCTCCACAGTGTCTCTTCGATCCAGGCACAGCCCCAGAAGATGCCATCAGACTGGGTCCTGATTAACAGGTGGGACTCTACCCTTCCTTTTCCACAGGTATACCAAGTTGACACAAAACCTAATCTTCACAGACACCGTGTTTGGTAACGTGGAGGACCAGCAAAAAAGAGGAAGACCCTTGATGAGATGGATCGACACATGTCTGCACCAATGGACTGAAACAAAACAATGAGTGTGAGGATGGTGCCCGACTGGGCAGTGTCTCGTTCTATTGTGCACGGGGTCACTATGAGTTGGAACGAACTCAGTGACACATAACAACTATGTGTTATGTGTGGCATCTAACATCTTCTGACTTTCCTAGAAAGATGGAGAATCAAACTCAACATCAGCCCAAGGGTGATATTGCTGCAAGACATGCCTCTAGCTTCTAGCTTTCTTTACCAGTTCTGACAACAGCCGTTTCTCTCATGACACTCTCTGCTTCTCTTTTGGGTCTTAATATCCATTGAGATGGTTGCCCAGCACTCCCAGGAATGCCACAGGTTACAACTATGATCAGAAGGATTGACTAGACTCCAGTTCTTCAGGCAGGGCAGCCTCTTCTTAGCCATGCCTCTCTTTGGTCTCCATCCTGTGAGTCACATGACCCTGGGGCCTCTGCCTTGTTCAGGCAATGTTGATATTTTTTGCTCTGCCAGGGATTCCACTTTGCCAGTAAGCCCCAGTCTGAAGGAACTCAGCTCTCGCTCGGTGGGTTGGCAAAGGTAGCTCCTCAGACAAACTCTTGGGGGGCTCTTCACTGTGAAAGCAAGACTTCTGTCCCAAACCACCCAGCTTTCTCAGCTCCTTAGGCAAGCAGCCCAGTGCTCTGCTCTGTGCTCTGAGATCAGTCGTCTGCGTTGTAGCTGCCTTCTTGCTGCTTCCCTGCTGTCTCTGAGGTGTCACGAGTCACCGTCTCATCGACTGAGAACATGCAGTGCAGGAGTTTCGGCTTTTAAGGGCCCCCTTTTTTTCTTGCTTTTCCCTTCTTAGGGTTTTTTTTTTGCGGGCGTTGCCGGTTTTTTTCCCATTCTGAGTACTTTTGCATTTTAAACCTATCAGGATGGTGAAGCTGACCATTCATTCCACTCATTGGATTCCATAAGCTTGATTTGCATAATCCTGCTCCACGGAGTGTCTTGCCCTTATTTACATTGTTAACAAGCTATCTAATCCCCTGGATGGATTACAGACATCTCACATTTGCATAGCCCAATCAAATAATCTGGTAGGAATTACAGAGACAATGTTTAGATGAATCCTAGCAAGTAATTCACTGATGCAAACAAACATTCATTGCAAGACATTGGCTCACATGATTGTGGAGGCTGTGAACTCTGGGTAGGAGCTAATGCATATTTCACAGGCCAAATTGAATTGTCGTCAGGGGAACTTCAGTCTTATTTTGAGGTTCTTTCAGCTGATTGGTAAAGACCACCCAGACTATTAAAAAATAATTTCCTTTGCTTAATATCAATTGATTGTAAATCCAGCTATTAATCACATCCACAAATACTTTCATAGCAGCACCTAGATTTATATTTGATTGGACCAAAAGTGTCTCATGGTGCAATGGTTAAATGCTTGCCTGCCAACAAAGAGACGAAACAGCCATCTGCTCTGTGAAGATTCCTGCCTAGCAAAGCTGGTCGAGTAGTCTTTTCTGTCCCACCGGGTTCCAGTGAGTAGGTATGATCTCAACAGCACATAACAATAATAACCTAACCAAGTTGACACATAACTAACCAGCATAGTCACCTTGCTCTTCCTGAGACCCTAGCCATGTGTGGCACTCAGTGTTGTTGCTAGGTGCCATCAAGTAATTTCCGACATGTAGCACCTCTATGCACAATAGAACAAACACCACCTCGTTCGGCAGCATCCATACAACTGTTCTATGCTTGAACCCATTGTCATAGCCACTGTGTCAACCTGCTTGTTGAGGGACTTCCTCTTTTTCACTGCCCCTCTCCTTTACCAAGCATGATGTCCAAAGTACATGACACAAAATCTTGCTCTCCCTACCTGGCACACAATACGTGATCTAAATTGCTATCGAGAGGATGGAATAATTTTTTCTCCAAATGTTAGAAGGAGCCTAATTTGGTCATTACTGTTCCTTGTACAGATCTTCTAAGATCAGGCTGGGTCACAACATCACTCATTCCGATGCGTTCATTCTCCCCTTTGAGAAAAGGCAAGAGTGCGAGAAACAAAGAAGGAAAATCCACAAAGAAGATGTGGAGTTCTGGTACACCACCTAACCCTCGGGGACAGAAAGGGTAGGCAGGCTTGTGAGAAGATGGGAGTTTTATTGGGAAAAGTCAAGCAAGTGTGACTAGAAGCAATTATAAACCTCTACACAGCCCAAGATTACAACCTTATAGAGATGGTTCTAGGACTTAACCAGCAGCCAGGAGCTCTACTGAAACCCAACCAATGCCCAAGTCTGAGAGCTTAGTAGCTTGGCGGCCTGTTTACAGACATTTTTAAATAATACTGGGTTGTTCACAGAGAAAATGGCTTCTTTCTTCTCAGAGTTTCTATAGTATCTCTGCCCCCCCCCAACATTCTTCTTCTCCTTTTATATATGAATTTTTTTCATGTGTAAGAATTATGAATTATTTGGGGGGGGGGGCGTGCATTGCATGTGAGACCATCAATTCATCTATAGTGCCCTTGGATGAGTCTGTATCAGTCAGGGGCTGACCCCTTATCATGGGTCATGCCCTTCACCAGGAGGGCAATCTGCTTCTCTAGCTCAGCCTTACGTTCTTTGTGATGCATTGGGCAGTAGCTCTTTGGTTCATACAGCTCGGTATAGTCTGAAAAGACATCTCAATAGCCCTCTAAAAAGATGTGCAGTTCTGGGTAGTGTAATGCAGGATACTGGTTCAAACCCTATCCTCTTCTCTCCAAGAGTAGCGTACTCTTTGGCCCCTTTCAAGAGAATTCACAGTGGAACAGGATGATTATTATTTCTGGGTGCCTATAGGGACAATAGGCTTCTTTAGATGGAAATTACCCAGTTCTTTCTGATTGTATACATTTAAGGCTCCTTTTACATATATTCCTGGGTACTCACATGGTATAACCATTGGTATAAAACTTATCAAGAAGACCGTGGGACTTCCTTCAGATTAAGTCAGCCAATGTTTCTGGGTTTATGTCCTTCAGATCTTGGTATCTCTCCAACATGGTGGGAGGACCGAGCAGTGTATTTCTCTGTTGTGAATAGGACCAGTAGGGGTTGGGACTGATTCAGTGGCACCTAGCAAAAACAACAAAGTCACAGAGATCGCCTTCTTTACACTTAGACCCTGATCTGAGTCTGCCACTTGTTTAATCTTAGTCTTTTTCTCTCTTATCTAAGGAGAACAATACAGATACGTTCTGTTCAAAGTTGTCTTAGCATATTCTTGCTTTTCCAAAGAAAATTCCATCGTCATCTGAAATGTCCTCTGCCGGTTGTTTTTTTTTAAATTCTGGATGTTTTTAACCCATTTTTGAAATACAGTGATCCTTTGGACTGCACAGATCTTTCATTTTCAAACAACTTTTAATTGTCCAGCAGAGAAATGGGAGATGGGTATGCTTGAGCTGGTCTCTTTGGAAACTTAGGTTATTCGGTGTCAACCACTTCGAAGGCTTCAAAGTATTGCCTTCATTTTCTTTATTTGTAGATCAAGGACACATTGCATCTCTCTTTCTGTGGCCATGGTCCAAACAGGTTAGAGTGCTACCCAGCAGTTATACTGGGCTGTCTTTATAAGAATCTGACAATGATTCCTCAGATCAAAACAAATTGCCAGTCAACGAAGCCCCGAATATTGCTCTGTTATTCTTCAGTGGTAGGAGCCCTGGTGGAATAGTAGTTACACTTTGGGCTGCTAACTGCAAGGTCAGTAGTTCAAAACCACCAGCAGCCCCATGGAAGAAAGACAGGGGTTTCTACTCATGTAAAGAGTTACAGTTTCAGAAAGTCACAGGGCAGTCCTCCTCTGTCCTATAGGGTGAGATGAGATGGCATCAACTCAGCAGTGAACTTGGTTTTTGATTTTTATTCTTCAGTGGCTTAGAGGATCCTAACTTTTCTTTCCTTCCATATAGGAATCCTAGACCCAGTAAATATATCTTTTCCAATACTAACAGAGTACTTTGTGGCAAATATGAAAATTTTAAGTGACATCCTTGGGATAGGGCCCATCTTATTCATCTAGCGGTGCTATCTCAGAAATTTCTCAAGTGGGTGGCTTTAACAAACAAATGCACAGTGTAAAAGGTAAGACATCTGAATTCAGGCTTGTGATAGTTAGGTTTTTTGGTCAATTGACCTTGCCAGGATTCTCAGTGGTTTGGTAATTAAGGCTTACAAATCCCCCATGATGTGACATAATACACAATAGAATCACTCCACAATGGAATCTGTTGCGAGCAGCCAATTGGTTGTAAGATCAGGGTGGAATGCATCCTCATTACTCAAGACACAGCTCTGATGTAATTAAAAGAAAGTTTTCTCAGGGTGTGGCCTACTTTGAATAGCAGCAAATGCTGTGAGAAAACTTGCTTGTTTTTTGCTGTCTCTGGATTTTACATCTAGCTCATACATTTCTGGTTCTTTGGAGTTGAGCCAATGGTCTGCCTTATTTCCTGCTGATCTTGGGAGCCATCAAATGTCTCCCATCTGACTGGACATCTGGCCGGTTTGTCGTGGATTCATTTGCCCCCTGAGGCACAGGTCTGGCCTGCTGACCTTGGATCCATCGAGCTTTGTAGCCATCAGCCTTCAGTGTTTCTGCTGATCTTGGTTCATCAGCCCCAAAGTTACAAAAGTCAGGAAAAGTCTCCAGCTTAATATCTGTCCCACAGCATGAGATTTTCTTATCTCTACAAATGCGTGAGTCATTTTTCTAGATAAAAATATAACTAAATCTATCCATGTGTCTATTTAGCTAGCTAGCTATCATCTATCTATCTATCTATCTAATCTACCTACCATCTATCTATCTAATCTACCTACCTATATAACTAGTCTCTAGAATCAATCACTAGCATTGCTTTCCAGGGCTTCTTACATTTTTTCCAATCACAACCCTTTTTTACTCAAGAAATGTGTAACAGGGAAAGCCGTTCCAGAAACACCTCAGCTTCATTACACATTTGATTTTCATTTAATTTTGGTCATTTAGTTCAGACACCTTTTACTGTTGCCATTTTTTTTGGAAACTCCATATTCAGTTATGTGACCCCCATATGGGTTTGCATCCCAAAGATTTGCATCCCAAAGATTAAAAGCTTTGCGGAGAACCCAGCCTAACCCAGGTCTTCGGAAAGTCTTTCTTCCTTCGTTGGCTCTGGAGTAAGGGCCTTGTTCTCAGCAATCTTCATGTGCTGTGGCATTTATCTTTCCCCACTTTTGAATTGGACAGAAGAACTCATGCTTTTTACTTGAACCATATTTAGCAAGATCAAGTTCACCATATGTTTTCTTATCTGAAAATATTACACAGGCATAAATCTTTTCAGCAAGACTGTAAGCTCCTTGAGGAAAAAGACCATGGCTTTCTTACACGTTCTCAATTTTCGACAGTGCTTTTACAGTTCTAAGCATGTAACCACAAACAGATGCCGTGGACTTGATTCGGACTCACGGTGACATCATAGCGTTTTACATGACTGGTTTTTCAGAAGCAGATTGCCAGCCTTTTCTCCTGAGATGATTCTGAGTGGACTTGAATGTCCAGAGTTTCTGTTAGCAGCCCAGCACATTAACCATTTGTTCCATGTAGGGGCTCAAAACATGTGCTAAAGTCCCAACCATCATATGTGAGATTACTTTACTATCTAACAATTCCTTGAAAATCTTTAAAAGGGTTAAGTTTTAGGTGATCAAAGTAAGGTGAACCCAATATGGGAGGGTGTCAAATGGTGGTGAACTCAAAACTGATTTTTAAAGAGGAAAGATGTAGTTTTATTAGTAAGGAAATTCAAACTCAAACACTGCCATCAAGTCTATACTGACTCATTGTGACCCTGTACCACAGCGTAGAACTGCCCCTGCGGGTTTCCTAGACTCCGATTGTTTATGGAAGTTAAAAACCTTGTATTTCTCTTGTTATTAGCAAGAAGCAAATCCAAACAGGGTATAGGAGATTAGCGGCAGCTGTTTAATGATTCTTTTTAAACCATTAAAAAGAAGGAGAGTTTATCGTGAATACTTTTGACAAAATTTAATCCACTGAGTACAGGTACATTGTTCAGTTAATTGAATTAGTAATATTTGATAAGAATCTCAAAACTAGTGTGTCATTTTAAAAGCAAGTTGATAATAATGATCTCTGTCAGTGGGCTGCTTTCCCAATTGGCTCCATCTGTAGGGCAAATGACCTGGCAGACGAAGAAGTGCAGGGAATCAGAATGACTGAACCTTATGGCCCAGAAGGAGCATGGTAGATATGAACAGTTTGCAATCAGCTGCTAACAGAAAGGTTGGAGATCCGAGCCTACCTAAAGGCTTTAGAGAAGGCAAGGCCTAGCATCTGGTTCCACAAAGATCATAACCAAAAAAAGTTGTGGAGCAATTTTACTCTGCACATGTGGGTTGTTATGAGTTGAAGGCCAATTTTATGGCAGAAAACAGCAACCACAACCCTGACAAATCTCTATATATCGATGCTTCAAGAACTGGCCGCTGGTCTACTTGTGCAGGCCATTTTGTGTGTGATAGAACCCATTATGGACTCATGATGATTGTGTTAGGCTGGGCTGACTAGGAAAACAGATTCAGAGACATTCACATATGTGTAAGAGAAAGCGTCATATCACAAAGTAATTGTATATCAAGAAAACATCCCAACACAGTCCAAATCAAGTCCATAAGTCTGATAGTGGTCCATCCATAAGTCTCTCTTCAGGCTTACAGAGCATGGCAGTTACATAATCTGGTGTCAATCTGGGGATTAAGAATGTAGGGGTGGAGTCTAGCCTGTAAATCAGAATATAGCCAATGAGGCCTCTGTATGGGCATAGCCTTCTCTTGAGGATTATGGGAAGTCCTGTGTTTCCCCCTTGAAGGCAGGAGACTCTCTCTACTCACTCCATGAGAGACTCTTTACTGACAAGAAACACCGGGCTATGCTGATGGCAGCGAGAACCCTGGACCTTGAGGAGCTATGTGCTAGTGCTGAGTTGCTTACAATGCCACTGGATCCACAAGACTTCCCATCCACTGGCCTGTGATCTTCCTCCATTCGGTGTCATTGCATGTCTTTTATGAGTCTAAAGAGGACTTTATAGATTGGTATCGAATGTATGGGCTATTATCAGACTTATGGACTTGATCTGGACTGGGCTGGGATGTTTTCTCAATATTCAGTTGCTCTTGTATATAAAACTCTTTCTTATACACATATGAGTGTATCTATGAATTTGTTTCTCTAGTCTACCTGACTAACACACACAGCCTCATGCAATGATGCAGAATGCAGGAGGATCACAGGCTGGTGGGTGCAGAGTCTTGTAGATCCAATGGCGGTGGAAGCATCACAAGGCTCTGGCAGGTCTCAGCCAGTGTGGTTCGCCAGCCAGAAGGTGAAGGCAGAAAGAGAGAGGGAGGTTCCCAGGAATCTCCTTATGAGAAGGCCACGGCCACAAGGAATCACCTCCAGGTTGACAGGCTAGACTCCACCCGATTGACCCGATTGACAGGCTAGACTCCACCCCTACACTTTTATATATCAAGTTAGCATGATGTTGTAGCTACCACAATGATGAAGACATTTGAAATGTTCAAGCCCATGAGTTTTGTTCATTGCTCTCTGTGTGGTACCTGGGAGGGTGATGAGAGGCCCCAGAGCAGATTAAGCGCCCTTTCTATAGCACCTTTCTCCCAGATATTTCATAGATGAGGAACACAAGAGCATGGTGCCTACAAAAACCCCTGGTAGCTTTAAAAGTCACATTAGCACTTGAATATCAGTTTCAAGCCCAGTAAAATGATAACAAGCAGGCAGGAGACTAGCATAGTGTTTTATAGATTTCTTATGCTAAACCCAAGAAGGCCGAGATTCAACATCTTGCTTTTGCAACCCTGACAATTTGCTTTGCTATCACAGAGCTGTGGACAGCAGTGAGCAAGAATGGAGGAGACATTTGGGGGCACAGGCTCTTTAAATTTAGATGCAGACTAACTGGCTAGATGCCTTATCACTGTCTTATCAATTATTCTGGTTGGAAAAGAACAGATTTTATTTCTTAGTTTTGCCTCTGAACTCTATGTTGAGTAATTAAATATGTTCCCCCTACTATTTTGTTATTGGAGAACCAGGATATCTCTCATTGTTTCTCTCCCAGATGCACAAGCACAGTGTGAGTCACGTGGTAGGAATGCCATAACTATATTTTGATTGATTTTTAATTTTTGAAGTTAAAATGCTTCATCTCAGTAAAATTGTGCCCGGACTACTGTCTTTCCACCACTGGCCTATTTACCTTGTCTAAAGTTTCACATTGCATAAGTTCTAGGTGAATATTTATTTAAAAGAATTTTAATAATATTTACTTTTATAGTAATAGATTGTTAGGCTGGATTGTCTAGAGAAACAAAACCGGTATAGAAAAGAGCTTTATATTAAGTAGACTTATATCAAGAAGGCATCCCAGCACAGTCTAACTTATGTTCATGGGTTTGATGCTAGGCAGATCCCTCTTTAGATTCAAGTATCTGCAAGCCAAGGAGGCAGAAAGGTGAGGCGGGCTACAGGAAGACCACAAGCCAGTGGATTCAGAGTTGTGTGGAACCAAGATCAGTGGGAACATGGCAGGGTGCCGACAGCTTTCCGGATCTGGCAGTAGACATGGGCTGCCCCTGTGGGCAGGCACAGAGTCCCATCAAGTAGGAAGGGGAAGAGGCAGAGATAGAGGAAGGAAGGTCCCCGTTTCACTCTTATGAAAGGCAACTCATCCCAGGAGGCATCATCAGACTGTGACCTGAATGACAGGCTGGCCATCACCCTTCCACAAGTACAAGTTGACATAAACTCTAACTACCGCATCATGCATCTACTACCTTCATGAGTTTAGACCGTTAAAGAAGCTGATCAGTAGAAAAGGAGTCCAGTTTGTGCAGTGGGTTAATCATTAAGCAGCGACCCACAAGGTTCAGCTGTCCAAACCCATCAACTAGTTCATTGGGGGAAAAAGAGTCTGTTTGCTCCCAGAAAGATGTATAGGCTGAGAAGCTCCAAGGATTCATACTGCTCTGCCCTGTGGGGTCACCGTGAGTGGAAACCGTCACATCCACGCTGGATGTTGGCTATCAGAAAGTCTGATTTATCTTGATCTATAAGTATAGTTTCTTTCAAACATGGAAGAATACAAGACTGTTGTAGGTTGTAGGTGGTTTTTGATTTTTTACACCCTCATGAAGCTACACTACCTTTCATTGTAGCAGACATTGAACCCTCAGGTACAGAGGTAGGCCTGAGCAAGACCTGTCCAACAATTCTCCTGACAGGGCGTCATGGTTAGATGCTAGGTACTCCTGGGAAAAAGCAGGTGCAGAGCTCAATCTATCAATTGTTATCACAACCTATCAATTGATAATACCTCTTTGGTATCATAAGCTTTTTGATAAAAGAAAGAACAAGGTTGAATCCTCTTTGCCTTTTTTCTTTCTGTCAGAACTGGATCTTACATCTGGTTCCTTGATCTTCTATTGCATTCCCTGCTCATCCCTGCTACCATCAGTGGACCCCGGATGGTAGATTTATTTGGCCATCTTCAAATCTCTGCATCCAACAACCTGTCTTCCCTGCTGTCTCTGCTTCATCATTCATCTTCCTATTCATTGGCTTCCATGTGTTAAGAGAAGTCTGACTTGAACTAGAATGGACTTGACCTATTTCTACAACAGAGCAAGCCATTTATTGATCTGTCTCTTTCTATCTACAACCCACACAGTATCACTGGTGTTGCTTCTCTAGAGAACCCGACCGCATGCACAGGGCAGAATTATAATTTTTTTTTTGGCAATCTGCTCTTTCTTTTCATTCTTTTTTGCAATTTTATTGGCACCCAATCCACATATCATACAATTCAATATTCAATTATATCAAGAACTGTACAATCATTATTACAATCAATTTTAGAATGTCCCTCTCCCCCATGGTAAAATCACTTTTAAATGAGTTGTGTAGACACAATCAGTTCTAGGGCTCCCTCACCCCTTCAGCCTTCATTGTGCCCTCCTGAAATCCTCTCACAAACTGGGAAACCCGATAGAAACAATAAAAGACAGAATTTAAATAAAGTGGTAAAAATAAAATAATAATAG
Source organism: Echinops telfairi (assembly GCF_000313985.2). Taxonomy (NCBI): domain Eukaryota; kingdom Metazoa; phylum Chordata; class Mammalia; order Afrosoricida; family Tenrecidae; genus Echinops; species Echinops telfairi. The sequence continues at coordinate 44,325,219 of NW_022107431.1, read as the reverse complement.
TATAAATTTAAAAAATACAAATAGAGTAAGAAAGAAAAGACTACCCTCAACATTTAAAAAAACAGGGAAGAAATTGTTGTCAAGGAACATGCAAGAGATACTTGTGCCAAGAACAAATTCAGGTTGGGTCAAGAGGGAGTCAGCTGACCAAGTATTGAGTTTGAACCAGCATAATAAAGTTGACGGTGATCTCTATCTAATAGTAAGGCTGTTTGAGACTTGGCCTGTGGCTGGTGAGGGTCTACCAGTAGCTGAATCTAACCAGTGGCTTCAGATACTCTGAAGGTGGGTTTGGGGTTCACACTGTCCTCCACACAGCCTTTTACCAATTGGGTGTTCATAATTTTAGCTCTGATATTTTTCCCTTCGTCATATTTGAATTTTGTTATTGTCATCTTTGGATCACACAAGCTGGTGTGCTTCTTCCATGTGAACTTGGTTGACTCCTCACTTGTTTGTATGTAAGTAAGCCTTTAAGACCCCAGACACTGTTCTGTTTGATGGTGGGGCACCATCTGCTTTCTACACCACACTTCACTGTAGCACCCTTATCTTTAGTGGTCAATTCATGAAGGTGAGTATCAAGCTGGGTGAAAATTCTTTAGCCATAATCCAGCACTTTGAGGGAATGGATGACTGGGCCTGGGGCTCAGGACCATAGTCTTAAGGGACAGCAAAGTCAAGTGACCTAACCCTAATGCACACAGACAATGGTCTACATATTCCTTTGGTGAGTATGACTGAAGACTTGACCGCTCAGGTGGCCAGCTAAGATGCAATTCTGTGTCCCTCCCCTCTGCAGCGAAGAAGAGTGAAGGAAAATGAAGACCCATGGAAACCATTATTGCAATGAACTAGTAGACCAGGCAACCCTCAGCCTTTACTACCCTGAGACCAGACTGAGATGGTGCCCAGCTACCCTCCTGATCACTCTGGCTCTGAAAGGCATCACATTAGAAGGTGCTGGATAGAGTGGTAGAAAGATATGGAATAAAATTCCCAAACATTAAAAAAATAAATAAAAGTAGGCTTACTGGTTCCGTAGAGACCGGTGGAACTCATGAGAATAAAGCTCTAAATCACCCTTCAGACCTGCACTGAACTCACCTGAAGGGCCCAGTTTGGGCCAAGTAATAGGCAGTTGTATAAAATGAGCCATAGCCCTGGAGCAAGTCCTAAACACCTTAGGACAACAACCATCTGAGATAAAAGAGGCAGTGCTTGCCCAAGGCAACTTTATGAAGACAGGAAGGGTTAGGAATGAAAGAGAAATGGACAAGCAAAACAGAAAAAGTGGGATATTCCATTGTGGTGGCTGCAATCAATGACATGAACCAAAATGTGAATGAATTGTTGAATGAAAAGCTGATTTGTTCTGTAAACCTTCAACTAATTCACAACAAAAAAGTTTACAATTTCCCCCCTGAAATTGATATGCTGGTAGTTTCATTATATCTAAGGTTATTTTGTTTTTCTTTTTAACTTTGTAAAATGATTTGCATATATTAAATAATAAACAGATACATGTATACACTATTCACCAATGACATGGGTAAAACTAACTTTTGCTTGTACTTCTTGGAAATATTTCTGGCTTTCCCATCTGCACCTCCTTGTATTCAGATTGCAATACTAATGATTTTATGATTCTATCCCTGGCTTGTGGATTCTGGCTTTGAGACGAGACACATTTGTGAGTTAGTGTGTGTGTGTGTGTGTGTGTGTGTATGTGTGTGAAAATGCATCATTTCAACATTTACAATTCAGTCACTTCTTACAAAGCCTTTCCAAACTCTTTCATCATCATTGCCACAAATACACCGTCCCACTCTCACCCCCGAGCTCATCTCTTCTTTGGGGTTACTGCTTTCAAGTGGCTCATCTCTAGATCCTTCTTGAAAGAGTATGACACTGAATGAAGACTTTCTTTTAATTTGGTTCAAACATTACTTCAGGGAATAGTTTCCGTTCAAGGTTTAAACGTTTCCTTAGGTAATAGTTCGGGGGATCATTCCACCTCAATGTCTCCAGGAACAGCCTCTTTCTTTTTTTTAATACATCATTTTATTGGGGGCACATACAACTCTTATCACAATCCATCCATCCATCCATCCATCCATCCATCCATCCATCCATCCATCCATCCATCCATTCTGTTAAGCACATTTGTGCATTTGTTGCCATCGTCATTCCAAAACATTTTCTCTCTACTTGAGCCCTTGGTATCAACTCCTCATTTTTACCCTTCCCTCCCCATCCCCGCTCCCTCATGAACCCTTGATAATTTATAAGTTATTATTAATTTTCCATGTCTTACACTGTCCGATGTCTCCCTTCACCCACTTTTCTGTTGTCCATCCCTAGGGAGGGGCTTATATGTAGCTCATTGCGATTGCTTCCTTCTTTCTTCCCAACCTCCCCCTTATCCTCCTGGTATCTCTACTCTCATTACTGGTCCTGAGGGGTTTATCTGTCCTGGATTCCCTGTGTTTCCAGCTCTTATCTGTACCAGTGTACATCCTCTGGTCTAGCTGGATTTGTAAATTAGAATTGGGATCATGATAATCCAGGGGGTCAGGGTGGGGGTTGGAGGAAGAAGCATTTAGGAACAAGAGGAAAGTTGTATGTTTCATCGTTGCTACACTGCACCCTGACTGGCTCATCTCCTCCCTGTGACCCTTCTGTAAGGGATGTCCAGTGGAGCAACCTCTTTCAAACGGGTCCACTAAACTCAGTGGAAGCTCATGTGGAACTGCCTGTGGCAACATTCCCGGACTACTCCTAGGAGGTGGAGAGTCTTCTGCACAGGAGAGCATCAGCCAACCCTCAGGAAAATAGGGCCAAGGGCTAAAGGGAAAGATAAAGAAGAGAGTGGGACAGACAAACCATAGAGCTCTCCCCATTTTTGACACCCTCCCTTATACTTCTTTACCTCGCTACAGTCTTTAGATTTAGCCATGATAAAAATGGACGTCTCCCTCAGATTATTCAGTTTTATCTGTCAATATCAATTCTGTTCTCTTTGTTAAACAATGCTCAAAGCACAAATAAGTTAAAGTAGACAGAGTTCATTTGAGCACTTATTTCATATGCATACAGGGGATCATTTTGTTTTTAAAACAAATGATTCAATGCAAATGAGTTCCAATGACACTTTCAAAGAGATGAGGAGGAAACAGGATAGAATTTTGTTAATTGTCTAATCTCAATACAATTGATTGAAATCGCCCCTCTTTTGGCTTCTCTCTTGAAAATTTGAGGGTTCAGTTTCTCCAGTGTATGCATGGGAGGTCAGCAAGTGGCTTCATGCCCTCTCTAAGGGTCTCTCTCTTTCCTCTCTCTCTCCTCTTGGCTCTTTCTTATTTTAGTTCTGGGTCTCCTCTTTTGACTCTATGGACTCCACTTTCTTAATAACTTAATAACTCCACATGGTTATTCCTGCTCCCTAGAGTAGCCATTTTCAGCCACAAAGGAACTCTCTCATGCCCTCCCACCCCCGCCCCAGGCCCTGCAAGGTCTGTATGCTTTCCAGGGAGAGCGCCTGCTCTCTGAGACTGTAATACCTGAAACCACCGTTTCCCTCCTAACAGCTACTTGGATTTACAAAAGTGCTTCTGCCACATGAATGCTTTCAGCGTTGAGAAGCAAGAACAAGAAGCAAACCATCCCAGTAAACTAACAGTTAGTCTATATGCTGTGCAAAAATATTTTGCACATTTTATTTGCAGATTTTATTTATACCACTATAGTATATGAAGGATATGTTTTATTGGGGGAGAAGTCTCTTCTTTATTTTAGTATTCTCAGCACCTTTTCAAAGTCATTTAATCAAGTAAGTGTACTTGAGGAGAATTAGCAAAATTTATTGTTATATGGCAAAATAATGCATCACAGACAATCAAATACAAGAGATAGCTTATTGATATGAGTTAAGACAACTCCCAAAGCAAATACATTCCTATGCTTTTTCAAGAGCTACAGGCCAAATAACTAAGATCACCTTTTTTTTTAAAATAAACACAGCAGAATGTCCTGTAACGGCTGAGCTAAAATAAAATTTTTTGCAGTAATTTTTAAATGACTTTCAAGAAAATGTGGGGATTGGCAATGGAAACTGTTGACACACTACCTTGAGAAGCATGCATGTCTATGCCTTGACTCATGAAGCAATTAAAATAAATTCTGGGGAATAAATTGGCTGTAGGGCATAGGGGATTGCAGTGGCCATGATCTAGGGGGAGAGTGCATTAAAAACACAAACAAACCCCCAGATATTCAGAAAATTCTCTTTTAAAAATCAACCATTTTTTTGCCCCAGAAGATGCAAGTTGAAAACCTCTTTGTTTTTTCACCCTCAATTTTATTTCTGTTCTCACACCCCACCCTCCTTTACATGAATATTAAGGACTAAGGCTTTAGCAACAGGCTTTTGGTTGTGGGGGAGGTAGGGGTAAAGGGAAAAGTGTTGTGTATGGCTTTTCATATGCTAATAAGTTGATTCCATGACAACCATTGAAAAAAGAAGTGCTGGAAACAAAAGCCTTAGCCAGAGAAGATCAGTGCTCTTTCATGGGTGCTGTAAGAATACAGCTGAGACTCTCTCCTATGAAAGGTATCTGATGGCCGCTCGTCAAAGGGCTTTGTTTTAATAGTGCAGAGTCAGTATAGAATTAATGCCGAGTTTTATTTCACCCTCCAAATTTCGCCCTCAAGGATGCTTTCATTTTAAAAGTTTAGGTATAAAATTCTCAAGCCAAGAGGACTTGTCACTGCTTCTCATAGGGACCTGGAATGGAGTTCATTCAGAGGATTTACAGACTGTCAGTTCCAAGGATCATATACTTAAGTTCTAAATAAAGAGGTCAAGAACTTTTATCTTTCAGTGTAAGAAGGCCGTTAGAGCTGGGGGACTAGGGGACATCAGGGGGAAAGTCGTGTTCTCTCTAGGCAGCTTTTAAACGTGGTGAGTGTGTAATTCCCAGTGACATTCTGACACTGCACAGGACACAGTCATGTTGAAGGATGCCAGACAAGAGCAGACCCCAGGTTATGGAGGGCATTCCCTAGCTTCCTTGGCCAAAGAAGAGAAAATCCAGCTGGCTGTTTGTCCTTTCCAAAATACCAAGGGACATCCAGATGCCAGGTTTCCTAATGCCTAAGACATGGTACTCTAGGCTAGGAACTGGGCTGCTAAATGCAATACCAGCAGTTCAAACCCACTAGCTGCTGGGTGGAGAAAAGATGAAGCTGTCTGCTCCCTCGAAGATTCCGTCTGGGAGAGGCATGGAGTATTTCTCCTCATCACATAGGGTTGCTATGAGTAGGAAAGGACTCTGGAGGAGAGAGTCGGATTTTGCATTCGGGGACTGTTACTTACTCAGTCTGTGTGGTGAGCAACTGATCTGAGAAGCTGGACTACATGCAAAGAAGAACACAGGTTGGACTTGGAGGAAGGCTGGCTTACCTGTGATAAGCAATGGTGCCTTGCTTGGGAAGTGAAGAGGACTTGAAGGACTTGGTGATGATGATATGGTTACGCCTCAGAATAAAGAAAACACTGGTCCTCACACCTGGACCGAGAGCGAACATCATCATAAATGGGAAACATAGTAACTTTATTGAGGATTTCATTGTACTTTGAACCAAATAGAGTATTAAATTGGATAAATATGCTGCAAAAGATCGCATTAAAGTGTTAAAAAGCAAAGAGGTCATTTTGAAAACTAAGGTGTGCTTAACCTAATCCATGGTATTTTCAGTCATTTTATGTTCATGCACGGGCTAAGCAACAAATTAGGAAGACTGAAGAACTGTCACATTTGAATTACATGGTTGACAAAGGATATTAAATATACCATGAACTGACAGAAGATTGACCAGTTCTGTCTTGGAAGAAGTACAGCCAGAAAGTTCATTAGAATAGAGTAAGGCACAAATCAGATTATACTGGAACATGCACACTGCCACAAATAAGAGCCTGCAACACAGGGAATCCAGGATAGATAAACCCCTCAAGGGCAACAATGAGAATAGAGAGGATTAGGGGAAGGTGGGGGGAGAAAGGGGGAATTAATCACAGTGATCAACATATAACTCCCTCCCAGGGGGAAGAACAACGGAAAAGTGGGGGAAGGGTGATGGAGGACGATGTAAAATATGAAAATAATAATCTATAACTTATCAAGGGTTCATGTCGGAGGGTGGGCAGGGGAAGGAGAAAGGGGGGAAATGAGGAGCTGATATCAAGTAGAAAGAAATGCTTTGAAAATGATGATGGAAGCATACATGCAAATGTGCTTGACACAAGGGAGGAATGTATGGATTGTGATAAGAGATGTAAGAGCCCCTAATAAAAGTATTGAAAAAAAAAAAAGAATTGAGTAAGGCAAGGCTTCGTCTTGAGCCATGTTATGGACGTGTTGTCAGAACAGAGTAGTCCTTGAGGAAGGACATCAGGATGCTTGGTAAAGTAGAGTATCAGAAAAAAGAGGAAGGCCCTCAGAGAGATGAACTGCTGCATTGGCTGCACCATGGGCTCCAGCATAGGAATGGCTGTGAGGATGGTCTGAAAGCAGATACACGTCGGGTTGCTCTGAGTTGGGACCAATCTGATGGCATCTAAGGACAGCAACCAGGCAGCCCAGCTTTCACTTTCACTGCAGCAGACGCACATGCCAATTAACTGTTGCTTCGGGTCAGTCAAGCAGGTTCCTTCTAGCCAACTCTAAAACAGTGTGAAGAGTTGCATTCAGTAATAATGCTGACTTCACTAATTTTTTTCTCCAGTCTTATTTTTCTCTCATGTGTCTTACCCAGTCTTTGATTGAATTTTATTAAATTCCTTTTTTGTTCCCTTTAAGTAGTTGCCAAAACCTTGCCACGAGTAACTTGTGATACAGTGTTTTCTCTGTTCAGACAGACACAAGGGCTTTCATCACAATGGAATGCTTATGGAATTACATATTTCAAAGGGTATTAACACGAAGATACAACTCCATTCAGAGTCAAGCCACAATGATGCATAGTAATGCGCAGTGATCACTAGAAGAGTTTGCGATTTGCTTTTAAAGAGTTGGCTTTGGTCTTCTGTGATTATAGAATGTAATTCATGTTTTTTCTCCTAAACTTCATGAACTTAAATCAATATTACTCTCATGCTGTGAGTGTCTGTCATGTCGTTTATTGAAAAGAAAAGAGATATTGTGGTTATGACGCTGAATCAGAATTTGGAGTCTTACAATAGTGTTAACAAAATTATATCATAAATATCCTGTTTTTCTTGAAATAATCTTACTTCTAAATGAACAGTTTACTCTATATTTACAGCATAAAATCTATTTGGGTAAAAAATCATTTAACTGTTTCTTCCGCAAGCTTATGACAAGTGGCTGTTATGGACTAAAATTGTGCTACAGTCTGAAGATATAAGCCACTTTTCTTGAAAATTTCATAGCACAGCAAAACAGATAATTATGCTAATAGGTAATCACAACTTTTATTACTTTCATATTTAATCTCAGATGAAATTAATATTTGATGCAGATTAAAGAGATATTCAGGGTAAAGGATAAAGCTAATGCAAATCAGGATGAATCGGTGAAAATTAAATTACTACAGGAAAAGAAGATAGATGAAGGAATAAATAGGTTGCGTTCTAGAGGCAGACTATAAAATACTACAGTGTTGTGAAAGGTGCACAATAAATTTAACCATGAAATATTTAGTAGCTTGCCCAAATAGTTCTTTTTACAAAGTTCATAAGAACAAAATCAACTTGAAGCTCCTGGTAAGCAAAGCTTTTATTTGCATTGCAGCATTAGAGGAATTTCTGTTGATGTGTGTGAAGAGACACAGTGTGATATCGTGGTACATACTTAACAATAGCTTTAAAACAATGACAATAGCAGGTTCTGTAAATTAGATTATATCTACCCAACACATATGTCAACTTGTCTGGGCCATGATTTTTTATGTAATGATGCGATGTGACAGTCATGTAATGATGTATCCATCCCTCCTGATATGATATGTGATGAGGCCTGATTTGATGTAAGGGGACTAGGATGGGAAGTAATACTTTGGATCACATTATGGCCATGATCCTATGTAAGAGGAGTTTCCCTGGAATTTGACCTGACTTCATTTTTATCTTGCAAGAGATATAAGGAGGTAGGAGCAAACACAGCGAGGGATCTACCACCACCAGAAAAGAACAACCGAGAATGGATTGCATCCTTTGGACCCAAGGCCCCATGCACTCGGAAGATCTTAGATACAGGAGAAGATTGATGTCGAGACCCATGATGATTTTCAAGGGACACTGAAGGGAGACTAGGGGAGCACCCTCCCCCAGAATTCACAGACAGAGCAAGCCTTTTTTTGAACAGATGCTCTGCATTCAGATTTTTAGCCTCTCCATTGTGAAACAATAAATATTTGTTGGTTAAAGCCATTCATGTATGGTATATATATATATATATCCTTTATAGCAACACTTGATAGTGAAGACAGGTCTCCTAACCATCTTGTATATTATTCCTCAGTTCACAATATTACTCAATATAGCACAATGCACAAGATTGGGACTACTTAGCTTTCAGAAAATAAACCAAAGGTGCTATCATTATGATTTGTAAATAAGCTCTTTACAAGAATTCAGTAGCAGGCTGCCTGGGGTTCCATGCTGGCAATAATCTGGAATATAGATGTCTTCTGTAGCCCTGGTGATATGGTGGGTTATGGGTTGGGCTGCTAACTACAAGGTCAGTCGTTTGAACCCACTAGCTGCTCTACAGGAGAAAGATGAGGCTTTCTGCTTCTCGAAAGATTTGAAGCCTCAAAAACCAAAGGGGGCAGTTCTATCCTGCCACATAAGGTCACTAAGACGTGGACTCTACTTAATGGCAGTGAGGTTTCTGAGTTGATATAGGATGCTAAGGTTAATGCCCTTTTGTGGAAGTTAAAAATCCATGGGTACTTTTCCTTGATTCATAGGTAGATAGATCCACAGCTGATATTTTTTCCTAAAAGTACAAAGCAAAGATGACATTAAACAAAATCGCAGGTTCAACTTCCTTAAACCAGTGAGCAGGCATCCAGAAAGCCAATGTCCTGTGCCATGAAGCAGAGCTGCACTGTTTATTAAATATTTCAGAGCATGGTGTGCAATGGTTATTCCTAGTGGCCATAGCAAAGTGCTTAAAAGAGCCTCCTAGAGCATTTTATGTGGTCTGATATTATTAGAAAGAAACAATTGAGTTTGAAGGATTAACTGCTCAGAGTGATGGTGTTGGTTTAAGTAAAAATAGGGATATTAGGATTATTTACCTATTCCTGATTTTGACAGTAATCAGGATAGAAGAGGCCTGGATACAGGAATGGGAAAACACTTGAAGGGAAGGAAGAACTTGTCCAAACTTGAGGGGATTGGGACATGTCTATGAATAATGACAAATATGGGCTACCCAGAGGATCTGGTTTCTATGTCTCCACAGTGGAGGGAAAACGAGACTTGATGTAAAGAGAGCGCTCTGGTTTATTTTGTACTAAATATGTTAATAGGGAAATTTCTTACCTTCTAAAAAATATTGAATCTGTTTGTTTTATTCATTTGCAAAACAGGTGGCTTAGTATTTCCAATATATAGGAATTAAAAATAAATAAGTAAAATACTGACCACTGAAACACTAGCCTATTCCTTACCATCACCCATTGATACTGAGTTGTTTTCAGCTCAGAGTGACCTTAAAAGAGGGAATAGGGCTGACTGCTCTGGAAGGTTGCAGAATCTGGCTTCTTTATTGGTACAGATGACCTCATCTTCCTCCTATGGGTGAGCTGGTGAGCAACCCAATATTTAACCCAATATGTCCATGACTTAGTAGGTGCTTGTTATATTTCTTTGTCTCACTTTGAAAATATGAATACAGATAGAAAGTGGCAAATGTTAACTAGCATTAGACGGAATCATTCCTTCAGTTAAAGAGTGTGAATAGATATGGGTTTATTTATTATAGAATGATCTAACTCTTGAGATGAATTCTCCACTTGAAGAAGCTACTTGTTCTGCATAAATATGGAACTGTGCATTTAAAATTCCAATGATGTTTTTTACTTTTACTTCAGCTCGTTTCTATACATGTAAAGTGGAGGGCAAAATTGAGGCAGCCAAATAATTCCTGCCAAACCAAATAAAGACTGTAGTTGTGAAGACTATGTGATATCAGTCACAGAGATCTTGAGCTTCAATGACCTAGCTATTGCTTCAGTTTTACATGATTAACCAATACATAACTTTGACATTCATATTTGAGAAGTGTGAGGGATAGTATTTTGAATAAATCTTACATTTAAATGAGCCTATCTTTCAAGAGTTTCCTCACTTCAGTGGTTTTAAGTTCATAAAGTTTCCGTGTTCCTTCTGTACCATGTATTGTGCACTATTGGAGAAAAGCATGATTTACTCTCAGTGTCTAAAAATACTTTGTTGACATTCACAGCAAAAGGTGGCTAGCTTTTATAAAATAATTCTTCTGGCACTCTTTAGATTTCCTTGAAGAAATAAAAAAAATATTCTAGATGATGAGAGAATTTCCAAATTAAAATGGCAACAACAAAAACATCAAGCTCAATTAGGATACACACAGAGACATACATACATACATATACTGAATACATATATGAGGCACCCTGTTCATGATGTGTGTGTGTGTGCGTGTGTGTGTGCATGTATGTGTAAATGTATGCAGGTTTTTTTTAAAGTTTGTGGGAAAGTAGAACAAAAAGATAATAAAGTGTTTTCAATTATAAACATTTAAGCTTACGTGTATGACAGCTGCATGTGATATGTGGAAAATGTCTGGCATTAAATACAAGGCTAATTCAGGAGAGAGGCTCTGTGGATAACTCTGGATATGTCTTAGAATTTTTATGAGGCATGGGTATTAGCAATGAGAAACAATTGGAAGTATGGAGAAAATATTTGATTCACTGCAATGAGTTTTATACTATGACTCTCAAAATCTGAAGTCCTCAATAAAAATGCTGATAAATTGAAGAAATTGCAATTTAGAACTACTTTCGTTAGAAGGTACAAATAACATGAAAATCCAACCACAGATCCATTTCATATGCAGTGCATGTAACTAAAATAAGTGTATTATACAGAATATATTAAGAACTCCAAAGAAGCAATAAAAGGATAAACAAAGTAGTAGAAAAATGAGGACATGATAAAAACATTCATTTCCCAGAATAGGAAAAAACTCAAGGAGGGTAGCAGATATATATGAAAGGAAGCTCAACCTTATTGCATATCAAAGAAGTACACATTGAAGCCTCAATCAGATATTATTTCACAGTAAATAGAGTGGGATATAGTAAAAAATTAGACAATAAAAACATGTGGTAAAGAATATGGAAGAATTGGAACTTTATTGTTAATAGAGAAATTGGTGTAATTAGTTTGGAAAATGTTTTGACTTTTTTTTGGGTAGAATTATGACTTAGTAATTCACTCCTGGATAAATACTGACTTAGTAATTCACTCCTGGATAAATACTGTATACACTTAAGTATAAGCCAACTCAAATATCACCTGAGGCGCCTAATTTTACCACAAAACTGCATTAAAATGTGCTGAAAAACTCAGCTTATACATGAGTATATACAGTACATTAGAGTAATTCTTGCACTTTGCACCAGGAAACTGGCACAAAAATGTTCACAGTTGCAGTGTTTGTAATAGCGAAGATGGGTAACAACCTAAATGTTCACTAATAGGAGATCATGTGTTTTTTTAATTCTTTTCATTCAATGGCAGTTACAAAACAGGGAAAGTTAGCAAACGGCATCTGCAAATATCAAAGTGAGTGGGGAAAACAGCAACTTTCAGGAGAATACATAAAATATGTATAAAATGTTTACAGATATGCAGTCATATATTTCTTAGGTGGAGGCATATGCTCATTCCTCTCTCCATATGCTGTTAGTTACAGTTCATGGTGTTGTTAGGCACCGTGGAATCCGTTCTACCTCACTGTGACCCTGGTTACAGCAGAATGCAGCGCTGCCCAATCCTGTGCCAGCCTCACCACTGTGGTTATGCCTGAGCTCATTGTTGCAGCCACGATGGTAATCCATGTCATCCAGAGTAGTCTACTTTTTGACTGCCCTTCAACTTTATCAAGAATGATGGCATGTTCCAGGGACAGGTCTCACCTGGTAACATGTTCAAAGTATGTGAAACTAAGTCTTGCTCTCTTTTCACCTAAGGAGCATTCTTGTTCTTCTTCCAAGACAGATTTGTTTGTTCTTTTGGCAGCCCATGATACTTTCAATATTCTTCACCAGCACCATAATTCAAATGCATTCTTCCTTATTCCATGTTCAGTCTTCCTTTTTCCATGTTCAATTTTCACACACATATGACACAATTAAAAAACCACTTGAAATTTGGAACACAGATATCTGGTCAAGTGGCTGGAAGGGATCCATATTTATTTCTTTTCCAAGGAAAGGTGACCCCCACAGCATGCAGAAATTATCAATGTAATTAATAGCACATACATGTAAAATTTTCCTGAAGATCATCTAACAATGATCCAATCCTAGATCTTCATCAGCAAGCACCATCAAGTTGATGCCAACTTAAAGCAACCGTATAGGGCAAGGCAGAACTACCTCTGTGAGTTTCAGAGATTCTAATTTCATATGGGGGTAGGAAGCTTTGTCTTTCTGCAGCAGAGTAGCTGGTCATTTTGAATTGGTAACCTTGAGAATTGCAACCCACCTCGTAATTACTAAAACAGCAGGGGTCAGCTTCTTGAATTATTTACTCAGCATATAGTCTGAATAAGTATAGTGAGAGATACAACAGTGATGGCCACCTTTTTGGTTTTAAACCATTCTATTCCCTTGTTCTGTTCAAACAACTGCCTCTTGATCCTTGTATAAGTTTTGTATATGACCACAATGAAGTGTTCTGGAATTCCTATTCTTTTGAATGCTATTCATAGTTGATCATGATTCATGAAGCCTTTACATAGTCCATGAAACAAGTAACATTTTTTTTCAGGTGTTCCTTGTTTTGAGACAAGTTTGATCTGACATCAGATGATATCCCTTTATTCCACGTCCTCTTCTGAGGCTAGCTTGAATTTCAGGCAGCTCCTGGTCCATGGACAGCTGTACCCATTGTTAGATGATCTTCAGGAAAATTTTACATGTATGTGCTATTAATTACATTGATAATTTCTGCATGCTGTGGGGGTCACCTTTCCTTGGAAAAGAAATAAATATGGATCCCTTCCAGCCAGTTGACCAGGTATCTGTGTTCCAAATTTCTTGGTATAGGCTACGAAGTTCTTCCAGTGCTGCGTCAGCATGTTGGGACATTTTAATTGGTATTCTGTCAATTCGTAAAGCCTTGTTTTTGGTTAATGCCTTCAGTGCAGGCTGTACTTTTTCCTTCAGTATCGTTGGTTCTTGATCATATGCTCAACCTATGATTGGTGAAAAGCTGCCTCCTCAAAGTAGAGGCAACCATACTGATGTGGATGGAGTAAAGCGTTCAGTGTCTTCCTTTGCTCAAAGAGCACAACAGAAAGTGAGAAGTAACAGCTGTAAACATCCTTATGACCCTATCATGGAATGAATGAAATATGAATGTAGGAAAATTGGAAGTCATCAAAAATGAAATGGAATGAATATAGATTGTAGGCGTCAGAAAGCTGAAATAGACTGGTATCAGCCATTGTTAGCTGGACATAGATATGGTTTATTATGCCAGGAACGACCAATGCATGGGGCATGGCACTGCATTCGTCATCAAACATGAGATTTCAAGCTGTATCTGAAATGCAATGCTATCCGTGATAGCTCATCTCTAAATACCTATAAGGAAGCCCAGTTACTACAACTATTATTCAAATTTTATGGACCAATTACTAATGTTGGTAGTGAGGAAACTGAAGAATCCCACCAATTTCTTTAGTCTGAAATTGATTTAAAAAAATGCAATCAGGATGCACTGCTACTTATTGGCAATTGGAATGCTAAAGTTGAAAACCAAGAGAACTGGATGGTGGATGGAAAGTACAGCCTTAGTGATGGAAATAAGGATATTACTTGATAGAATTTTGCAAGACCAACAACTTCTTCACTGCAAGTATCCTTTCCCAATAACACAAACCGTGCTGTGCAGATGGACCTCATCAGATGGAATTGAATTGATTACATCTGTGGGAAGAGACGATTGAGAAGCACAGTATTAGCAGTCAAAACAAGGTCAGAGCCCGCCTGTAAACACTAAGTTTAGTGTCATTAGTTGCTCACATTTAACTTCAAGTTGAAATCGAAGAAAATTACAAAAAATCCACAAGAGCTAAAAAAAAAAACTCACACAGTGAGTATATCCCACCTAATTTCAAAAACATCTCAATAACAGATTTTACAAAATTAACACTAATGACAGAAGATCGGAAGAACTATAGGAGGACATCAAGAACATTATATCTGAAGAAAGCAAAGAGGTCGTTAAAAGACAAGAGAGTTAAGATAAAAGCAGATATCAGAAGAGACTCAAACTTCTTCTTGAACATAGGGAACAATCCCAACGAAAGGGGACTCAACAGAACGCTGAAGTTATCAAACAATATCATTAAATCACATGCAGATAAAGATTCGCTAGAGGTCATTCAACAATGGTTGCAGAAGTGTATTGCCAGGGAGCTGCCAGAAATTGAAGTCAGATTCCGAAGAAGTGCATGAGGATATCATTGCTGTCGTCAGATGGATCTTGGCTGAAAGCAGAGAATACAGGAAAGATGTTTACTTGTGTCTTACTTACTAAGTCAAGACATTTGACCATGTAGATCACGGCAAACTATGGATAACCTAGAGAAGAAAGGGAATTCCAGAACACTTCATTTAGCTCATGTAGAACTTGTACATGGATCAAGAGACAATCGTATGAATGGAACAAAGGAATACTACTGCATGGTTTCAGATTCGGAAAGGTGTGCATCAGGATTGTATCCTTTCACCATACTTATTCAACCTGTATTCTGAGCAAATGATCTAGGAAGCTGGACTGTATGAATAAAACTGTGGAATCAGGATTTCCAGAAAGCTTATTAACAGACTGCAATATAAAGAAGACACAACCTTGCTTACTGAAAGCAAGGTGGACTTGATGAACATACTGATGAAGACCAAGCACTGAAGCTTTCAGTATGAATCTCAACCCAATGCAAAGAAAATGAAAATTTTCACAGCTGAACAAATAGATAACACGATACATGGAGAAAATATCAAAGTTGTCCAGGACTTCAGGAAGGAGCAATCGAGAGATCAGATGGCTCATCGCAGTGAATATCTCTGTTGCACAGACCTCTTTAATGCGTTGGGGTGCAAGGAAGTCATGTTAAGAACTAAGGTGTGCCTGCCTCGAGCCATGGTATGCAGGTGATAGTTGACTGATAAGAAAGGAAGGCAAAAGAAAAATTGATGTATCTTTCTTCTTGTGCTGGTGAAGGCTATTGAAAGTACCACAGAATGCCAGAGGAATAAGCAAAACTGTTTAGGTGGAAGCACAGTCAGAATGCTACTTAGAAGCAAGGATGGCAAAACATTTTATCAAGACAGGTCACTCCTTGACAAAGCACATTGTGCTTAGTAAAGTGGAGTGAGTGGAAAAGAGAAAGGTAGTCAAGGAGATCAATTTGCACAGTGACTGCCACAGTGAGTTCACACCTCACAAACATTGTGAGGGTGCTGCAGAACCAGGCAATGTTTGGTTCTGTTTAGGAAGGTGTTGCTGTAAGTCTGAATTGACTCATTGACACCTAAAAACAACAACTATATTGTTGCAGCCACTGTGCCAAATCATCTTCTTCCAGGGTTGTCATTTTTCCTTCTGTAGCAATTTGCTCCTTCTGATAACGTGTCCTAAGTAAGTAGATGAAGACTTGCCGTCCTCACTTCTTTTTTAAAAAAATCATTTTATTGGGGGCTCATGCAATTTTTATCACAACCCATACATATATCCATTGTGTCAAGCACATATGTACATTTGTTGCCATCATCATTCTCAAAACATTTGTCTTCTACTTGAGCCCTTAATAT
>NW_022107431.1:44301634-44302576 GCF_000313985.2 Echinops telfairi | reverse complement strand
TCAGCTAATTTGATTGTCTTATTTGACTGCTTTTCACTGTGTGATTCTCTGCCTCCTCAAGCCTATTGGCAAGGTCTGTCAATTTGCACTGGATTTTGTTATTTAATTCCTTAACTCTTGTATTTCCCTTTGTTGCGTTGCCTTTATCTCCTCTATCATTTCATCTTTTTTTCTGCATTGCTTCCCTCATATCCTTTATGACTTCAAGCAGCATTTTGAAAATTTCTTTTTGTGGCAGATCAATATCTGCTTCTTCTATTCCCATCATTAGGTTCATGACGTCTTCTGTCAATGTCTTCTGTTTCTCCTGCTTTTTCGTTGAAGCTGTTAGAACTGGTTGATGTTTACGTGTTGTTTTAGAGGAGCCTGGCACCATCTTCTTGATTCAAAGGGCCCTGGGCTCTCTCTTGGGGAATTCGTATGAGTACTTCTATGGACTACCTGCAGATAGCTGTACTGAGGGGTCAGGCTATCACAATATCTTCCTGTGGCTTTACTCTTATCCTAGCCATCCAGTATTCCATTATTTGCAATGTTGTTGGATATTCCTCTCATGTGACGCTGATCAGGTTGTTGTGGGCACACGAGGGTGTTGCTTCCTGGTTGATCTCTAAGTAGGCTTCACGGTTCTTGGAGCACCTCAGCTGGCCTGTAGTGTTTTCCTCTGAAACTGGAGTGCTGAGGAGCACGTGTGGGTATACCCTCCTTGGTGTAGAGCTCTGTATCTGCCAGGGGAATTACCATAGATAGAGAGATCGCCTTGGAGATTAGGTGGATGTTCCCGCAATAGCGTGGAGCCCCACCAGTGGTGGTCAGGCGTTTCCCCCAGTTACTTGTAGGGCCTCAGGATTTAGGCTGGGGATGCCCCCACTGTTTGAAGGGGAGAACCCCCTGCTACTTGGTGTGTGGAAGAGGACCGGTGTGTTTTCCCCAGCTGCTTGC
>NW_022107431.1:44288651-44298808 GCF_000313985.2 Echinops telfairi | reverse complement strand
TCCTTGGTTTGCTTTGTGAGTGGAAATCACACACAAAAGAGGGGTTCAGGAGAGACCCTAGTACCCTAGTTCTAATTTCAGGACTCTACCTCCCCATTTCCTTCACCTTACCTCCGAATTTTCTGGTCTGGCAGCAGGAGCTCTGGACAGGTGAGTCTTATTGAGTCGCCATTTTCCCCAAACAGTCTCCATCATCCTAACTTCTAAGGAGCATTCTGCCTACCTTCTTCCAGGACAGGTCTTTCCATCCTTCTGGCATTTCATTGTCCTTTCAATGTTCTTTGCCAACAGCACAATTCAAAGATCTCATGTATTCTGCCATCTTCTTTGTTTCCTAGCTTTTGTATATTTATGAGCCGATTGAAAATACCATGGTTTGGTTTAAGCACATAAGTCTTTAAAGTGGAATCTTTATTTTTAAAAAGTAGTCTTTTGTAGCAGATTTGCTCAATGGAATGGGCTGTTTGGTTTCCTGACTGCTGCGTCCATGGGTGTTGCTTTTGATACAGGTAAAATAGAATTCTTGACAACTTCGATCTTTTCTCTTGTCACCATGATGTTGCTTATTGTTTCAGTAATCAGTTCAGGAGTTTTGTTTCCTGTGTAATACATATTGTAGGCTGGGGTCTTTAATCTTTATTAGTAAGTGCTTCAAGTCAGCTTCACTTTCATTAAGCAAGGTGGTGTCATCCGCATATTATTAGTCTTCCTTCAATTCTGATGTCATAGTCTTCTTTATGTAGTTCAGATTCTCTGATTATTCATTGGCTACTGAAAATGGAACTGGAATGAAGGTTTAGGTCATTCAATAATTATTGCTTTTCTTTGCTTTTACTATGCATTTTTTTTCAGACTTATAAATCTGAAATTGGGTGTTTTACAATTGTTGTTGACTAGATAGCATTCAATTCGTGGATGCAATTGTTTTCACAAATGCATAAGAACTTGAGAAATTAGTTCCACTGGGTTGAAAGGAAATTCTGGACACAATAATATATCTCTCATGTAGGGCATACTACATCACCAGCGCTTTTGATAGCATGGCTGACACTATTATAAGGAAAACACAGACATGAACAATTCTGAAGCAAAATTCTTAAACAAAACAAAATTGTAGTTGAACTTGAAATATGAAAAAGGTTTCAAAAACTTTTATTTATTTTATTTGTTTATATATATAAGAGGACATAAATAAGTTGATAGAAAAATGGAATTAAAAGATCACATAACTTTTTGAAGCTCCC
Source organism: Echinops telfairi (assembly GCF_000313985.2). Classification (NCBI taxonomy): domain Eukaryota; kingdom Metazoa; phylum Chordata; class Mammalia; order Afrosoricida; family Tenrecidae; genus Echinops; species Echinops telfairi. Next base: position 44,297,564 of record NW_022107431.1, on the reverse strand, counting down.
TCATAAGTATTTTTATATACACATAAAAGTGATATATGTTTGAAAACTTTTATCTCAAATAAGTCAAAGTAAGCGTGGGTACTTCAACCAACTAGGTTATTTCAGAATGTGGGTTTCTACCCTCCTGTGAAGTTTTCAGAAGCTCCTGGACAATGATTGGGTGGGAGGACCTTCCTGTCTCAGTGCAAAACCATGTCATATATTTTTCAGCATAATTTTTATATTTAAGTAGAGGTTCTGATAGAGGGAGAAAGAAGAAAGTAAACGAGAAACCATTCGAATGTTGAAGATATCTTGTTATAAATCCAATGGCTATTCTTTAATTTAAAAGGGTATGCACTAGTTAACTATCTTTAGCTATTATAACCCATCCTCACTTATTGACAGGGTTAAGTTCCAAAGACCAGGCTGTTAAACCAAAAAATTGGTATTATGCAAAAATAGAGGATGAGCACATCAGATCACAAAACGGAAGATGATTACATCATTACACAATTGGCAAATTACTTTCATTACGTAACTGTCAAACCCTTGAGAATCAAGGCTTAGTCAAATTAACACATAAGCTAAACAGTCGTAGCCAGTGTGAACTCTTGCTTCACACCTCAGAGTTCATTACTGCCATCCATAGGTTGTTAATGTGCAAAACAGAAAGCAGATGTCTTCACTCTTGTCATGAACGTTGAATGTCGATCTCACTCTGTTATACCTCTGACAGTATGGGAGACATGTTGCTGAGCCAGTTAATTCTGTTTCTTTCCCAGACTCGAAAGGGAGAAACAGAACTAGTATTGCTGTTTTGGCTGGCTGTAAGAAACGTGTTAGCAGTGAGCCTCTGCATGGGAGCAGGTGTGTGTGGTGCAGGGTGGGAGTGGGGGGAGGGAGGGCAGCTGCGCGGAGCTGGAGAGGCGAGGGAGAGGGAGGTGGTTTATTGCTGTGGGCTCTACTGGCGCAGGATGTCTGGAAAGCTGGATGCCATCTTGAAGCAACTCGTGTTTGGGTTGCCTGGAGAGCACAGGGCTCCTAAGTGACACCGACTAGCATGGGATTTGGAAAGTACCATTCGGCCTAGCAGTCGACAGATGGTATTTCTACTGCGTTTCTGTGCAGGGGGTGGGGGTGGGGCGGGGTGTGTGTTGTGCAGTAACAATAAGCAGCAGTAGCCACTTGACAGGCTCCCTGCTGCCAAGAATTTGCATGAGGAGCGCTTGTTGCCATCTGGAGAGCTTCAGCGAGGCAGCGAGGAATCAGTGTCCCCATCTCCATGCTCCTGGTTCCACACTCCATGCTTGGGGCTCTCCCCACCCAGGGGGAGAAGAGAGCAAAAGGCAAATCAATTAACTGAACCTGGCTGGGAGGAGACAGAGCGTGCCATTCCTTAGGGAAAGTCAGGGTGAGCTGAACCTAGGGATCGAATCCAGGAAATGTGGGAGCAGGCCTGGCACTTCAGAATAGATTAGGTCAGCGGAGTCAGTCACCTTTGCGACACAAGTTTGTTTATCCGACAGTGGTTGATGGAAGAAATGTGGAACTGGTCAGAAGGAAACTGAAATAAGTACCCCCTTTCCCATGACCTCCAGCCTAGAGTTTAATGACGCGAAAGGCTGACCATACATCCTGGCAATTCTGTTCACAGACCACAGAGCTGCATATTATAAACATATGTGTAGACCTTGTAATTAAACACATGGGGAGATTTTTTGTGTGTGTTTAAAGAAAGATGTGATTTTAAAATGTGATGAAAATTCCACTTACATTTTAGTTTTGCATTAAAAAAAGCTTTTAATTCCACACCCCCGCCACCTCCTCGTTAACTATCTGGAGCTTGATGCTCTGGGATTTATTTATGTACTTTTTACTTTGAACTAATTAATATTGCCGGTTAACTGAGGTGCAATGGCACCTTAAATGAATAATTATTTTATTGGGCTGCTGCAGAGTTCCAGCCTTGGGAACCCCTAAGGGCAGTCTTACCAACAGGGTCGGGTTGGACGTGCTGGCAGTGAGTTTGGAGTTTTTGAGTTTATATGCACGTAGCTAACAAAACAAAACAAAACAATTGGCCATCCGCAACAATTGTAGGCATCTGCTTAATACACACAGCTACATAGCTACTTTATATCCTCCTTGCCCTGCCAGGATTGACAGCACCATTGAAAGATGTAAGAGGCAGGATTGGGACTAGGTACAGCATTGTTGTGTCTATGGAAGGACATCAAAGGAGGTACTCCCACCAACAGGAGAGTGGGAGTGGGAGCCCCCTTTGATGTTTACTCCTGGCCACCTCATTTACTGTAGCCTCCACCCAGATCCAAGGGGCGATTTCTCCTTCCACAAAATGAATCTGTTTTATCAACCTGAATCTTAGATGTGAAATGAGGGGTGTTCTTACTAATCTCTGACATTCTGAGTTGCGGTGGAGTTGCTCTGGGCTCATTGATGCAGACCCTATGTACACAGAGTGGAACTGCTCTGTAGGGTTTCAATAGCATCTTTGGGAGGCAGACTGCCAGGTGATGCTGCGAAAGCATCTCTCTATGAGTTTGAATCACCAACCTTTCAGTGGGCGCTGCACCTTTTGCATCATTTTGGAAGACCTGAAGATTTAACAGGAGAGAGCAGATGCTGATATTAATAAAATAATAAGTGTAGTATATTTTACCTAACACCCCAAGACAACATAGTTTTTATTATGTTTTTGAGAGAGGCTATGATTTTAGCCAAAGGAAAAATAGCATATGATCTGTATGACCACTGAAGGCCACACTGAGTACTAGAGGTGAAACCCGGACTGTTGTGATAGGGTGGTGACACAGTATCATTGTCCTGGGGTAGAGTGTGTGGGCTCATGGCAGGCATCAGGTTATTTTTTCTGGCTCTATCATAACTTGCAAGGTTATCTTGGATAAGTCATTTACTCTCTCGGAAACATTGTTCTCAAGACTATAATGATTGAGGGATGAACTAGATAATTTAGAAGACATTTCTAAACAGTAGTACTAATTCATAATTTCACTAAATCAATGGAAATTGTTACTGGAATATAGAACTTGCAAAATGTTTCTACTGTTTCCAAAAGTACCTGAGGTGGTGTCCACTGTTAGACAGTGAGACTATTAATTCTAAGGTTTTATGTTTCTGTGGCACTCACTTGACATTCATTGTAGGTACAAAATGTCGGCATGTGACCCGTGACTATAGCTCTGCGTCATTCCAGTGGCATGACAGCTTTAGCTTTCACTGCATCTGCACAGTGACCCTTCAGTCTTTAAAACTTGAATTTTCAAAGTTGACTAATGGAGTGTTGTCCCCAAACCAACACTTAAATTAACCCTGTTTTCAAGAATTTTAAGTAAATAGTCTTTGTAGACTAAGTAAAGTAATATAGACCTCTAGTTTGTTTATACATGCTTGCTTGTGTATCTTCTACTCAATATAGCTATTCTTTTGGGGGATTATTATTTTTAAAGAATTCCTAATTAATTTCTTCACTATACCCTGGTTTTGGATACACATACATATGCACACACTCATACATTCTGGATTTATATATAAAATTTAAAAAATATCACAGTGAAACAAACAAAAAATTCTCTTTGAAGAACAATTCACTTTGAAGGGCTCTAAAGAGTTGGTACTTATACACATGCTCATCAAGAATTAGGAGACCTTTGAAACTAGTTTTATTGGTTGTATGGTTACTAATGGGAACAATGTCAGAATCATCTTGGTTCTCAACTGTACACAGAGAAAAGGGATTTCACTGTAGGACATTTGTGAATCATAAGTAGGCAAAGATCTTGTGCGAGAGAGTAATTCCCTGTGCCTGTGTGTGTGTGTGTAAAATTCACTCATGCCATCAATGATTTAATGGGCCATCAGATCCATCTTCCTCTTGGAAACATTACTGACAGATTATCTTTAAGCATCCTTTCTTCTTTTTAATCTTATAGAAAAGAAAATTTCATAACCTTCCTGCTTTTCTCTTCCAGCACCTCACAGTCGGCAACAGCAAAGTAATTCTCCCTAATAACTAAGCAAAACCCCATATTTAAAGACTTAATGCTTGCCTCCTCTTCTTTTTTTTTTGGTATTCAGCAAGAAATAGCCGATTACTGCAACTACCCTGTATTATGTGCTTTCACATGGAGGTTATGCATATGGAAATCATGAATATAATATTTTTAGTTGCTTCTATTTACTTTGCTAGTTTTCAAGTAAGATTATATGCTTCAGGATGTTGTTTTCCTTTTTGGCTGGCTCACTAGATTGCTTTTTTCCTCTCTTTTTGATATACAGAAAGGAGAAGTAGGGATGTTTAATTAGATACAAAGAAGCTAGGAGAAATACTCTAAAGGGAAAATAAGAAATGATGACAGTACTGAAGTAGAAATTTAGATTATATTTGGATTCAGTTAATTACTGTTCTTCTATTAATTATTTCTGTTAGTTCTTCAGTATGTATTACACTTCAGCATAAAGAAAACAAAATTCTCACCACTGGACCAATAAGCAGCATCATGATAAATAGCCAAGATTGAAGTTGTCAAGTACTTAACTTTATTGGATCCACAATCAACATCAATAGAGCAGTCATCATGAAATCAAACAATACATTGTATCAGGCAATACTACTTCAAAAGATATCTGAAAATTGTTAATAAGCAAGGCTGGCACCTTGAGGACTAAGGTGCACCTGACCCACGCCCTTGTATTTTTAATCATTTTCTAGGCATGGGAAAGCTGGAGAATGCATACAGAACACTGGACAATAGCTGATGTATGAGGCTTGTAGTGTTGATGAAGAATATTGAAACTACTATGGACTGCCAAAAGAACAAACCTGTCTTGCACGAAGCACAGCCAGAAAGTTCCTTAGAAATGCGGATGGTGAGACTCTATTATGTGTACTTCAGATGTGCTTTTAGGAGGGACCAGTCCCTGATGGAAGGCATCATGCTTGGCAAGGTAAAAGTTCATCAAAAGAGAGGAGCTTTAACTAGATGGATCGACACTTCAACCACGTGCCTAACCTCAGTGCTGATTGTGATGAATGAAGGTGGTGAACTAGGCAGTGGTTTCATGTGGGTGTAGATGGGATTTCTCTGAGCTGGAATCAGTTCAATACAACAACAACAACAAGGGATGTTACCAGTCTACACAGTGTGGTAACAGTCTCCTGGGTCCTAGTTCCTATTTATGGAGTCTTCAGAAAATGAGTCGTGAGAACATCTTTTTATTGTATTCGCTTTAGTTTTATTTTCAATAGCTCACAATGAGTTGCCTGCCTGGAATGATGATGTATATTAGGCTAACTATGCACGAGGTCATGCTTTCTGACCCATTTCCTTCTTCATGTTCAAATACATTAGGAAAGAATTCTTTCCAGAATCTGTTTGTGTGTTGTGCTAACTTACAATGACATCTTTTAAACTGTCTTGGCTTGAAAAGTGTCCTGTAGCTTTAAAGTAGCAATTTCCTGTTTGAAGGGAGCCATTATCATGCCTTCAAGAATGTGGGTGGATTGCAAAAGCTGCTGCACACTAATCAGCAACTTGTGGAGAAACTTAGAGCTGAGAAGAGCAGACAGGAAATAGCTGGGGGAAAACTAATACCAAAAGAGGAGGGAGGCTGTGAAGGGAACCTGGGGGGAGCCATCTTGCAGAATGGGCTTGATGGGTGGAGCTCATTTAAGCAGTTTCCTCTTTCTTCAGGTTCCTCTCTAAGCGACTCTCTTATTTTTTTAATTCTTTGTCATTGATTTCAATGGGTAATTCCCTTTATTTAGCATTTTTCTTAAATAAGAAAAAAATAGCTTTGTGAATAATTTTCCATAGAACTTTAGTGTTCAGTGTCCTCAGAGGATTCCTCTCTGGCACCATATGGCCATTTGAAAAGTGCATGGCTTCCTTAATTCCCTAAAACGGGGTTTGCGTCTGCCAGAGGACAGCATGCCATGCTCTGCCATCTGGCGTGCAAGTTGCCACTTGGCTGCCACCTGCCACCCAGGGTCCCTGCCACTCTTCCTCTGCCCAGTGCTGTTGACTGTAAGCCCACATGGCACCTCATACTGGCTGCTTTCTCTTCTCTGTTGACAGATGTGTGGGTGGGAAACGCTTGGAGAGCCAAGGGTTTTCTATGACCAGCTTGGCATAGACTCAACCCGTCCCCACCAGCTTGTATAAGAACACTGGCTATGTTAGTCTACGAGTACACGATCACTCCTCCCTCTCCCAGTTCTTTTCATGTTCTTGAACTAACCTTAATTTGACTCCTTGCTCTAACTCGGAGTACAGTGTGTCTATTGGGATTTACATTGCTCTTCCCATTTCCAGATCTTAGTGAAGGGATCTTGGGTTACTCCTTACTTAGATAATGATGAGGATTGATTGGTGCAGAATTGACACCCCCTGCTAACATGTTCCTGGTCCCTGAACATGCAAACCTTGTATCTCCAATCTCTGGATTATGAATATGAATGCTCAGTTGGTAGAAGTAGGTCAGACAGAAAGGAGGGAATGGTATGAATGGATATACTCATTTTGATGATAAAACAACTCAAGATCATAATCTTACATTATTTCAAGAAATGAAAATAAGCACAGAATCGTTCATTTACCTTATTTTATAAGCTGTAGAACCCAAAGTTTCCTCTAACTTTATTATTTACACATTTTTATATTTATACATTATTAACATATTGCTGCCATTTCTATTAATTGATATTTTATTAAAAACATGTCACAAAATGGATCGTTATAAAGATTTAGAATTTGGAGTTTTGTTTTTATACATACCATATTTAGCCTAAGAAACTGCAGGACCATAAGGGTGTTAAGATTTCCTGTTGTGCACAGGTTCGGTGGATTTTACACACAGAGAAAATGTCTTCCTCCTGCTTCTTAAAGGACATGGCAGTAGTTTGGAGACAATATTATGTCAGTTCATTATTATTCATTAATTCAGCATGTACTTATTGAATATGTATTGAAAGATGCCAGGCTCTCGGATAGGTGCTGAGGATACAAGGAGAAACCAGAATGATTCCAGAAGTTAATGTCTTAACTTTTATTTAATAGGCAAGTGAGCATAATTTTAAGATCATAAATATGTTTTATTTATTTTTTCTTTTCTTCAAGATCATCATTACAAAGTATATGTTAGGTATCCAAGTTATTAAAATGTTTTGGCTAGGAGTGAAAGAACAGGCAATTAAATTCAAACTGGCTTAAACTGCTCTTAGCAGTTTATTGGCTCAGTAACTAAAATGTCCAGGTAAAGAATGAGCTTCCAGCATGGTTTAATTAGGGCTCCAGGTCAATTACTCTTTGACATTTTTAGCTCTGCCTAAAATGTAGCATTTCACATGTAGCATTTCAGTTCCTGGGCTTCTCTTGACAAGGTTTAGTGCTTTTACACTCACATTGAAGGAGGATCCCTATAGTAGGATTCTAACCAATCATCATGGCCGAGATGATGAAATGTACAATTTGATTTAAACTGCTCCAGGATCTAAAACTGGAGATAGAGATGAGATCAATTTTCCTCAAAGAAATTGAGCTAGAGGGGGAAGCATCTGAGTGTCTACTTGGACCAAAATCTAAGTACCATTAAAGAATGGACAATAAATACTGTCATAAAGTCAATTTTGACTCATAATGACCCTACATAGTGTTTCCAAGAATGTAGATGATTATGTGTTTAAACCACTGACATTGAGGTTAGCCAAAGAAGATCATCAAGTATTCAGTAGATTTAAATTCAGTAGATAACTAACCATCAATTTCTATGATCTTATTGGTTAGTGCTTCCAAAAATTCACTGCCATCAATTTCATTCCAGCTCACAGCAATGTTATAGGCCAGTCTAGAATGACTTTTCTGGTTTCTGAGACTGTGAACTTTTTAGGATTAGAAAGTGAGAGTCAAAAACCTTGTCTCCTGTGGATAAGCTGGTAGTTTTGAACTGCTTTATTGTTAGCAGCTCAGCGCAGAACCCACTATATCACCAGGGTCTCAGTGACATTTATTTAACAAGTTTAAAATTTTATGTAAAAAAAGTCAATGAAAGAACAGGGCTTTGTACAGGTTGCAAATGGTTCAGTCATAGCCAACAATAAACAACAGACAAATAAACAAACAAACAAGCGCACCATCAGATTCACATAGCAATCAAATCTCTTGCCTGGAAGGTTTTGATCAGAGTCGGTAACAGGAATAGGCTGTAACTTTGTCAAATCGTGGTGGTTTCCATGTTGCTGTGATACTAAAAGCTATGCCACTGGTGTAGCAGGCTCACCCAAAGCACGGTGGTTTCTGCAGAACTTCCAGACTAAGAACAGACTATAAAGAAGGAGCAGGCTGTCCACGTCTGCTGAATGAGCCAGTGAGAACCTTATGGATCGCATCAAACCATTGTCAGATGCTGTGAAGTTCATGACTAAAAGCAGACCATTGTCACAGAGAGTGTCAGATGAGGAACCGCTCGGGTTGGAAGTCACTCAGAATCTGACTTAGGAAGAAGAGCTGCCTTCTCAAAGCAGAGGCAGAGTAAAGCCGACAACAATGAAGCCTTCTTTGGGACCTTCCTTTGCTGGTGGGGCACAGCTCAAAATGAGAAGAAACAGCTGCAAACATCAATTAACAATTGGAATTTAGAATGCACAAAGTATGGATCTAGGAATGTTGACAGTTGTCAAAATGAAATGGCACACATAAAGATTGATATCCTAGGAGTTAGTGAGCTAAAATGCACTGGTATTGGTCCTTTTGAGTCAGGAAACCATATGGCTTAGTATGCTGGGAATGACACAAGTCATGTGGAAAAGAATGTTTGGAAACTGATTGTAGTCACAATTGTGCATTCTACTTGATGTGATTGAACTGTGGAATGATATATATATATATATATATA
>NW_022107431.1:44285296-44286802 GCF_000313985.2 Echinops telfairi | reverse complement strand
GATACCATTGAGATGATCTTGACTCACAGCAACCCTGTGTAGAACACAAGACATTGGCTGATCCTGCACCATCTTCCCAATTGTTATGCTTGTGTAATCCTGTGTCCTTCCATTTCCTCGATGACTGCATGGACCGTAACAACTATGGAATGCCTTGAGAAGAATGGGAATCACAGAATACTTCATTCTGTTGCCGAACCTTTACATGGATCCAGAAGCTGTTGCGAAAACAGAACAGAGGAATACTGCATAGTTTAAAACAGGAAAGATGTGCACCACACTTGCATCTTCTCACTGCACTGTATCAATCTGTATGCTGAGCAAATGATCAGAGGAACCGCATTATATGAAGAAGAATGTGGCATCAGTAATAGAGTATGACCTGTGATATGCAGATGACACAAGCTTGCTGAAAGTGAGGAGGAATTGCAGATCTTGCTGATGAAGATCAAGGATTTTAACATTCAATATGGGGTACAACTCAGTGTAAAGAAAATTGATATTCCCCACAAGTGGACCAGTAGGTAATATCATAAGTGGAGAAAAGATGGAAGTTGTCAAGGATTGTGTCTTGCTTGGATCCACAATCAATGCTCTTGGAAGCAGCGGTCAAGAAATCAAACAATTCATTGCAGTAGGCAAATCTGCTGCACACTGCCTCTTTAATGTGTTGAAAGCAAGAATGTTTCTTTGTGGACTAAGCTGCACCTGACCTAAGCCATGGTATTCTCCATTGCTGTATATGTATGTGAACATTGGACACTGGAGTAGGGAAGATCGAAGAAGAATTGGTGCATTTGAATCATGATGCTGGCAAAGAATATCCAAAGTACCATGGACTGTCAATAGAACAAATGACTCTGTCCTGGAAGAAGTACAGCCCCTTAGAGGCAAGGATGGCAAGACTGCATGTCATGTACTTTGGACATGTTGTCGGGGAAGATCAATCCCTGGAGAAATACATCATGCTTGGTAAAACAGAGGGACAGCAACAAAGAGGAAGACACTAGGCAAGGCAAATCGACACGCTGACTGCAACAGTGGGCTCAAGCATAAGTGTGAGGATGCTGAGGACTGGATGAGGGCATGTAACACAGGAATCAGGCAGTGGTGTACTGCTCAAGGGGTATACATTCAAATCAGGCTGTTTCCTGTCATCTTGGAGTGGGACACTACTGCCTATTTCTTTAAACAACAACAACCAAACGCACTGTCATCATGTCATTCTGACTCAGAGTGACCGGATGGGCAGAACAGAGCTGCCCCTGTGTGTTCGTGAGGCTCTGAATCTGTGTGGGAGCAGCAAGCCTTCTCTTTCTCCTGTCAATCAGCTGGTGAGTTCCAACCGCTGACCTTGTGGTTAGCAATCCAATTCAACTCACTGCCCTACTGGGGCGCCTACTCGGGAAAAATTCCTCTCACAAGATGGAAAACACAAGTTTTTCTTGCTTGGTATATTTTAATTTGTTCTTCGTCAGTGGATTGATGTTGTTGCTGTTTTGTTGT
>NW_022107431.1:44282199-44283769 GCF_000313985.2 Echinops telfairi | reverse complement strand
TGTACAAATGCGCTTTACACAATTGATGTGTGTATGGATTGGGATAACAGTTGTATGAGCCCCTAATAAAATGTTAAAAAAGAGAAAAGAAAAAAAAGATATTTCATTGACATGCAACACGTATACTCTCTTTATCTTTGGTGTTAGTCATCACTGAACTTTTCGAAACCGGTTTGCAGTGAGACCAGTTAAATAAGCAAAAAAATCTACCCTCAAAAAACAAGTAACCAAAGAAAACAAACCTATAAGAAGATAGAAATGGAATGGGACCATCTTTCCGATCCCCAAAGAAACAAGTAAGCAAAACATAAAGCTCAATGGCTAGTGGTTGTGGCCCGAGTTGTTGTTAGGCGCCATCCCCTTGCTTTGGGCTCACAGCAGCCCTATGTCTAACACAAGACGCTGGCTGGCCCTGCACCATCCTCACACCTCTTTGTGGGTAATCCTGGGTCCACCCACTTCCTGGATGACTCTTCTTTTCTGACGCCCTCTAGTTTACCAAGCATGAGGTCCTTTTCTCCTGATAACATGACCACAGTAGGTGAGATGATGGCTTGTCATCTTTACTGCTACGGAGCATTTTGTCTGGATCTTCTCCAAGATGGATTTGTTTGCTCTTTTGGAAGTTCATGGTATTAGCAACACCATAATCCAAAGGCACAAATTCTGTTTCAGCACTCCTTAATCATTTCCCACACTTTCTTAATCACTTTCACACACATGTAAGAGAATTGATAATACCATGGTTATGGAATTATTGTGAGTCAGAATTGACTCAAGATTTGGATCAGTTTGGATCAGATGCAGCTTAGTCTTTTGTCCGTCAGCACCTTAAATAGGTCTTGTACAGCAAATGTGCCCAATGTCCAATCGTGCCTCATTAACATAATGAAGACAGTTCATTCCCAAATGGGGTGATCATCACAGATTAGCATTTGCAATACATACTTATGGGAACACAGTTTACTCCATCACACTTGCACCACCAGAAATGCCTGCCCTTGTGACACACAGAACACACTCACCCATCACACCGTCCCTCCAAATTTCAAACTAACTCCAAATCCAAAACATAATTTTCTGAATCATCTAAATCACCTATGCATGAGGCATTAGGGACAAAATTCCTTTTCATCTGTGGACATGTAAAATCTAGGATACAAATTGTCTCCTTCCAATGCCAATGACAGAATAGGGCCCTGGTTGATTTCATATTTCAAATGGTAGAAATCAGATAAAAAGACAGGATAAAGTATACTAAGCAAATCAAAATTACAATTTACGTGATCGCTTAAGGATTGAAAATAACCCTTTGTTTTCAGAGTCTCTGGGCAATTGCCCTGACCTTTAGATTTATCGACCCTGTGGATACAAGGTGTAGACCCATTGGCTCTGGGATGGCAATTCTATTTTGTGTGGCCTCATTCTCCTGGGCCATCTGAGTGTTGACAGAATAAAGACACACCACTGACAGACAGGATTGTAACCACAGGCATAGAGGTTAGGATTTATAACTCTTTTTTTGGAAACAATTTAATCCTTTATAAGGCACATTCTGTAAATATCATAC
>NW_022107431.1:44279737-44281811 GCF_000313985.2 Echinops telfairi | reverse complement strand
TTTGAAGAACTATTGTGCAATATTTCATATGTGCGTGATGCTTAATCTTTGAAGAACAATTATTGTTAGGTGCCATCAAGTTGTTTCCATCAAATTTGTACAAAATAATTACAGTGCCCCATGCTCTGTCATCCTCACAACTGCTGTGATGTTTGAGTCCATTGATCCGGCCCCTGTGCCTATTCACCCTTGAGGGTCTTCCTCTTTTTCATTGACCCTCTACTGAGCATGATGTCCTTTTCTTTTCTTTTATTTTTTGATGTCCTTTTCAAGAAAAATTAGATATCATTATTGAGAAGACCTATGAAAATAAAGAATTGAGATAACTCCAAAAATAAAAATATTACAGGTATGGAAATATAATCATAGTATATTGCTTGCCTTGGCAATAATTGCTAGTTATGTAGTTATAATCAAGTACCTTTAAAGAATGTAACAGAAAATTGTATAAATATCCTGGGATTATGGTGGAAATAGAAAGCGAATGTTAGTATATTTGGAGGAGCAGATAATGTAAACGAGCAAGATTCATATTTATCATCATTTAAATTCAGTGGGAAGTGTACATTAATGTGAATTACATGGACGTTACTTAAAAATATGCTTGTGGAAGCCAGAGAAAAGGACTACAAATATTTGAAAATATTTACCTCTGGGAAGGGGAACTTGAAATGAAGTGACTGAGTAGGTGACGTGAGTTTTCATGAAATATTTTATTTTTTAAAACTATGTGCACGTATTTTCTTAGTAAAAAGAAAAACTAGTGATTTTAAGAGTCTCAAATAGGTCTGCAAACAAAATTAAAACCATTGATTCTTTATTTGTATTTCTAAGCCTAACTCCCAGAGTAAGAGAATTAGTTGACTTCAAATTTTTTAAACATCAAAACATGTATGGCCTCTCTCATATTTGTACTGTGAGCTTGTGGTCTTTGTATATGTAAATTCATCACTTTACCAAGTTATCTCAGAATCATTTGGCACTTGAATTTATGTAATGGCAACTGGACTACAATTATTCAATTGTACTCCAATTCAATTCTACTCAATTTTTCTCTTAGTAATGAAGACCTGACTCAGGTTTTCCCAGAACTGACTGGTTACAAACTCCCCTCTCAATGCCATTCAAAATCATGTATTTTTCTGTCTCTTATGCTCCAAGTCGCAATATTTGGTTTGGGTTAATGTTGCTAGCACATTGGCATTAGCTGACCCTTTAGAATATGACTTTGTAGGGACAAAAACAAACTGTGAAGAATTAAATCAATGTAATTAACACTACTGGACCCAGAAAATATTAGTAAAGATTTGAGGGCAGGATTCAAGGATGCTTCTGTGCAGCCTGGTTTGGAGGATAGAAGAGGAGGAAAAGAAATTTGAGGACAGTACTTGAAGGAGACATTGGAGAGAGATTGGGAGCCTCACACTCTAGTGTTCAATGTTGTCCCTGAGAACATTACAGTAGAGCAAGGCCTTTGGGGAATTCTTTAGACTGGTGATAATAGGAAAGTTAAAAGAAAAGCGTATCATTGTTTTTGACTCTCTGATTCTTATCCACAATGAAGAATGCGATAGCTGGTTTGCAAATCATTTGTTCTCAACTAAAGGGACTCCCATTGTTCATGGCTCTGGGAGCTGAAACAGAATACTCTGGGACTTTAGACAAGGTCATTTGCTCCACTGAGGAGCAAGCATGGGCTTAGCTTGGACCCCAAGGCAAAGGTCTAGAGAAGGTTTCCCTGGGGAGTGAAAAAAAAATCCTCACTGCTTCTCTTTTTTCTTGGTCCTTCATGATGGAATTCAGAACAGGCTGGAACTTTGATTCATTTCAAATCAAAAATATTACTGAAAGTTCAAATTCATGTAAAGGCAAAGGACTAGGGAACATTTGATACAGTTATATTACCCTAACTTCTTCGGCAAAGATAAAAAAAGGAAAGCTATTTCACAGCCGATGGACTAGATTTGCTCTGGTAAGATTCAGGTGGAAATATGTGGTTACAGACATGACTTCTTCTGGCCTTGAAGCGCCAAGGACACGAAAAGATCCCATGTGACACTTTAAAATCTGTGGC
>NW_022107431.1:44277274-44278549 GCF_000313985.2 Echinops telfairi | reverse complement strand
TTTACTTTCCTCTTGTCCCACTATCATGTTCAGCCTTCATTTGAGTTTCAGGAATTTCTCTCAGTTACATTGCCCTTGATCAAGCCTTACCAGGCCTCCTACACCCTCCTTGCCATCGATTTTGGATTACTTGTTGTTCCCTTGTCCCTGGGTTTGTTAACACCCTCATCCTTTCCACCCCCTGGCCTTCACCTCTCCCATCTCCCCCCGGGAACTGTCAGTCCAGTTGTTTTCTTCTCCAGATTGTTTTTCCCTCCTATCTTATCTAGCTAGACCTGTAGAAATAATATAACGCACAAAAACAACACAGAGCAAAACAAAGCAACAAAAGAAAACAAAACAGCAACAAAAACAACAAAACGTGACAACAAAAAAAAGAGAGAGAGAAGCCTGTAACTAGTTCAAGGTCTATTTGTTGACCTTTAGGAGTGTTTTCCAGTCGAATCAGATGGGGTGCCACACACTGGCCCCAAAGTCTTTTTTTGGTATGCTCTCAGGACTTCCTTGTTCTGCTTCTGTTGCAAGCCCTTAGTGTTTTGCCTCGGGCGCAATTCCTGCACTGTGTCTCCAGTGTTGTCTCCCATAGTGCTATGGGTCAGTGAGGGATGTTGTGTCTCCTGGTGGGGCTGGCCCTATGGTCCTGTCTGTGCACTGGCTGCTCTGAGCAGGAATATCGTCCTCAGGGCTTGGTGGGCCAGGATGTGCTCCACTCTCTCTCCTTCCCTCTTCGTTTGCTCCTGTGTGCTCTGATCAGATGTGTCCCTCTTTCTGAGCTGTAGCTTCAGTGCTGTCCTCTGAAGTGAATTCTTCTGGGAGGAGGGGAGGTTGTCACGTAGTTGGGATTGTGGCCAGCTCCTCAGACCTATCTATTGGTTTCCTGCTTCATCAACACATTTTTAATGTAGTTTTTGTGATAAAATTAGGTTCCTCGGCTGATATTCGGGTTGGCTTATACTCAAATATACATGGTACTTAAGCTATTTCCCATTTGATATGCACAATTTAGTGATATTATGTTTATCATATTATCTATGTTCAATTTTTTTTCATCATGGTTAAGTAAGCTCACTGCCCTATAAGCAATGGTCTCTTCTTTTGCCCTACCTTTCACCTGTCACTGGTAGCCATCAATACACCTTGGTCTCTGTGTTACTCTGCGTAGACTAGAGAAACAAATCCATGGACACACATATGTGTATAAGAAAGAGATTTATGTATAAGAGCAATTGAACATTGAGAAAACATCCCAGTCCAGTCCAGATCAAGTCCATAAGT
>NW_022107431.1:44275394-44276339 GCF_000313985.2 Echinops telfairi | reverse complement strand
ATTCATTCACTGCTATTCTGTGTCACCATTGTGAGATTTCTGCTGGTACTAATGTCATTGCTACCAATGATCTGCCATGCAGAACCGAGCTGTAGGTAAAGAGGGCTTGCCAAATTTATTATAAAAGGATATATGGGTCTCTTGTTTTAAGTGATTTTCCCTTACCATGCATGATAGGGACAGTGAAAACGAGGAAGGCTGTCAACAAAAGGGACTGACACGGTGACTACACTGATGGGCTCAGGCATAGGGACGATTGTGAGGCTGGTGCAAGCCTGGGCAGTTCTGTTCTGTTGTACAGAGGGATGCTGTGGGGTGGAATCAATTCGATGGTACCCAACAACAAGAGCATTCTCTCTTCACTGTCAGAATTCCTATGTCTGTTTGAACTTAAAAACCGCATGGCATATTGTTGTGAAAATATATAAATTTTAGGCTAAAATTTTTTCACCAATTATTTTGATAATTTTAATCACAATACAGGGAAAAATGTGTAGCCCATTAACAATGTTTCTAACGTGTGTGTTTTTATACAAGGGTAAGTCAAAGGCATTGCTAGAAAAAGGTGATGATGAAACTGGATGGTGGCCCGCAAACACAAAGAACAGTGTCTGGGGTCTTAAGGCTTGTCTTTAAACAAACATCCACCAAAGTGAGGTGTCAAATAAGTCTATGTGGAAGAGAAACACCAGCTGTGTGACTCAAGTATTGTAAATAATATAATGCAATCTGAATGAAGGAACAGTAAGTGAGTTTAAATTGTGAACTCCTGGCTGGTAGAAGACTATGAATGACAGTAAAGCCTTAAAGTCATTTGCAGGATCTACACATAGATTAAGTCGCCCATGATTTCTCTCTGACCATAGTCCAGGGAGGTGAATAGCCTGGTCAGCAAAGTATGATGGGTTATTAGCACCGAAACAAACAAACAAACAAACAAACAAA
>NW_022107431.1:44271841-44273755 GCF_000313985.2 Echinops telfairi | reverse complement strand
CAGCTATGATGCATTGATCTGCTGCCAATCGTGTTTTTGTGACAATTTCCTTTGTCCTCCCAAGCCCAGTTTAAGCCTCCAATTCTCTAAACCCTTGGTTGTCATTATGATCTCCTGCTAATGATCTACCTCGTCCAGATGATACATCTCTGTTTGGCTTTTCCTGCTTAAGACTTAACAAATGTTTCTTTTTAAATTAAAAGAAGTATTGCTACAAATAATTGGAAACCTTTAGTAAACAAGCATATCAGAATGTGAAGCCATAGTTTCTCAACATATCTTCATCTGGAGCTATACACTTCTGAAGGTGGTGTTTCTATATTTCTATGCTTCCCCAAATAATGACAGTTTTTACATGGCATAAATCCTCAAAGCTCTGAAACTGTGTTCCTTTAAAATGACGTCCAAGCTTTGAGAACAATAGTAGTCTGAAGGGTCAGGATCAAGGCCGTAGGCCATAGAGCTGGTGGGGTACAGTCTTCCCACAAAATCCTCCTAGGCCAACCCTTGCTACCCTCAAAGAAGGAGCAGGTGTATTGTCACTGGTGTGGGGGGTGGAGACAAAAATATGCACAACTTTCCTGCCTTTTCCCATTTTCTCCACACTTCTTCCTGTGATCATCCATGTCCTTCAAGGAACTCTGCTAAGAGAACGCTTCAGGAATAAAAAACACTCTCCATAACCTTCTGAGCTGATGTCCCTGCTTTGAATTTAACTGGGCCCTTGGAAGCCATTGTTTCGAATGGACATTTTTTCAGGGGTTTGAGGGAGGTCCCTTAAGGTGACAAAGACAAAAAATGAATTACTGAAAGAACTTGCCTGATTGCAGAGACATCTTTAAATATACTTTGTTTGGAGTAAACTTTTCCACGTATAAATTGGAACTGCAGTAGCAATGTTATTTAACTTACCCTTGTATTCCCTCTCCCTTCATCGTGATTTATACTATGGATAGCTGATAAAATGTGAAGTGAGACATACTGCTGGGAAACTATTAGGTAAAAGAATAGAATGATAAAACCCCCACTCCCCTTTTCTCACCAGGGAATTATCCACATTTGCTTCATTTGAAGCAAATTCATCTTAGTCTTCCTTAAAACAAAGAAAAAATAAATGGTTATCTATAATTCTTTTCATATGGAAGTCAAAGTTTCTCCCTTCTTGGCCTTATCTGGTTTCATCTCCTCTTCAGAATGAACATTGTCTATTTGTTTAATCCACAAATACAGACAAAGCTCTCAGTCTTGCCCAAGAGCAATTAGGTCTGAATCTCAGAGCAGTGCTGTGATGTGTTTGGATGAATAGGAGCATCTTGGAGAATCACCCTGCCACCCACCCTGCCACCCACATGCAAGCAAGCAAAGCACATGTCAAACCTGGTGCAAAGGAGAGGGCCTGAATCTGACCTTGGAGGAGCTCACTGAGTCTGAAAAAAACCCCAGTACGGGGAATTCTATGTCATCTTAATTTTACTCCTACTCATTGCCATCGAGTCAGTGACGGCTCAAAGAGGCCCTATGGGACAGAGTGAGTTTCCCAGACTCTCCATTTTTATGGGGGTAGAAAACCCCCTCTTCTTTCTGCTGAGCTCCTGGTGGTTCCCAACTATTGATCTTGCAGTCAGCAACTCTGTTCATAACCATTACACCACCAAGACACCTTTGTTATCTTAAACTTCCGCGTTTTCATGTTCAACGACTTTTTCATTAAAACCAGTGATTTCATGAGGGTTAGCTTTTACAGATGATGATCTTGAAGAGTCTTTGCACTAGGGGATGAAACTAGGGGATCATTGCCACTAAATCGTAGAAACTTTTATTAAATAAAATATCAAAAAGTGAAGCTATTGTGTATCAATATATTCTTTATCTATGTGTATTCATATCTGAAGGTGTTGTTTAATCAAGTTTAAT
>NW_022107431.1:44269592-44270767 GCF_000313985.2 Echinops telfairi | reverse complement strand
TGGGTTAATGTTGGACTTGTGGGCTTGGGCAGCATTGGGTTGGGATGTTTTGGTGATGCACCTTTTCTTTACATAAAACTCTCTCTTCTACATGGTTGCTGTGGATTTGTTTCTCCAAAGTACCCGGACTAAAACATTATGGTATTATAACATGACAACTATTGATTTGTTCCTAAATGGCTGATAGTTTAGCTTGGTGCCATAAGAGTCCAAAGAGGAGGAAGCAATTGTGTTTAACCTGGGGAAAAATGGGAAATTATTTAGGTAAGAAGGCAAGGGTATTGAAAACAGTAATAATAGAGTGAGCAAATGCATGGAGTCAAGAAATAAAAGACAAAAACCAAAACTGACTCAAGTAGATAGGTTTAGGATTATAATAATTTTCTATTGCTGTGCAACAATATTAGCACAACTATTTATTATCTAATATATCTGTGGATCGTCTGTGGAGTTGGGGCACAACGTAATTTTGACCTATGCTTCACTGTCTCAAAGGACTACAATGAATGTGGTCTGGAGTGGGGATGAGGGTCTCATTTGAGGCACAACGAGGGAGGATGTTTCTAAGTTCACAGAGAGTGGACTTTGGATGATTTTATGCCAACGAGACGCTCCTGGCTAGGGGTGGAGTCAAACCTGTCAATCAAGTGGTAGCTGGATGACTCCTCTTTGGAGGTGTGGCTCTTTGTCTGAGAGTGAGGGACTCTGGGAACTGCTTTCTCTCGGACTCTTCTCCTTCCTGCTTGCTGGGACTCTGCACTGGCTCTGAGGATTGTCACGCCTTGCTGTATTTCCACTGACCTTGAATCCACATGACTGCACCTGTGAGCTTCCTCCCTCCTGTTTCACGATTCTGTGTCACCAGCACGTGGCTTCGTGAATCTGAAGAGGGACTTATGGACTAGCATTGATGTAAAGCCTTGAATTGGACTGGGCTGCAATGTTTCCTTGATCTATAATTACTTCTTTCTTATTCATAGACGAGTGTCACTAAACTTATTTCTCTAGACAACCTGGCCCAACACACAGAGTACGTGTTCAGTGACTTGTGAGTTGCTATCTTGAAGGCCTCAGTTGCTTGGTGACTGTTTTTTGGAGTTTTCTCTCTGCTCCTAGCTTTTTTTGTTTGTTTAATCATTTCATTAGGGGCTCATACAACTCTTATCACAATCCAT
>NW_022107431.1:44248634-44266942 GCF_000313985.2 Echinops telfairi | reverse complement strand
TAGTTCAAGGACTGTTTGTTGGCCTTTAGGAGTGTTTTCCGGTCGAGTCTGATGGGGCACCAAGACCTGACCCTAAAGTCTATTTTTGGTATTCTCTGGGGACTTCATGCCTCCGTTCCCCTTGGTGTTCTGTTTCACACCCTTAGTGTTTTGCCTCAGTGTGGTGGGATCATCTTGTGAAATTCCCACACTGTATCTCCAGTGTTGTCCCCTGGAGGGCTATGGGTCAGTGAGGGATGTCATGTCACATAGTGGGGCCAGCCATATGATCTCAGTGTATTGGCTGCTCTGAGCGGGAATATCATCCTCAAGGCTTGGTGGTCCAGGATGTGATCCACTCTCTCTTCCTCTCCCTTCATTTGCTCTCATGTGCTCTGATCAGACACGTCGCTCTCCCAGATCTGCTCCTGGCTTTATAGACTTCTGAATATTAAACGCAACCTGGCTACGTGCTCCCTGAAAAATAGTTCCAATGCCCAGCATGAGAGATAATACAATCTTATGTAACATAAATATATGAATATAACCTTGTACTTTTGATATATTCTATTGGTAAGAAGTAAGTCATGATCATGATGCATGATCATGAAACAGTAGAGTCTGTGTACCACAAGAATCAAAAAGAGAAAAGTCAGGTTTCTGAGGCTGTAAATCCTTTTTTGTTTTCCCTTATTCTCAGAATTCAAGCTAGGCCACCCTTCTGCGTACCCCACTTTGCCATCTCACCAACGTTAATGGCCCTGGAGTGGTCTGCAAAGCTTTTCTTCCTTTTAAGAAGTTTTTCAACATTTTTATTGGCACACAATTTATATATTATGTAATTGGATATTTCAATAGTTCAATATATCAAGGGGAATTGTGCAATCAGCACCACATCTATCTTAGAGCATAGCCCTCCCTCTACCCCCTCCGCTCAGGGTTAAATTGCATTTAAAATGAGTTCTGCAGCCACAGTCAGTTCTAGTGCTCCCTCCCCACTCCTGCCTTCATTATTTACTTCCAAAATCCCTTTTACCTCCCTATTGCCCATCCCTCACCACTGCATTCCCTAGCACTCCTCCTGTGCTTCACAGCTGGGAAACCCAACAGAAGACAATGAAAAACAAATCGGACTAAGGTGGTAAGATAAGACCATAATAGAAGACAAAAATACACCCCCATCAACATTCAAGAATGAGGCTGTAAATCTTTAAAGGAGCTGAAAGTCAAAAGTCTCGTCCCCACCCCCACCCCCTGATTTTGTGGATAGAAGCCCACCTTGCAATTCATGACACTTCTAGGGCTCCTATGGGTCACCGTAGAACTACTCTGTAGGGTTTCCGAGGCTGTCAAACTTGATGGAAGCAGGCAGCCTCCTTTTTCTCCAGTGAAGTGACTGGTGATTTCAATTCAAGGAAGTCCAGTGTTTAAGCCACTGCACCACCAGTGATCTTGGGTCAATTCCTACTGAGAGTGGCCCTATATATGGTTTCTGGGACCTTAAATGGTAACAGACAGCCTCATCCTTCTTCCAAGAGAGGTCGGTGGATTTGAACTGCTCATCTTGCAGTTAGCGTCCCACACTGACCCCAAAGTACTATCGGAGTTACTGATAGTACCTTGAGTTTACAAACAACTGTTGAGTATTTCAGGCTCCCCTGTGAGACTGTATGTGAGGGAGCCATGGGAAGGGGGTCTATAAGAAGAAGGGCAGTTTGGTTTTCAGAAAGAATCTGGTCATCAGAAAGAAAAATGGCCACCTAGGAAATGATTTACCACACACAAATTTTGAACAGGGTTTGATAGGCATAAGGACCATATTGGGGTGTGCAAGGAGATAAATAACAAATTACAACATTGACAACAGGAAAGCGGTAGAACCAACAGTCGAAGCAGACAGTTTGACTCCAGAGCCCACAATCTAACCAGCACCCTACATGAAACACGGTGCTCTTGCTGGAAGGATTCCTAGCGGTCATTCAGTCCTGTCTCATGACTTTCCTATGTGGGAATTCCAGGGCCCACAGGGGTTAAATGTCAACCACAACCAAAGGCCAAAAGAAAACAAAGCGCAAAATATTGTTAAAAATCTTCCTAGGAATTCCTTCCTTCTAATTCTTGTTTTAAGGAGCGCTGGTGGCATAGCATTGGGCTACTGACCACAAGTTTTGAAACGCCAGGGACTCAGCGGCAGAAAGCCAGGCTTTGCAATCCCATAAAGCAGTGGTTCTCAACCTTCCTAGTGCCACGACCCTTCAATACAGTTCCTCATGTTGTGGTGAAACCCCAACCATAAAATTATTTTCATTGCTACTTCAGAACTGTAATTTTGCTACTGCTATGAGTCGGGTGACCCCTGTGAAAGGGTCATTAGACCCCCCTAAAGGGGTCATGACCCACAGGTTGAGAACCACTGCCATAAAGATTTGCAGCATTGGAAAGCCGCAGGGGGCAGTTCTACTCTGTCCCATATGCTGACCATGAGTCTGGATCAACTCTATGGCAGTGAATTTGGAGGTTTGGAATTCCTATTTTTATAAAATAAGAAGCCTCGGGATAGCATTTATTATTTCTTACAGTTTCAGAAGAGGAGGAATCCCACATAGTTGAAATGGACTAAGTGTATGAACAGAATTAAGCCCCTTTTGCGGGAGGGCTTAGCATATGAAGCAATTCTGTTAGAACAGTGTGTTAGCAACAATAATTACGTGTCTAGGTAGAAGAAATACACCCTCCCCGAATATATAATTGAAAGATAATGGAATTTTCCCATGAACTTTTTGAAACTCCCTGTGAGTAGGTATGTGTATGAAGGGTATATCATTAATACATATACATATACACACACACACACACACATATATACATATGTTGTTGTTAGGTGCCATCCTGTTGATTCTGACCCATGGCAACCCCATGCACAGCACAACAAAACACTGCCCGGTCCTGTGCCATCCTCACAATTGTTCCTGTGCTCAAGCCCGTTGTTACAGCCACTGCGTCAATCCGCCTTGTTGAGGACGGACCTCCCTCTCTTTTGCTGCCCCTCTACTTTACCAAGCGTGATGTCCTTCTCCGTATATACACATATATGGCTTATGTACACACGTGTACATATATGTATACCTATATATACCCTTTTCAGTATGAGATAGTAAAGGAAGTTTGTACTGAGAATGAGGCTGTTGAAAGGAACATGGGATATGGATCAATGGTGAAGCTAAAGTAAATCTAATGAAACACTCCTGTCTGCTAGCATCAAAGTGCTAGGATATTGTATGACAGTTTGCTTGACTGTGTAGCACTTTGAAGTCTTAGGGGTTTCTAATGAAGTCAGAAGCAGCCTCGGGGAGGCTAAAGGCACTCCTTGAGTTCAGTTACTAAAAGGAGTTTCGGGTATGTTGTTAATAATCTAATCAGATGATCCACCATCAACAGTGAAGTGTGAAGTGTTTGATATGCAAAACAATGATCTGATTATGTCTTCATTGATTTAAACCCATTAATCACTGTCTTTTTAATAGTTATTTCCACTAGATCAATTCGTTCGGTGGTTTGGTGGCAGATACCTGATTCAGAAGAAAAGATGGAAGTCTTACTGAGAAAACACATTCGCGTTTCAGTGAAAATGTTTGCCATTTAATCTACTTTCGGTTGGAAGGAGTTCATCTCTACCTCTATATAGACACTCTAATCACTTCTACCATTGACCTCAAGGTCCTTTGTTGTTTGCCAGTTGTTGAGTTGGCCGACTTTGCACCAACCCCATGATCAGCTGTAGATTTAGACCCTTGAGATCGAAAGAGTTTTGATTTCTGGACCGTTCTTTCTAGTTAGTCTTATCTGGAAACTCTTCTGTAGCCTGCGCAGCACACGCAAGCAGGACAGTGACTCCTGTGTTCCACAGGATGATTGTGAGTCTGGATCATAATCAGTCAGATGGGCAGTGACTTTGCTTGCAGTCCTTTTTCAGGGAATTGAACTCAGGTTCTTCACATAGAAAGTAAGCAATTTACCACCAAACCGCCACTTCCCTCTGAGAGTTATTGAGGAGAAGTGATTGATGTGGCTTGGCTACAAATCGATGTGGCTGCAAAACCGGACTTTCTCTCCAGGTACCTTAATGGTTTTAAGTCACGATGCTAATGCCTAATTTGGTTCATGTACCTTGATTTAACAAAGACAAAGGTGGAAATTAAAGTGAGACGATTACCTGCACTAGAGGAGAAAAATAAAATTCAGTGCTTGCGTATTTTGTCCACATGTAGATCCTGAGAGGTAGTCTTAGAGAGTTCTGCAACCTCTCTAACATTCAAGATTGACTTCCTTATTGTCTAAAGCATGCTTAGAAATCTTTGGATGAAAAGTGCTGTATAAAATTAAACTCTTCTCAACACAAACAGGGTAGCTGAATGGTGTAGGGTACAGGTTTAAGTTTGATGTGTGTCATTGGTAAGCTGCAGCCACGTGATTTGGGGAAATCACATATACCTGTTGCAACATCAGAAACAGAAAAGGTGTCCTTTCTGCCATTAAGTCTTCTTAGCAACAAGCCGAGTGATAAGTCCAACCCAAATCTCTCCTCCCACTAGTTGTAGATAAATTTTATTTATTTTTGCCTTTTATTAACTGTTTTGCTTATTTTAAGGTGATAGTATCGTTATCATTAGTGAAATATTCATAGAGATTTGCTCTTTTGGAAAGTTTCAAAGTCTGTGAGGTAGGCATGGCAGTATCACCACTCTCTTTTTATGAATAAGTACAGTCAATTATTATAAATAGAACAAGGCAGGTTCCGTCCTTGAGGTTTGAGCCCTAAGCAGAAGTAACATTGATGTCATCCTTCTAGGACATGCCTGGGCATCCCTACTGAGTGGGAGGTTCGCAGTCCTGGTAGGAACACTAAAAGGGATTCAGGTTATGTTGGCTGTAAGTGTCAGGAAGGTAGATGGTTTCCTTTAGTTTTATCACTATGTCTTATAAGATTATAGGGAAGAATTGCATCTCTCCTCTGGGCCTCAAGTCTTGATCTTACTTCATTTAGGTTCGTCCGTGCGCTGGAACTGAGAGAGGAAGGCACCAGGTGCAAATTCTCAGGGCTGCTGTGTAGAGCTGTGCAGGCTGTCCTCCGGACACCACTCAAATCAATATATATATAGACGTACACATTTATAGTAATATGATTCTAATACATTGAAACACAATGTGGAGGAAGAGAAACGTTTTCTCATTCACACAACAGTTAAAGGCAAGCAGCGGCCCTATGCTGTTCATGCTTAGTTGGTTCAGACTCATAATGACCCTGTGTACAAAAGAACAACATGCTGTCCAGTCTGGCGCCAACATCAAATTGTTGCTATGGTTAAGCTCATTGTTGCAGCCCCTGTGTTAAGCCACCTCATTGCGAGTCTGACTCTTTTTTCTTGCTGTCTCTCTATCAAGTGTGATGTCCTTTCCCTTTACATAATATGTCCTTATGTCAAGCTATTTTGAATAAAAAAAGAATATTAGAGCAACAAGAGTTATTAGGATTTTTTATTTCATGGTCAGTTCATTTAGAACACAGTACGACTATAGCCTAGTTAATCTTCAAAGATACAAAGGCAGGGGTTTCAGCTCTCTGACATGTGTCCCATCAGAGAGTAGTATGAATATAGAAACCTCAGTGGTGGGCTCACTTTTCAGAACAACTGGTACGTGAAAATAAGTCTATGCAGCTACAAGTATCAAACAATATTGGAAATGTGGAGTTCTTTCCCACTTAAACTTCACAGGTCACTGAAGGGTCTATTTCAAAATTTCAAAGTACATTAGAAGAACTCATTCAAATGATCTTTTTCTATTTACCATTTCAATAATCCAAGAGAAACTTTCCTCCTATCTAACATATCCTGAACTATATAACAGTGAAGGATGAATATATTGATAAAAAGTAATGGTTTAAAGTATTTTATTAAGTGTGAAAGAGATATGATTAAGCTGAAGCTTGGCTAATAGGAGTTTGGAGTAAAAATTGGGTGGAAAGTTATAAACCAGTAAGCTAAGGCAAGCTCAAAGTTACCAGAAGTAAGAAGGTGAAGAGAAGAAATAAAATGAGTTTTGTACAGTATGTTGAAATCAACAATGAAACATCCAACAAGAGTGGCTATCAAGCATGTTTCTTTAAAATTCTATGAAGTTACTATTTTCCAATATTTCCACTCAATTCTGTACATCAAGTGTCAAGGGGTGTGAGTACTCTCCTGAAATACTTCCCATTTTTCATAATCACATTTACAAAGTTTGATCTCTGGCTTTAATTGTTCTTTAGCATTCCCTTTTCTGGACCCCAATAGCTTTGTTGTCACATGTAATGAAACGTCATGAAATCTTCCAAGTCAAGTGTATCATTTCCTTTTCTTCTAGGTCTTCTATGTCTTTTCTTCTCTGTGCTGACACCTCTGCTTTCCCGTTCAGCTCGGAAGTTCTTGACTTCACGGTGACTCTGCCTTGTCAGCCGTCCTAACCCTTCTCTGATTTCCCCTGTCTCGGACACTTTGCCGCCCCCTCTAGTTCCTCAGGTTGCCCTCTGTCTATATAGTCATCTCCACCGAGTATTCCGGATTTCCTTCTCACAATACAGGTCTGCTCATTCCTCTGGGAGTCCGGTATATTGAATATTCTTCACCAACACCATAATTCGAAAGGATTAATTCTTTCATCTTTCATCTTTACTGTCTAGCTTTTGTGTATTTATGAGATGAACGAAAAGACCATGGCCTGGGTCAGGTGCACCTTTGTCCTCAAAGGGACATCTTTATTTTTTAATATTTGAAGAGGTCTGTTGCAGCAGATAATGCAATACATCATTTACTTTCTTTCATGGGCATTGATTGTGGAACTAAGTAAAATGAAATCCTTGACAATTTCAATCTTTTATCCAGTTATCATGATATTTTTTATTGTGAGAATTTTTGCTTTCTTTATGTTGATATATATGTTGAGGCTGTTTGTTGTCTATGATCTTCAATAGGAAGCATTTCAAATCTTGTTTGCTTTCAGCAAGCCAATGGTGTCATCTGCATATCACAGGTTGTTACTGAGTCTGCCTTCAATCCTGCTATGTTTTTCTTCATATTGTCCAGCTTGCCATATTACTTATTTAGTATCCAAATTGAATAAGTATGATGAGAGACACAGTCATGATAAACACTTTCCCTGACTCTAAACCATGCAATATTCTACTGTTCTTGCATATTTGATCCATACACAGGTTCTGTATGAGCACAATTTCGTGTTCGTGAATTCCCATTCTTTCCAATGTTATCTGCAATTTACTATGTCACAGTCCAAGGTTTTTGCATAGTTTTGCACAGTCAAAGGTTTTTGCATAGTTAATGAAGCACAGATAAATATCTTTCTAGTATTCTTTTTTAGAATGCTTTCAGCCCAGGTCCATCTGACATGATTAATGATAGCTCTTATTCCATACCCTCTTCTGGGTTTAATTCTAATTCCCTGCAGTTTTGTGTCAATGTACTCTTACAGTCGGGTCTTGAATTATTTTCAGCACAATTTTACTTGCCTCTGATATTGTTCCAATAGTTTCTGCATTGTGTTGGACCACTTTTCTTTGGAATGGGTTAAATTAGGATCTTTTCGAGTCAGCTGCCCAGGTAGCTATTTATCATATATCTTGACACGCATGAATGAGCATCTCTAGCATTATGTCCACTTATTGGAAGATCTCACTTAGTGTTCTGACACTTCCTGGAGTCTTGTCTTTTGTTATTGCCTTCAATGAAGCTTGGACTGCTTTCTTCAATACCATTTGTATTAGTCTGGGTACTTTGGAGAAACAAATCCACGGCGACTCATGTATAAGAGAGAGTTTTATGTAAAGAAAAGGTGCATCACGAAAACATCCCAACCCAATGCTGCCCAAGCCCACAAGTCCTACATTAACCCATACCCAACACCAGTCCACAAAGTCCTTCACCTCACAAAACAGAGGCAATGATGCTGACTGCAGGAGGAAAGCTGAGTCAGTGAAGGAATAAGCATCTCAGCACTAGCAGGGGTCTCCACACGGCTGCTCCAGCATCCAGGGCTGCATCGGGATAGGTCCATGCGGCTTCTCCTTGGGGATGTCTTGTAGGATGTCAATCTTGCAAGCTGAAGCAGGGAGCTGCTAAAGCAGCTGCATGCTGGTGCGACCATCACAAAGCAAGAGACCCGAGAACTAGAAAGGGGAGGCTTCACCACCCATTTATCCCTCCGCCTTTCAACCAGCACCACATGTGATTATCGGCCAGGCTGGCACAATTAACTAACTCACCATTGCTTCTTGATCACATGCTACGTCCTGAAAACGCTGACTGCCTCCCTCCTGCTGTATCCTCGCGGTGCCGGTCGGTGCTCTGTGTCCTACCATTTTCTTTCAATGCTTCCAGTGGTATCCAATACCTGGCCTTTAGAATCCTTCAATTATCTCAGCTTGGAAAACTCCAAATATGTTCTTCCCTCTTGGCTTTCTGGCTCTAAGCGTCTGTATATCTCTTTGAAAGACTTTACTGTGATTCATCTAGTTGCTCTTTGAAATCGTCTGCTCTTTTCCTTCATCATTTTCTCTATTTGCTTCACCTACTCTATGTTCAAGAGCAAATTTCAGAGTCTCTTCCAATATCCATTTCGCCATTTTGTTTTCTTTCCTGTCTTTCTAAAGATGTTTTACTTTCTTCAAGCATGCTCTTCTTGATGTCATTCCACAACGAATCTTTGGTCATCAGCGTTCAATGCATCAAACTTATCCCGAAATGGTCTGCACATTCAGGTGGGACACACACTCGTTAGGCCCTCATGGGCCTGTTTTAAATTTCACTTATAATCACCACCTACTTACTTCTAACTCGCTGTTGAATAATTCTCTACAAATCCTTAACAATCAGAAATTCTTAATAGAAACAATATCAAATCATAAGTAAAAGTAAGATTTTTTCTTCCCTCCCTCCCTCCCTTCCTCCCTCCCTCCCTGGCACAGTGGTGACTTTGACTCAGAGTGACCTTGTACAGAGTGTCTGGGCTGTCAGTGTTTACGGGAGCCAGAAGCCTGATCTTCCTTCTTCAGAGCGGCTGGTAGGTTTGCCCTTCGACTTTGTGGTTAGCCTACCAAAGCACCGGAGCGCCCGAGAGGTGGTCATAATTGGCTAAATTCTGACCTAATGGATATAAGTACTCAGAAATTAGATTTAATTTATGTCAATTAATTTTTAATGTTTCCTGGTATACTTAAATATGAAATAATATAGATATTATCTATTTTATTTCATTTCCTTTGCTGTACACTTAAACTATTTTAAAGTATTATGAAAGTGAGCTATGCTTTCATCATATCTAAAGAATCAAAGCTTTGTGGGGGGTTTTCCACTATATAACCTGCTGGAATTTTAGCACTTTTAGCTTTTATACATTGATTTGAACATAAAACATAATTGGGCCCCTGTTTTTATAAAGTAGTATTGTTATCATGTATTTGGCACGAACATACAGATTTATTATTATCTACAAAGTGTTTTAAATAGAATTTAGGAGAAAAGCTAGTCAGTGTTTGGGAAGAACAGATGGCTGACATCAACACTTCCTGTCTTTTCTCGCTAAAGGCATTCCGCTGCTGGCGCCTGATGGGAGTTGCTGGAAGCAAACAGCGGAGGACTGAGCCCCGAGGACTGGATTCCTCACATCCTTCCAGAAACAGTAGTTGGTGAAAAGGATGGTAAACATTCCTACGGTAAAAGTAGCTCAAAAGAGGCCCTAAATCCTTAAAATCAATACACCAATAAACCAAAACATTAACCCGCACAACTATTTGCATGTGTGATAAGAAAAAGGAAAATAATTTTGGATATCTTTTTGAAAAAAAAAAAAAGATCAAACAAACATGCTGGAAAAACAAAACCACACTAAATGCTATGCCCGAGAAAACTAGAGCAGGTATGAAATAAAAGAAAGTAAACCTAAGTTTCTGGGCAGAGAACACCTTTAAAAGTGATGTTTTATGCTGTTATTTCTCTTCTTTCCTGACTCACTGCCCAGAGCCTCTGAAAAGAGTGTTCGCTCTTGTTTGAACTTCTCTCCTACCTCTCACCTTTCCTTGACCACCAGGGCACTGGAGAGAGCTTCATGGTGGACGCCACTTGGTCTTTACAGGCTGCGGCTGTGGTTTCGCGCTTTTCAGTTAGCACTGGCACAGAGTCGCGGCGGCACCCTCACGTTCACTCACAGCTCTGTGCATTTCGTGACATGGTTCCATCGATCAGGCACCGCTGAGGGGTGTCAGCTGTCTTCATCGTCCCCAACATGGTTCCCTCGCAGTTACTGGCAGTAAGTCAAGTCAGGGTCATAGTGCAGGGGCGTGGAATAAACGGAAAACCAAACTGGTTGTTTTCCAGTTGATTCTCACTCATGGAAACCCCATGTGTGTCACAGTAGAACTGTGCTCTATTGAATTATCCACAACTGATTTTTCAGAAGTAGCTTGCAAGGTCTTTTGTTCAAGTCACCTCAGTGAACCTGAACTTACCGCCTTGAGGTTCAAAACCCCAAGTCTTAGTCCTTTGCACTCCCCAGAACTTCAGGGGAGAGCACAGAGGAATGCTTCTTAAATGTGCTGCATATCAGAACCACATAGAGAGATTGAAAAATAAATCTTGCTATATACACTGACCAATGAAAAGTAAATTTCTGGGTAGGGGGCCAGACAGCAGGGTTGTTGTTTTTAACATGTATTCATGAAGGACATACATTTGTAATGATCTTTCTTTTCTTTTCTTTGTAAACCCCGTTATGGAGATAAAATAGTCATGCCATACATTTTGACACAGACGTACACCTCGGAAATCAAGACACTGGGCAGATCCCTGGGTTTCTGTCTCATGCCCCTCTCTGCTGTCCCCGGGCATGCTCTTATCTGTCTTATGTCAATGTAGGTTAGTTTGCATTTTCTAGAATGGAATATAAATAGAATAATGCAGTATATACACTTTCTTTTCTTTTCTTTTTCTTTTTAAGTGTATACACACTTTTCAGTTTGGCTCTTCTCACCAGAAGCAGGTTGAATGAATCCATAGTTCATTCTTTTTAATTGCTGAGTAGCAGTCTACCATACGATAAACCCTTAATTTTTTAATTCATTCACTTATTGGTGGAGATTTTATTTGAGGCTATTACAAGTACATCTGCGATGAGCATTTATGTACAGTCTCTGTGTACCCATATGCTTTCATTCTTCTTAGGTGAATCACTAGAGTACCTTTCATACATTTCTGGGACTTGCAGTGCATGTAGAATAGAAATGATCAGAGTGAATATCATTGAATTGTTCCTGATGTTAAGTGGGAAATCATTCAGTATTTCACTATTTATATATGTTGGTAGCTATAGGATTTGTGGGGTAGGGAATGGGATGTCTTTTATCCGGTTGAGGAAGTTATATTCTATTCTTGGCTTGCTTTGACTTTTCATCGAGAATAAATGTTGGATTTTGCCCGTTTTTTGTTCTCCTGTGTCCAGTGGTGGGATTCAGTCATTTTACACAAGTTTGGTAAAACCCAGACAAATTTTTGTTGAGTTTGGCAAACCAGTTGTTAAAATGGCACTAGTAATTAGGATTCTCTCTAAGGTGGGCGGCTGGGCAGCTGCCCAATGTAGAAATCTCAATTTTACATTCCTTACTCTTTTTTTTAAATGTTCCTATGTGCAACAGTATGTTGTAAGCACCCGAGGTAATGTTCATTCCATCCATAGGTATAAAAAATTAGATGGAGCTATGTTTGTAGTATTTATTTATTCATTTCATAAAACTCATTATACTTTTGATGAAATACTACATTTCTACTCCCTGGTGTTTGTTATTTCAGCAAACAAACATATAATGTAAAGAGAAAAAGTTCCAAACAATCAGAGAGTGATACACTGTCATTTGCTTCAGATTTCTGTTATGCGCCAAATTCCCATGAGACATTATGAGTGAATGATGCAATTCTTGAAAGCATGCAAAGAGCTAAACATATTGTCAGAACAATTGCTATAAAATTGGTAGAAGTGGAAAAGGGTTTTCCAATGATGAACATAATATGTTCGGAGAAGTCACCTGTTTCTAATCTTCAAACACAATGATGATTGTAGAGTTGACCTACCTCTAGTCTAAAGGAATGGGCTCCTACACCCACAGTGAAAAGGCGGTTAAAGATATATTACACAGCTGATGAGGTTCAGATAAAAGCTAAGAATATTGCATGTGGAGATACCAATCAAGAAGCAATATGTAAATATTTTAAATAACAGTTTTATTTTTTGTTAAGCATTATTTAACATTGTCTCATTAGTACTTGAAAAGTCTTTATTATATCATAATCCAGTTTTGTGAACCTCTTTTATTGTTCTCATATAAGTTTTAACTATATGAAATAATAAACTACATTTAGGTATATCATTTCTTAATACTTAATGGGCAGCGAACTGGTTGTTAAATTATTTGAATCCCACCACTGTTTGCATCTATTAAAATTATACTCTTTTCTTTTATAGTCTGTTTATATGATAAATTAATTTGATTAGTTTGGAATGTCAAATAAAATGTGCAGTCCTGGGATAAGTCCCAGTTGGCCAGCTTGCTTTTTTCCCCCATATTGCTTGCTTTACTTTACTAAAATGCTGTTACAACTGTTTATATTTATGTTTTTAACAGATATTGAACTGCGGGTTTGTGTATATGTGTGTGTGTGAAATTTTTTAATCTGATTTTGGCATTAGGGTGATGCTATGCGGACATGGTGAGTTAAGAAATAGCTTTTCTCTGAGAGTTTGTGTATATTTTATATTTTTTCCTCCCTAAAAGTCTGGTGGAATTCACCTGTGAAATCATGATAGCTCAAAGGTTTTTTTTAAGTAAGAGGTAAAGGATTTAAACTACACATTGCTCATTCTTAGGGCTTCATAAACTTTCTTTTGTGTCATTCAAGGTATTTGCTAACTTAATTTAAATTATTGAAATGATCAGTGTCAAGATGATCACAGTATTTCTACATAATCCTCTTAACATCTGTAGTATCCACTGTGATATCACATTTTCATTCCTATTATTGGTACTGTGTGTCTTCTCCTTCTACTAATGACAAGTCTGCTGAGAAGTCTGTCACATATTGATCTTAAAAAAAAGCTTTACATTTTTTATTGATTTCTTTTATTGTTTTATCTATTAATATTTTCTCTAATATTTATCATTTCCTTAATTATGTTTAACTTTGTCTTTCATTTGCTCCTCTTTTTATAAATTTGAGTCTTCTCTTCCTCTGTAACATAGATGTTTAGTGCTATAAATTTCTTTTAGTACTGCTTTAGCTGTAGCCCGTAAATTTTGATATATAATGTTTTTATTTTTCTTCACTTCAAGATACTTTCTAATTTCTCTTTTGATGTCTTACTTGTCTCATTGGATATTTAAGTGTGTGTGATTTATTTTCAAATATTTGGAGATTTTCCATATATCATTCTATTAATGTTTTCTCATTTAACTATATTGTAGGCAAAGAAAATATTTTCCTAAAATCTGAATCCTTTAAAATCATTGAGCCTTGTTTTATGCCTGAGGATATGGACTGCTTTGGTAAATGTTCCATTGGGATTTGAAAAGAATGTGAACATATTTAATGTCAGAATCATTGACTAAGGAAATTAGGCATCAGTGTTTTTGCCTTTTGTTGTATCCATCACACATATGTCGAGTTGATGTTTTTAGAAAGGAGGTTTCAATTGTGTAACAGTTTCTTTTCCACAGAGAACTGACTCATTGACTATCATAAGAACAGTTGCAGACCAGTAAATATGGAAAATATCAGTGGTTTATTTTGGTTTTTAATGCTCTCCTGATAATTCTAATGCACTGTCAAGTTTGATATTAAATGGACTAGACCAATGTTTCTGAAATTTATTCTGCATTAAAATCACCTGGTGAACTTGTTCAAACACTGATGGTGGGGACAATTTGGGTGAGCTTCCCCTAATTTATGATCTAGTTGTTTAGATTGAGTTTATGATGTTGCGTTTCTTTTTTTTTTCAGTTTTGTTGGCATATACAAAATTCACATCTTGCACCATTTAATCATTCAATCACATTAAGAAGAGTTGTGCAATCACCACCACAATCAATTTCACAATATTGTCTTCTTTCTCTTACTCATTGTTGTTACCTCCCCAATTCCTCCCAACATCCCCTGCCATGTCCTTAGGTAATTATTAATTCCTTTACTATCTCTTTGGATATCCAGGATAGCCTGGATTTCCTATACATATCATAAAAAACACAACCAGGAAGCCAAGAAAGAAGCAAACAAAATCAACAACAATGACAAAACCAAACATAGAAGAACCTCAAACCAAAGGAAAGTAGAAAGCTGAAACTGCTTCAAAGTGGGTCAAAAGGGAGCTCACATGATAAGACATTCCATTTTCACCTAAATATAGCTGTCATAATCTGCTTTAGAATGCCCCTTGTCACCTATCAAGGGTCTTCATGTTCCTGGGCTATGGTTAGAGGGGATTCATTAGAGGGTTAATCCTTGTGGGGTCCTTGCAAATGGCTGTTGGGCTTCCTTAGTCATCCATAGTCTTTGGCATACTGGGGATTCATAATTTAAGCCCTGATACTGTTACCTCCGTTGTATTTGGATTTTATTACTTAAAATCATTGGATCACACAGCTAGGTGAGCTTCTTTCATGTGGATTTAGTTGATGCCTCATTTAGATGGCTACTTGTCTTAAGACAAGACTTTAATAACCTAGGTGCTAATCTGTCTGATAGTCAGGCACTATCTGGTTCTTCACCACACTTTGCTATAGCACCTTTATCTTCAGTGATCTCTTCATGAGGGTGAGTATGAAGTAAGGTCATGTCATATGTAATATATTTCATTTTCATTACTAAGAATTTTTAACAATTTTCCAGGTAATTTTGCTGGAACTATTCTAGGCTAATGCTTTGAGAACAACTGGAGTAGATTCTTGATAGTCAAATGTAGACCAGCATCCAGCAGTATCAATTTCATCTGGGAGCTTGTGAGCACCATAACATCTCGCTTTCTTCATACCTGTTATTCAGAATTTGACTTTCAGCAAGCTCTTCTGGCTAATAATATGCAAATGAAGTTTATGATTTACTGCACTAAGTAGTTTATGTCATGTGTCAACTTAGCTAGGTTAGGGTTCTCAGTGGTTCAGCAGACATCGGATTGGATACTCCTCCATAAATTTAACTGACTCTTGGAGAGGTGCCATCCTCCATAGTAGCTCAAAGTTCACATACAATTTATAGCTGACATTTGAATAACACAGATTTGAACTACCTGGGTTCATTTCTATTGTGGTGAGCCAAGTTTTGTGAGTGTCTGCTTATTATCACTGCTTATTATCACTATCTCTTCTAACCAGACAACAAGGGCTCCTCACAACAGCAAGAGGACAGACAAAACATGAAGAAGTGGGCCTCTTTATGCAGTTCAGGAGTCAATTGTAATATATTGCAATAATCTTCCATTATGTGACCTGATGCAATCAGATGAAAGGGAACTTTCATTGGGGGAGAGAGATCATGTGGCCTCTCGCAAGTATATAAATGGATAGCTAGCAAGCCTTCCTTCATCTCTACCCTGTACTTTCCTCATTGGCTGGCCTCTCATTCTTGGGAGGTAAGCCTGCAGAAGTCTCCAGTCTGCCACCTGACCGGCACATTTTGGATTTGTCAGCCCCTGCAAACCATTTCCTTGAAATAGATCTCCCTCTACATATTTGAATATACATATCATGGCATACATCTTCCCCAGACTAAGTATAGAACTGATTCTAATTTAAATCTATTATATTTGGTGCAGGGCCTGAGATTTTGTATTACTAAAACTAATCATAATTACTATCAGGATCCACTGATATGTGTAAA
This sequence comes from Echinops telfairi, assembly GCF_000313985.2. Lineage (NCBI taxonomy): Eukaryota > Metazoa > Chordata > Mammalia > Afrosoricida > Tenrecidae > Echinops > Echinops telfairi. The sequence continues at coordinate 44,250,995 of NW_022107431.1, read as the reverse complement.
ATTGATTTTAACATAGGAAGAGAAGTGTGAGGAGAAAGAGAATATTTGAAATTTTAAATTCTCCACGATATGTGTTATTTTCAAAGACAAAAACTAGCAGTGTTGCCATGGAGAAAGCCAACAGATGCAACTTCACCAGTGATCAGAGGTTAACATAATCAGTAATAAGACCTATCAACGTAACATACCCACTGGTATGCTCTTAGGAAGGCATCTGGTGTGCTGTGATAGCTCGGTAAAAGTGAAAAATGAATAATTAGAAAACAGAAGAGAAGTATAAATAAGAGCAAACAGGAAGAGCACACTAGGATTTTTCAAGGTAAAAGAACTGAATACATAAATTCAGTCCCTGAGTTGCAAGATTGATTCTTTGTGCAGTGTATTGAACAATTCAGAAAGCATCAGAACAAGATGGAAATAATACAAACCAACATGGAATCAAAAAGAACTGGTCCACATTTAATCATTCCAAGAGGTAGCAAATGACCCACAACCAATGTTACTGATGGAAGAAGTCCAAGCTGCACTGAAGGTATTAGCCAAAAACAAGCTTCCAAGAACTGATACCAATTGAAATATTTCAACAAACTGATGAAATATTGGAACCATTTACTCATTTGTGCCAAGAAATTTGGAAGACAGCTGTCTCACCAACCAACTAGAAGGGATCCATATTTGCATCCTTTCCAAATAAAGGTGACTCAACAGAATGAATAAAGTATAGAACAATATCATTAGTATTACATGCAAGTATAGCTTTGCTGAAGATAATTCAACACCGGTCACAGAACTACATCAAAAGGGGGCTGCCAGAATTCACACCAGATTCATAAGAGATGTTACATGAGGGATATCATTGCTGATGTCAACTAATTGTTGGCTCAAAGCAAATAATAACAGAAAGATATTTATTTTTGTTTTGACTATGCAAAGGCAATGGACTGTGTAGATCATAACAAACAATAGATAGCATTGAGAAGAATGGGAATTTCAGAACATCTCATTGTGCTCAGGAAGAACTTCCACATAAGCCAACTGGCAGTCGTTCAACTAGAGTAATAGAATACTGAGTGATTTAAAATAGGACAGGTATGCATCGGGGATGTATCTTTTAGTTATACTTAACAATCTGTATGCTGAACAAATAATCAGAGAAGTTGGACTATATGAAGAAGAACTAGGTATCAGGCTTATTAACAAGCTTTGATAGGCAGATGGTACAATCTTGCTTGCTAAAAGTGAGGAGACCATGAAACACTTGTTGATAAAGATCCAGGACTGCAGCCTTGAGTCTAGATTTCAAGGCAATGCAAAGAAACTGTAATAGGTAGGTTTATTGTCCCTGCATGGCTAATGAACACCTTAGCCATGGTTTAATTGAAGGTTGGAGAGATAAATGGCTCGGTGAGCATCCCCTTTCTTGTCTCTTGCTCTTTGATGATCAGACCAATGCCTTAGCTTGGGTAAAGATTTACAGGCCCTTTCTCGAAATCCAGTTCTCCTCTGTCCTATCGGGTCACTAATCAGAATTAAGTCAATGGCAGTGATTGGGTTAATATGCCTTCGGCAATAAAACTGTAGTCCAGGAACAATTTAGAAACCCTGTGTAGGAAAGGTGTTCATCATTTTTTTGAGGCCTTCGGTCACCTTCATGCTCGGTGTTCTCTCAGTAAGCTACAAACACAATATCAAACATGCTTTGTTTTAGATGAAAGTTTACAGAGCACATCAGTTTCCTATGCAACAACGTATACAAAATCGATTCGGTGACATTGCTTCCTGTCATGACAATGTATCCTCACTCTCCCCTTTCCCACTCTGACGTCCTGGCTTCAGCTCCTCTTGTGTCCCTGCTGCTCCCTGCTCTCTCATCTTTGTTTTTGGGCAAATATCGCCCATTAGTTATTGTAGAGTTTATCGTTCTAAGGAACACAATCCTCGTGGAGGTTATTGTTTATTATGTAGGACAATTTATTTGGGGACTGAAAGGTAATCCCTGATAGTGGCTTCAGTTCTGAGTTCAGAGTGTGTTTTTAGGGATTCCTCTAGTGGATTACTCCAGCAAATCTAGCTTCTTTTCAAATTTGAGTTTCTTGCACATGGAGTGAGATAAGGGTCTTGCTTCATTTTTCTGCAGGTAAATATCCATGTGGAAATATATTATATATGAGGATGGGGAAATAGATCTATGTGCATATATTTATTATTAAGTCAGTATTAAGGTAGCAGAAGGACATTGGGCCTCCACTCAAGTACTCCCTCAGTGCAAGAATACTTTCTTCTATTAAATTGGCATTCTATGATGCTCACCTTCCTGAAACAAGCACTTAGACAAAGCAGGTGAATAAGCAAATGTGGTGA
>NW_022107431.1:44242864-44247443 GCF_000313985.2 Echinops telfairi | reverse complement strand
GTGGCTTGTGTGCATCATTAGTCCTATGGATCTTTGGATTCCTTTACTCTGCTTTAGATGGGAAGCGACCAATAGTTGTATCTTAGATGGGCACTTACATGCTTTTAAGATTTCAGGTGCTACTCACTGAACTAGGATATAGAAAATTATCTTTAGGAACTGTGCTGTGCCACTTGACCAAGATATACCAAAAGACTATGGCCATCAGTGTTCAAGCCCAGTAATTCAATTCTATGAGGTGTTTGGATATGTTTAAAACATTTCCATAATTGGCTCCTATGTGTTCTATTACATAAATGAGTAGGTACACAAATGTGGATCTACAAATGCATGTACATATACCTATATGTCCTACAATACCTATACAGCATGCATATCTTATTATTAATGTTGTTACAGAATTGCATATGTCGTAGCATTGACTGTAGCTGTCCTTTAGTCCTGAGAGCAGTGGCTCTCAGTGTTTTCATTTACTATAGTCATGTGTTGATTTTCCCATGTTCTGAATTTCCTTTTCCTTCATTAGTAAATGCTTCCCCCCACTCCCCTCCCTTCAAACCACCAAAGCATGTTTCTTTCTGTGTGAAAATCTATTCGTGACCTCTAATAAAAGTGGTATTTGCCCTTTATTATACTTAGCATACTCTCCTCCAGATTCATTCATGTTATAAGATGTTTTGTTGACTCATCATTATTCCTCATCATTATATAGTGTTCCACTGTGTGTGTGTGTATGACTTTTCATTTAGCCATCAATTCGATGGATATTTAGGTTGCTCTATCTTTTTGCTATTATGAATAATGCTACAGTCAGCTTGAATGTGCATCTGTTCATTCATATCACTGTTCTGATTTCTTTAGTATACCCACCTAGTAGTGAAATTGTTGCATCATATGGTATTTGTATTTCTGGTTTTTATGAGGAGGAGCCACACTATTTTCCACAGTGGTAGGACCAGTTGACAATTCCACGAGCTGTGCATGAGAGGTACAATTTCCCCATAACCTCAGCAGTATTTGTTAGTTTTGTTTAAGAAAAATATTTTAGCAGTCCCCGTTTTTCCTGAGGTCAGATGACATCTCATTGTAGTGTTGATTTACTTATCTCTAATGGCGAATGGTTACAAGAATTTCATCATGTGTTTGCTAGCCACTTGAGGGACTTTGGTGAAGTGCCCATTTATGTCCACTGCTCATTTTTAATTGAATTGTCTTTTTGTTGTTGAGGTGTCCAGGTTTTCTATATATTTTAAAGATAAGACACTTATCAACTATGTTGTTGCCATAATCACTCTTATTTAGTTTATTTTCTGTTGTTTGTATATTTTTCGCTATGTTTTATAGTGTAATTATGCTATTGATGAGGATCCCTGTGTGGTCCCTAGGTTATCATTCAGAAACTTAAGGTTTTAAGTTTAACATTTGGAACTTATTTTATTTTTCTGCAAAACTAGATCTAGTTTTGCCAGCAAGAGACTCTCTTCCTACCTGAATAGATTTTGGCAGCTGTCCACAGCTGCAATAGATTTGATCCTGAGCTTTCAGTTCTGCTCTCCCTGCCCTTGTGCCCGTCTCTGTGCCAGTACCAGGCTGTGGCGCCCGCTGTGGCTGTGTTTTTTGAAGTCAGGAGTAAGCGCTCAGTTCAAGAAGTGCAAGACCATAAAGTTGGAGATTGTTCTTCCCATTTTGTTAAGGAATGTTTTCTTGGATTTGGATCGCATTGCATTTCTAAATCACTTTGAGTCGTGTTGGCATTTTTAGTTTTCAATCTTACAGTCCATGAGCATGCATGTGGTTTCCGTTTATGTGATGCTCTTTTAGTCCCTTTTGCAGTCACATTTTGTGGTTTGTCAGTCTTTTGTGTACTGGTTTGATATATTCCTAAGTATTTTATCCCTTTGGAAGCTGTTATAAATGCTATTATTTTATTGATTTCCTTTTTGAAGTTATTTTTGTTGGTGTAGGTAACTCTGAATTATTTTTGTGTGTTAGTCTTGTAACCTGTCACTTTGTTAAATCCTTTCATTAGTCCAGTAATTATCTTGTGTAATCTCTTGAATTTTCTGTGTATAAAAGCACGTCATTTTTGAATAGTTTTACTGCTTTGAAGGCTTTCATTTTTTTCTTGCTTTATTGTTCAGTCTAGGATGCCCAGTGTAATGTTGGAGAAAAGCGATAGTAATGGACATCCATTTCTTTTTCTTTCGGTCTTGCTCTCTTGAAAAGAATGAATGCTGTTAGCTTTTTAAAACATACCCTTTGATCGAGAAATTTTTCTTTTAGTCCTATTTGCTGAGAGTTTTTTTAATCAGGAAACAGTGTTGGATTTTATTCAATGTATTTCTGTCTTGATTGAGATAATCATGTGAGTTGATTGTGATTATTTTATTTATGTAGTTAATTGTGTTGATTTTTGAATGTTGAACCACTCTTTCATCCTTAGAATGAATCCCCCTTGCTTTTGATATGCTGTTGAATTCTGTTGGCTAGAATTTTGAGAGTTTTTGTATCTACATTCATAAGGGAGGTTGGAGTTTAGTTTTCTTTCTGTTTCTCTCTCTTTCTCGCCTTCCCTTTCTCTCTTCATTTCTCTTCCTCTTCTTTTCTCCCCCTCTCTCTCTTTCTCCCACCTTGGCCTAGCTTTCGTAGAACCTAGCTTTAGCTGCTTGCTTTGTGGAACAAACTTTGAGAATTCCTTCTTCTTCTGTGTTCTAAAAAAAGTTTGAATAGAATTGGTGTCAACTTTTCTCTTACATTTGATGTAACTTTCCAGTGAAGCCATCTAGGCCAAGCCTTTTAGGAGGTGGAGGAGTTGGTGTTTCTAGAGACTTGTAAATTTCTTCTAGGCTTCCAAATTTGTTGGATTATATTTTTTATAATATTCTATTATGGTCTTTTTATCTCTACTTGTTATATTGTAATGTCACCCAATCTCATTTTTAATTTTGATTATTTTCACCTTCTTATGGTTTTCCTTTGTCAATTGGGCCAGTGGTTAGTGGATTTCATTAATTTCTTCAATGGAACAACTTATAGTCTTGTTGATGCTATTGTTTGTCTGTCTTTTCATTTCATTTATTTATCCTCTGATCTTTATTATATTCTTTCCTCCATTGACTGTAGGATTCTTTTTTATTTGTTTGAGTTAAGCTATTGATTTTTGTCCTTTTTTGATATGTTCATTTAATGCTACCAATCCTCCTTTGAGCAAAGCTATTACTCTCATAGCGACTACATAGGACTACTCACTGCCCCTTTGAGTTCCTGAGACTGTTTCGAGCTGCCAACCTTGCAGATCACAAGCCAACATGTAACCACTGTGCCACCAGGGCTAATGGAGTGCTTTCTTGCTAATCTGAAGATTGGCAGTTTGAGTCTCCCATAGGAGAACGATGTTTCAATCTGCTCTGAAAAGATTTTTAGCTTTGAATATACTATGGGATAGTTCCACTCAGTCCTACAGGGTCACTATAAGTCAGAATCAATCATGAGAGTAAGTATTCAGTTTGCATGTAAGATGGGAAATCAAAAAAAATTGCCACTCTGGTTCCTTGAGGCTTCCTCATCCACTACCTATCATGACTCCTGTCCCACCTTTCACTTAGACCAGAGCATGTGTACAGATACAGATAAGAGATAAGAGCTCAGACACATGGAACCCAGGAGCAGAAAAGGGAGTAGAAATACCAGGAGGGTAAGGGGGAAGGTGGGAAGAGGCGGGGAGGATGGGGAAACTGATAGCAATGATCTATCCATAACCAACCCCATCCCTACCCCCCAGGGGGATGAACAACAGAAGCCATGGGGGAAGGGAGATCATGGTCAGTGTAAAATAGGAAAATAAACAATAATTTAGAATTTATCAAGTGGTCACAAGGTGGGTATGGGGGTAGGGAGGGGAAAAAGAGGAGCTCACAGAGAAGTCAAAGCACAGAAAGGACCATAGGGCTGGCCCCACTATGAGACTCATTGCCCCTCACTGATCCATAGTGCTACGGGAGACAACACTGGAGACACAGCGCCAGAATTGCCCCTGATCTGAGGCGCACCACACTGAAGCAAAACACTAAGGATGTGCAATGGAACAGCAAGGGGAGCAGAGCAACTAAGTCCCCAGGGAGTGCCAAAAATAGACTTTGGGGCCTGGGCGTAGCACCTCATCAGACTCAACCAGAAAACACTCCTAAATGTCAACAAACAGATCTTGAACTATTTACAAGCTTTTCTCTTTTTTTTTTTTGTCGTTGGGTTTTGTTGTTGTTTTGTTTTCTTTGTCTTGTTTTTGTGCATGCTATTATCTCTGTAGGTCTATTTAGAAAGATAGGCGGGATAAACAATCTGGAGGTGAAAACAATGGGACCAATGGTTCCAGGGGCACATAGGAGAGAGGGAGGTAGGTGAAAGGAAGTGGGTGTTAACATTCCCAGGGACAAGGGAACAACAAGTGATCTAAAGTCAATAGAGAGAAGGGTGTAGGCAGGCTGGTTAGGCTTGATCAAGGTCAATACAACCAAGAGGAATTACTGAGATCCAAATGAAGGCTGAACATGATAGTGGGACAAGAGGAAAGTAAAAGGAA
>NW_022107431.1:44239388-44241675 GCF_000313985.2 Echinops telfairi | reverse complement strand
ATGGATGGTTATAAGAGCTATAAGAGGCCCCAATAAAATGATTTTTTAATAAAAAAATGCCCCTAGAGTTACAGTTTATACATGCATGCATTATTCCAAGCCAAGCATGTTTAAATCTGTCTCTGCAAATGGTTGATGACCAATGAGCAGATCTTTTAACAATGCATTTGTCACGGCGGGTGTGTTAGGTGCCTGAGCAAAGAATCACAGCAGTGGGCTCTGCAGGGACCTGCTGAGCTTCTTATGAAGAAGTTGTAAGACAGTGGAAAACTGCATTGCTGGAGGAAAAAGTCCAAGGAAAGTTGCATCTAGGGTTTTTTGTTTGTTTTTCCCATCATAAGAATGTACTTATTCTTTTGGGCTGTCTTATGAGAACTAAATTGGGAAATCATGACTTATTCACTTCCAAAGTCCTGATCTTGTCCCTTTACTGGGTTTTGTTCCCCAAACTCAAAGAACATTAATAAGAAACACAATCTGAGTCATTTGAGAATAGAAAACCTGCCATTGTGATGTGGTGTGAATCACAGAGTGCAGGATTCTTCAGGGAGGGTAAAGACCTGTCTAGAGGATATGTCTACAAACAATAACTTCACATTTGATACTTCCATTAAGTAGTTTTCAATGTTTTTAAGCAATATTTTGACTTAGCTCACACTTAATTTTCCCCCTTAATTTTCTTTCTGTTATTAATTTCTAGTTTGATAGTGAGGAAATTTCTAGAGATCAGAGGAATTGCTTTGTACTCTTTCAGTGTTTCAGAATTAAGGCGGTCTTCTTTGTGGTATAAACTATAGTACGTTCTGGAGAATAAATTCTGGGTGTTGTAGGACAACAGGTAACATGCTGTGGTTGGGTGCTGTGTGCTGCAGATGCTTATGAGGTCAAGCCAGTTGGTATTTAGACCTCTGTCGAGTTTTTTTGTTTTCTGTTCATCATTGAAAGTGGTCCATTATTGTAGAACTGCCTATTTCTCTGTATAATTTTGTTAGAGTTGCTTTTATGTATTTTGGCGTCTTGTCATTGGGTGTGAAAATTCATTATGGTAATGCCCTCTTGGTGGACTAAACCTTTCATTATTATGCACTGACTAGCCTTTTCCTTTTCAATGGATTTTGACTTAAAGTATATTTTATTAGAGGTCATTATTGTCATTCCTGCTCTATTTTGGTTGCTGCTTGCTTGATATATTTGCTTTCTGCCTTTTATTTTTTAACCTATTTTGACTTTCTAGCTAAGTTTTGTCTCATCATATTGATGAGTAAGTTTTAAAAAATTGTCAGACTCTATCTCTTGACTAGTACAGTTAAACCCTCTGTTTTGAAATTTTTCATTTACTTTTTTCATGATTGATACAGGGTTTTCTACTCCAGTCAAGAGTTCTCCTCTCAGAACCCCAGAGGGGCAGTTGTACCAGGAGTCAGACTTGACTCAGGGACTGTGAGTTTTTAGGAATTTACTGCTTTCCTTTTTTGATTCGTGTTTTGTGTTCTACTTGCTTTGATGGATTCATGGACTGTTGCAGTTAATGAAGTTGTCTGTGCTGAGTTCTTTTGCTCCTGGACATTCTTCTTCTTTCCTGTGTTCATTTTGTGTTTGTTGAGACTTTTTATTTTCTTCTTCTTTCATGAGTAGATTTATTCATCTTCCTTAAAATTTACCTTTATCTTGCTTTTTCCATATTTACGTTGTCTGTCCTAGCCTTTATTGCTTGACTTCCTTTCTATATGGACATTTTCTAACTACACCATTTATCACCCCTTTTTGTTTTGAAGTTGATGGTTTTTAAAGATTGACTTCTCTAGGTCTCTTAGTTTGCTTTTGAGAATCTTTCATCTGGACGTTATCTGGGAAATTTTATCATGTGCATTCATTACAAGTTGTTGCCTGATGTTGGTTCTCTGCCCAAAGGAATCTCTTTAAAATTGATCACAATGATAGTCAAGGTTCAGCAAAGTCCTTTAATTCTCCATTTATCTGTGAACATCTTAGTTTCACAAGCATATGTGAAAGGTAATTTGGTTAGATATATGATTCTTGGTTGGCAAATGTTTTCTTTTAGAGTTTTATATAGGTCCTCCCTTGCTTTCTGGCCTGCAGGATTTCTCCCTTGGAATCAGAGGTTGGTCTAGTTGCTGGCCTTCTGTAGGTGATATTTCATTTTTTCAAAAGCCGGTACCAGAATTCTATCTTTGACTTTTGTTTTGGAAAAGTTTTGATATGTTTTGGTGACTTTCTTTTGGGGTCTATTTTCTATGGCCTTCTTAGCTTCTTATATGTCAAGTTT
>NW_022107431.1:44237239-44238524 GCF_000313985.2 Echinops telfairi | reverse complement strand
GAGGCTCTTCATTGATATTGGATGACATGGGTTGGGTAGTCAGGGTCACTTCATAGCTCTTGTGGGAGTCTCAGGTCCTTTAATTTAGTGCTAGCTGTTAGTGTGATCTCGGCAGATCAGGGAAGAACACATTCATGCCTGTTCTGAGGGAGTGCTTACAAAATGGACAAAGTAGCATCTCACTAGGTAGTGGGGTACCAGTGTGAATATAAATGGCCTGCAGGAACTGTTTGGGTTTGGGGTTTGTGCTGTTGCAGCCAGCAGGATCAGGATACTAAGATCTCCTCCGACTTATTGTTCAGTAGAGGTGTAGCTGGTACTTCATAGGATATGCCTGGTATTGCTCATGAGGTGAAATGCCTGTTTGGTCACATGGGTGTGGGTATAGGGAGACCCATCACTCACTACTATGATGGGGGAAAGGGTGTGTGCTCCCCTATTCTCTGGTGTGGACTCTGGGGTACACCTCCACAGTACAGTTGATGATCAGGATGTAGTCCCAATCAAATGTGTGTGGGGGACCTGAGTGCAGTCAGGTTGCATATTTCTAGCTGCCACTCCAAGGATCCTCCCCTCTGTCAGCACCACCCACACAAATCATGAGAGACTCCGGCTACTGAGTTGTTTCATCCCTGTTTTCTGACTATCTCTCTGACCATCTATCATGGAACCCTATGCCTTTCCCCCCATTTCCCTGTACTTGTCCTCTTCAGAGCCAGTTCATTTTCTTCATTCTATAGGACCTTTATTTATAGATGTTACAGTCAAACCACACACAGGGCAAGTGGAACAGGGGAGGTGGGGTATGTGATTCTTTCTGGATGGACATAAGGCTTATAAATGTCACAACTCTGACACCAGGTCTTGCATTCGTCTTACTGAGAACTAGTCACCTGCTTCCTTTGGCTTGTCGGGGGAAAAGATAGATCAAAGCAAGAGGACCTCAGATCTCTGATTCAATACCATGTGCCCTCTCTTTTCCCTATCCCTTACAATCATAATAACATCAAGTGATTCATATATCGCAGAGGGATGTAGATGCCATTAAATAGCTTCTGTTTCGTGAGAATTACGCCAAACTCATAACAGCTGAGGTGATACTTGCACTAGTAAAACAGCTCCATTATTTTGTAGTTCATAGAACAGGGCACATTTTACAAAATTTGCTTGGTAATCAAACCGTGAAGTGAATTAAAACAAATTAATTGAATTAGCCATAGAGAGTTCTCAGTTCCAGTGAAATAAATTCAAACATGATTTTAAAATGCTTAAATTTATCTTGATC
>NW_022107431.1:44227334-44228935 GCF_000313985.2 Echinops telfairi | reverse complement strand
TACTGAGGTCTCCCAGCTTTGCTTATTTGTTGAATCTCTTTACTGTCCCACAAGAGTGACTCACAATACAACCTAAACCTGCAGATTGTATCCTACCTCGTTAAGGTAACTGCTGATAATCCCGCCTCAAAAACCTCCAGAGGGTAGAATTTACACACATGGGATTACATCAGATCGCAATGCAGGATAGTTACGCAGTTCAATCCATAATGTACAACTAGCCCAGGAGAGACTTGAGCGGACTCCAGCTCCACATCCTACAGTGGCCTCGCCAGAAGCCCAAGAGAGGACTGCCCAGCCATGTCTTCACTATGCTCAGGATTTACCAAAGATTGCATAAAATAAAACGTTTATTTTAAGACACTCCGTTTTGTGCTCCTTTCTTATCTACCCAATGTAACTGGAAGAGTAAGTATCAGAAACTGTGTATAAAATTTGCCTAATTAGGTCTGTCTGTATGTATATATGTGTGTATGTGTGTGTGTATGTATGTATGCATGTATGTATGTATGTATGTATGTATGTATGTATCTATCTATCTATCTATCTATCTATCTATCTATCTATCTATCTATCATCTATCTGCTATCTCTGGTATAGTTTGTAGGTTCTAAAGTCTACAAAAGTTAGGATCAGAGTTTAAAAATCATTTAGTAAACTAATTTTTGTCTATTTTTCCTTCTTTATTTTACTTAAGTTTAATCTAAAAAAGAGGGGGGCTGCTTCAATTTCATTGTTTTGTTAGGGATGAGTGTTCGTTCACAGCTTAAGAACACTAAGAAGGACAGCTGCTTTTAGGAAAAAGAGAAGTTTAAATGGGTTGGAGACTTAGCACCAGGTTTTCTGACTCCGGCCACCTGTTTAAACTAAGCTAAAATAGCCTGTGCAGAGATGTTTGAAAGCAGCCATTACGAAAGAAAATAAACTATACTCATTTTCAAAACTGAATTTTATGGAGAGAGAAAAAACTCTAAGATCCAATTTAGAACACAGTTATGAAAGCAGTTTGCCAATGATTTTGTATTTCCAAGTGGAGAATTTTATATCCAAACATTTAGCACTGACTGTTGCAAGAAAATGAAACTGCATTGAGGAAGAAACTCAGCAAGGGTTGATTTCGCAGGCTATGCGTGTGGGAAATGCGTGGTCCAGATCAAGCAGTGGAAAGATAAGGCATGTAATACTGGTTCACGATGCATGTCCTTCTCTACGCGAGGCAGCTATACAGCCTGCACACAATAACGCAGGAGTGTATAATTGTATGAAAATACTGTTATGCACTGTGAATTTAGAAACTTTTATTAGTTCTCTTTCTTTCATCACAATAAATTAAACATAGAAGAATCTTGGAAAGACCAGGAGTGTGTGAATAAGAGAGAAATGTTCTATTTTTTCCGAGAAATAGAAAGAATTTAAGCTTGAGATGGCAAGATCAATCTAAATTTTCATTAAAACATTTTTTTTGTTTTTAATCATTTTATTAGGGGCTCATACAACTCTTATCACAATCCAGACAAACATCAATTGTGTAAAGCGCTTTCGTACATTCATTGCCCTCATCATTCTCAAAATATTTCTTCTCCACTTAAGCCCCCGGCATT
>NW_022107431.1:44222605-44226088 GCF_000313985.2 Echinops telfairi | reverse complement strand
GACATGCTACCAAGCGAGACCAGGCTTGGAGAAGAACATCATTTTCAACAGAGAGGCCGTGGAAAGAGGATGACCCTCCGTGAGATGGACTAGCACAGGGTTCAAACCACGGCCTCCAACCTAGGAACAGTCGTGAGGGTGGCACAGCACAGGGCACTATTGTGCTCTGTTTCACATCGAGTTGCTGAATCGGAACCTACTGGACAGCACTGAACAACACAACCCAAACCTACGCGAATACAACACCTGCTTCCTTTCCTTTCCCGTTGCCCTGTCTAGCCCCGCAGGCCCCGCCTGAACTGCCCCGCTGTCACCCTGGACTCTTCAGTTTCCCCTGTGTTCCCTGCTCCCGTCTCCCTTCTCCCTGACCTTTGTCTCATTCCGCTTTCTTCATTCTCCCATTCCTGATTCCCCAGCAGCTGAGACATTTGACAATAAGCTCTGGCGTCCGTTATCCGTGGGTTAGAAAAGAGAAGCGAAGCCAACTACAAACCCAACATAAAACCACGTTCCATAAAAGCCCACATAGTTGCTTCACAAAGACTTTGAATTTGGCACTAATTGGCTCCCCCAGCAGCCAAAGGAAAGAGAAAACTGGTTGATTGCTTATATGACGTACAGGTTCTGTGACATAAAAAGAGACTAATTGGACAGGAAAAGCTTAACTATTGCTTGTAACATGGACAGACAGGAATTTCTCCTGCGGGTATAAACGTATTAGCAACAAACCCTTTAGTAAACATAAAAACAAGTTTTGTGGGGCTATTTGTTAGATTATCCTTCAGTGTAGGCCGATGATAACGTCTTCCCAAAGCTCAATTCAGCAGCAGTGATTTGATGAACCCTCGTCACAGCCTCATAACTGTTAAACCCAAACCAAAATCACTACCATGGAATAAATGCCGACTCCTATGATCCTATAGGACAGAGAAAACTGCCCCTGTGGATTTCCTCGACTGGAATTCTTTTCGGGAGTAGAAAGCCTTGTCTTCATCCCAAGGAATGGCTGGTGTTTTCAAACTGCTGACCTCATGGTGTGTAGCCCAATAGTTAATCACTGCAGCACCAAGGCTTTTCCATGATGCGTTAGGTCACAAGAACAATTCGGCCCACCTTCGAAAGTGACTGAACAGGCTCAGGAGATGAAGTGAAGGCTAGCAGTTGGGCATGTGGGTTTCATTAGACAGATACCTGCACTCAGCTGTGTTAGATGTAGAATTGATTCCACGAGAGGAAGAATCAAATGCGGTCAGTAAAGATTACTGTGAGAAGATAAATTGCTATAGTGTGTTCTCATTTTCAGTTAGGCTCTCAGCAGGTGTGAGAAGGACAGGTCTGGCTTATCACATACAAGAGTGTTTGTGCCTTGAAAAAATAATAATAATTGGTAATTTATCAAGGGTTCATGAAGGAAAGGGTGGGGTATGGAAGGGAAAAATGAGGTGCTGATACCAGGGGCTCAAGTAGAAAGAAAATGTTTTGAAAATGACAAAGGCAACATCTGTGCAAATGTGCTGGACACAGTATGGATGGTGATGAGAACTGTAAGAGGCCGTCATAAGGTGATAAAAACCAAACAAAAAGGAGCGAGGTTATCTGTGAGAGGAAAGACTTAGTGATCTGGTCCCATGAAGGTTACAACCTAAGAAAATGCTATCGGGCGGCTCTACTCGGTCCCTCAGGGTCACTGTTGAGTTGAAATGGACTTGACCGTACCAAACTAGCCCCGACACGAGCACTCGATTATCGTTTTCTCCCAAATGTATTGAAATGATGGTGCTATCGTGCCGTCCTGCCACTCATCTTCCGAATTCTGATCTCGGCTTTTTTTCTGAGACACATCAGCTATAGAAAAACAACCCTGCTTGGATTGCTACAGATAAACTACATGACTTAAAGTTGTTACCTCAGACATTTTATTTCTTCACCGTATCTTTATAGTCTCCCAAATTGTTTCTCTTCTACCTCCCTTGACGCAATAACTTACTGCTTCTGTAAGAGCTTGGATACTACTCAGCAGCTCTCAGCATCTTCTCCAGGTATCTGAGTGCATCCGTATCACTCTCACTTTGGGAGCCTGCCAGAGAGGCTGTTGCTATTAGTGGCCCGACTGGCCTAGTCAGTGACGGTACCAATATGAGGAATGTGAGAAAAACCATACTGCACTGAGCAAATGCAGCACCACGTGGAAGAATCAAGAGCAGTTAATAGTATCAAAGTTCAGTTCCTCTGATATGGTTTATTAAGGATAACAGTGAACCATTTCAAAAGCTAGATAATTAAAACAACAGCAATGATGATGATATAAGCTAATATTTATTAGACATCATATGCAAGGTTCTCTTCTAAATATTTCTAATTAATTAATTCATTTGTTACTGCAAGGTGCTTGGGTGGCACAGTGAGTTATGTGTTGAGCTGCTAACCCCAAGTTTGGACTTTCAAACTGCACCCCCTAATAGGCACCCCACCATTTTCTCTGTGGGAGATTGTCTGCTCCTGCACAGCTTTATGGCCTTGGAGAGGCTAAGGAGCAGCGCTGCTCTTTTGAATAAGGTCACCGTGAGATGGAGACCAGACAATGGTGATGACCACTGGTTGTGGGTTAAATCATGAAAATGCTTGCAGCCCTTTCAGTGAGTTAACACTGCTCATGCAGAAGGTCAAACCCACGGCAATGGAGTCGATTCTGACTCATAGTGACCGGAGAGGTCAAAATAGAATTGCCCCATGTGGATTTCCAAGGCTGTCCATTTTTACAGGAGGGGAAAACCACATCTTTCTCCTGTGGAGTGGCTGGTGGTTTCGACCTAAAGACTTTGTGTGTCGCCGTCTAACACATAACCCATGGCACTACCTGGGCTCCTTGGCAACAAGCAACGGTGAGTGATAAATACTTGAGAGCAGGCGTTGGTACAATCCTTCAAAGTGCGGACCAATGTACACACCATTACAGGACAGGCAGGAGCTGTCTTTGAGGCCAGTGCTTATCACCCAGGGACGGCCTGGACATAGTGTTTTCTCAATGTTACAAATGCTTTCAAGTGAAGATCTCTAAATAGGACTTCAAATCAATTTATTCTGGGTCAATTCCCTCCGCTGATAATTTGCATTTCCACCTCGTATATACTGAAGCAAAACCTACATTTTAACAAGATTCCCTGTTGGTTCTCACGTAATAGGTGCAACCTGGGTTTCTCTGGTCCCTCTTCACTCTGGTCAGAATGATCTGGCCCGAAGAAGTAATGGTCCTCAAATCTTAGTACAGATCAGAATCACCTCACGAGCTTATTAAAAACAGATTTTCAGGCCCCAACCCCAGAGTTTCTGATTGAGTAGGCCGAGGTAGTACCTGACAATGAGTCCTAGTGGTTATGAGTCAGGCTGTGATCCAAATGGTCAGCAGTTCAAAACTACCAGCAGCTTCATGGAACAAAGACTGGACTTTCTACTCCTGTCAACAGTTGCGGTCTCAGAGACCCA
>NW_022107431.1:44219294-44221425 GCF_000313985.2 Echinops telfairi | reverse complement strand
ACCAGCTTTTAATACTTTTATTGGGGGCTCTTACATCTCCTATCACAATCCATACATTCCTCCAATGTGTCAAGCACATTTGCACATACGCCGCCATCATCATTGTCAAAGCATTCTCTTCCCACTTGAGCCCCTGATATCAGCTCCCCATTTCCCCCCCCTCCTTCCTCCACCCTCCCTCCCTCCCGAACATGACTTTCTACTCCAGTAAAGAGTTGCAGACTCTGAAATTCAGAGGGACAATTTTACCCAGCCCTAAAGGGTCATGGTGAGTCAGCATCCTATCAGAATTCAGTAATGAGTGAGATCATTATTGCTAAAAACAACCATCCACATTTCCAAAGAACTATTTGTTCATTTATTTCTGGATTCATTGTTCCTTGATTTCTTTGCTCATTCAATTTCATTGAACAGCTGAGATAAAGAAGGCAGGGGTGTATTAATCACTCAAAAAGCGAACCAACAATCAAGAACTTCCAAACGCACTGTCTTTGAGTCATTTGCAACGGAGCCTTGGTGGCGTAGTGGCTTATGCTTTAGGCTGCTGGCTGCTCGGTCAAGGTTAGAAATCACCAGCCACTCAGGGGAGAGAGATATGACTTTGTATTTCTGTGAACAGTCTCAGGAACCCAGACAGGCGGTTCTACTCTGTCCTGTAAAATTGCTGTGTGCTGGGGAGGATTAATAGTTTCCATATCCATAATGGTCTCCCTCAGCAAGATATCAAGGTGAAAGATTTTATATGGTTCTAAAAATACAAGTATGATCTCAACTGATTTTCAATCTTTTATAAGTTAGAGGTAAGGAATATTTCTCACGAGCGAGATGAGGTTTTTCCACTGCTTTTAAGATTGACCGTCTTGGGAATCCACAGGGCCAGGACTCCTCTGTCCTAGAGAGGTGCTGTGAGTCAGAAACAGCCTCGTGGCAGTGATGGCTCTGAAGGAGTAGGCCAAAGGAGTCCTAGAACTGCAATGGTTAAACTCAGGGCTGCTAAGAGCATCCCTGGGGGTGTGGCAGTCCCACATTGGGTTGCTAACTGCAAAGTCAGCACTTGGAAACCATGGGCTCCTGTGCAGGAGAAAAACGAGGCTCTTCTGTAAAGAGCTACAGTCTGGAAAGCTCATAAGGGCACTTCTACCCCATCCAATAGGGTCACTATGAGTCAGAATTGAATCAATGGCAGTGAGTTTGGTTGTTTGGTTTTTGTTTGTTTGTTTAGGCTGATAACAAACAAGTCTGTAGTTCAAACCCACCCAGTGGCTGTGGGACAGAAAAGTCCTTGACAATCGATTTCCATAAAGACAATAGCCAAGGAAACCCTATGAAGATGAAGTAGTTCTGCTTTGCCCTGGACCTAGAAGGTTGATATGCATTGGAATCAATGCTGACTAATGTCACACAACAACAACAACAAAATACACTTTTAATGGGAATTTTTCTTGAATATGCTTGCAGTTCTTTAATGGTGTATCATTAATTAATTGTATTGTTATTTTTATCCCTTGCCTCTTTAATCCAGTCAATATCCCAGTATTTGTTAGGCTTTTAAAGACACAAACACAAAGTAAAATCTAGAACTAAAGGACTACCTGAATAATAAATCTTATCTGATAAAAAGAAATCTCCCTCTTTTTAAATCTTGCAAACTTTTCTAAAGCTTCAACTTTTCTAAATGGTACATACACTTGCTTTCTTTAGGCTCAGACCAAAAAAAACCCAAACTCACTGCTGGTGAGTCCATTCTGTCCCGAAGTGACCCTACCTGCAAAAGCAGAATTTCTCTCTGTGGGTTCCTGAGGGTGTAAATCTTTATAGGAGCTATGAATTGGATTTGACTAGATTACAGTGATGAATTCTTATCTAGTGATTTTGTGTGTTTTCCTATTTTGGGTTGAACTTGGGTCATTGTACCATCTTTTGTAAAAAGTAAAATTACTTCAAATTTTACTTCTGTTTCATGTGGGAAATATTTCTGATTGTCTGCTCTAGCTGCACATCAGCTACATGCCCCCAAAATGGCATCTGTACACAGCAGCTGTTCTGCTGGAGAAAGATGTGGCAGTCCTCTTTTCCAAATAATCCCAGTCCAGTGAATCCCTACCTGCAACTATACTCTTCCACACAGGGG
>NW_022107431.1:44216534-44218547 GCF_000313985.2 Echinops telfairi | reverse complement strand
TTTTCTCAATATTCAATTGCTCTTGTACATAAACCTCTTTCTTATACACATATATGTGTCTATGGATTTGTTTCTCTAGTCTACCCAGACTAACACAACCCTGGTAGAGAGGTCCTGCTAGTGTAGTAGTTATGTGTTGGGTTTTGATCTGCATGGTCAGCAATTCTAAACCAACATTAGCTCCTCGGGAGGAAGATTAGGCTTTCTACTCCTGTAAACATTTATAATCTTGGAAACCACAGGGAATTTCTATGAGTCAGATTTGTCTTGATGGCAGTAAATTTGGCTTGAGAGACCCTGTGTGTAAATAGCATGGGTTGACTTTCCTGTGGTGAAGGTGGGAGCTCTCTATGTCAGTCCCTCAAGTACACCTATCAGTGGCTCTCCAATGGTGTCCTGCTTTGGTGAGAAGTTGGCCACTCCTTTCTGTGTCACTTTCCACGTGTAGTTTTTTTTCCCCCTTGGTCTGTTTTTCTTGTAGCTTCTTCTGGTCCTACTGTTCCTTCCTCTCAAGTGTTAGCAAGATTCAACAGCATTCCCTAGCAACATCATAATCACCCTTCATTTTTGCCCAATAGGACTGCTCATGTACTGCTCATGAATTTCTATCACTAATTTGTTCCAATCCAAAATATTTAGCTACAGTTTAATTTACTTTCTAGGTTCCCTGTTTGGTGGGAACCAATCCCTGTTCCAAAAAGGCTGCCAGGAATGAGTTCTTAAGACCCATGTTAGTGGGCATTCTACCTTCCTTAATCTTGTTCTGCACGCACCCTGACTCTCCAAAGCTCAGTTGCCACCCAAAGTTGTGAGAGCTCAGTGTATGCTTTTTAAATGCATTATTCTGTGGTCTGGTTTCTGGGACCATCCACTCACTTCATCATCTTGCTCGACCTTCTCTGTAGTTAGAGACTTGAAGAGACCTGATACCAACAGCTCATGCTCCCCAAGAAAAAATAAATTCTTTTTCATACTTGGTTCAAATCATTATCACAGCTGTCAGATTTGAAGTAAAAAAATGTGCTTAAGATATTAGTACTTAGAAGGAAAACAAAACGGAGTGACTGCTTATTACCTCCTAGCCCTCAAATAACTATATTGGTAAAAAATATTGAAAATGATTAGTTGATTCAAGAATTTTAAAAATAAAAAGGAGGGGAAATGTTTTTCTTTTAATGCACGTGTACTTGTGGTTGCTAAAGGCAGTTTCACTTAAAATGGGATGCAGGTGATTTGTGAAGTCCGATGCAATGGTCAGTGTGTCCAGTAAGGTGAGCATTCATTCATTGAAGCTCAGGGCCACAGTTAATAAGAGAGCAGTGATGATTCCAAGAATGGGCACTGCAAAACTGCAAGGATCACAGTGCAATTTATCCCCAAACATATTTTGGGGCATCTAGACTATACAGCATATGCTGTTGGAGATATGGAATGACTGAGGTTAATCTATATCCTCAAAGAGTTCTCAGGAGAGTTGAGAGATAGATATTGCCACTTTGATGTAGGATTCTTTGGGATCCTTCGGGAATAAATGCCTGGGGACATTGGGATGATAAGAAACATTGTACAAAGAGAGGTCATATCTCCAAAAAGTGACAAAACTGTAATTTGAAGCCTATGTCCTTTCCCCCATACTGTGTTATGGAGGTAGTGAGATGATGGTATGTGGGAAAGATTTTTAGAGATAAAATGGGGTGGCCTCTGGGAGGTTGAGTGTGACTAAGGGCATGAGTTGTGGATTCATGTTATGTGGAAATATGGCTTGGGCAAGTAAAAAAATGATATATTTACCGAGGGAGGAAAATGGTGAAATCTATTCTGGAAATAGATCAGGAATGTTAATGATCTCAGTGTTGTACTTCTTGTGCTACTCCTGCTTACCAGTTTCACTGGTAATTGGAGGCCATGGAGAAGAATCTGGAAAATCTAAGGCTGTGGTTAAAGCTGTGCTTGACGTTTTGTGTGAGGACGGGATTTCTTCAGGAGTAAGGAAAATGGGTTGAGACCAGGATC
>NW_022107431.1:44213674-44215854 GCF_000313985.2 Echinops telfairi | reverse complement strand
CACACCTATCTTAATTGCAACCCTACGAGAGCCTCTCAGATCGATCTACTGATCCAAACTGTTTCCCTGGCCTTCAGACCCTTTGTGAGAAATTAAATGGTTTGTATATGTGTTAATTTGTAATTCAACAATCGCTAAATAACACCCATACCATACCATACCATACCATACCATACCATACCATACCATACCATACCATATCATACCATACCAAACAATACCTAGAAGCCATATCCTGTCCCTACCAAGAAGGTGTTGAAAAAGAGGATCAGGATATAATTTTTTTTTCACAAATTCTGCTTTATGATTTCTTCTCACCCTACTTTCCAATGTATCTGAGAATATTTATTTTTCTGGCACCTTAATTTTCATTTTGGCTACAATGAGAAATGTTCGCAGAATGCCTTTGCTTTGGAGTAGAAGAAATGCTCATTTGGAAATTAATGCACTTACTGTTTGGGAACAACCCAAAGCAAGAAACAAAACTAAATCAAATCAAATATAAAGTGTAGATGCCTTCTTTCAATATTTTATTCCTGCTACAGGATGGTGCTTGGGCAACAACCTGAAAAAATAGTGTCGTGTTAGCTAGAATTACCTTCAGGCATCAAGTAAGCAGCTATATTTCTAACATTTACAGGTATGTCGATAGTTCAGGAATAGGAAAAAAAATCCAGATTCTATTTAGTAAGTAGATGAATTTAGGATTCCGCAACAGTAATCAACTTGACTTCTCACTATGAATGCGATTTATTTTTCTGCTGGACCTGTAACGCTGGAAGATGGTGCATTGTTTTATGCAGGGCTTCGTCTTCCATTGTATGAAATAATTTGCTGACACCAGGCTCAAAAGGCACTCTGGCGGTGTGGCAGGTCAAGGTGTGGTTACTCACTGGAAGGTCGGCGGGTCACTCAGTGAGAGAAAACTCAGCATTCGCTGAAAACACTTCCATAAAGATGATGGGCTGGGAAGCTCTGCGGGGCAGTTCTACCTGTCCTAAGGGGTCCCTGTGAGTCAGAATCAACTTAACAGCAATGCGCTGGGTTTAAAACTTAAATATATTTGTCTGATTTCCTGAAGATAAAGAGAATATACTTGTGATATTGATGGACTGTGTTGCTCCAAAAGAATAATGTAGCTCTCTAGAATTGACTTCTCAAACACACTCAGCCCCAACACATTAATATAAAAGACTTAGTATATTTACTTTCCTATTACTGTATTTTACTGAAAGAAAAAACTGAAGTTTCTATTCCAAGCTGTCTCTGTGCATGAACCTTATTCCATTGAGAACCTTGTGCCTTTGGAAACTTAATTAAGAGAACTCTCTTGAGGGCTGTGCTGAAAACCCAGTGCTTTTTGGAGAAAGGGCATGGGAGATGAAGTTCAGAGCTGAGTCCTTCATGCAGTGGGGGGAACACATGGCGCCTCATGCTGGAGCGTCTGGGAGTTAGACTTCAGTAGCGCACCTTGGATAGGAGAAACATAACTACAGGGAAAGAGTGGAATATAAATCTCCCAAAGCTCATATTGCAAATTAGAAAGTCAACCAGTATGTAATAGTCTAATCTATTGTATTTTTATCTAGAATAAAATATTTAAAAATTTGTGGTAAAAGTCTTTTTTTTAAGTGTAAATGAAAATCACTAGTGGTATTTAAGATTTTACAAAGGCGGCATTTTGCAACCAAGAAGTTAAATACAATTTTCTTGTCAATAAATTGTAAAATCTTTCTGATAATGAATCCCACCCCCCACCCCCATCCCCAACATCCCCTTTGTATCTTGCATTTTGCCTGTCTCCCAGCAAAGGATGCCAGCTCTGTCCCTGGTCAGTGCGTCTGGACATTCATACATTCCTTCCTGTCCCTGTTTTGAGCTAAACACTTGGTCTTCTAATTCTCTCTCGTGTCCCCTCTCAATCACCTAGACGGCAGTAAAGAACTGATTTTGGTTTCTATCTCTTGTCGCCTTTTGGTCTTTTTCAGATTGCCTCACATAGTTTTTCAATGGTATTGTCTACACTTTTTTGCCTTGTCTTAAAAAGTATTCATTTCCTCTTCCCTGAAACTTCCGGTTTCCGCACAGTGAACCATTCCCTGTGGAACGTGCCGGTTGGAACCTTCGTCGCCTCTGACCTGCAGGCATCCAGATGCTTCCTGTGAGTAGTTACAGCCCAG
>NW_022107431.1:44209867-44213394 GCF_000313985.2 Echinops telfairi | reverse complement strand
TTAAAATGCAATTTGCAACTCACATTTAGATCTGGATGTTTGCTTCTCTGCCAGTCCTTCAAATAAAATGTTAGGTTGCACTGCTAAAAGTGAATGCAGTGGGAAATGGGGAGATACACACCCTTTGTCAAGTTTGCCCGCTCAGTCTCCTTGACCGTGGAATGAAATGACATCACATCTTAGACTGGTACAGTTCCCCAAACCTAGTCTGTATGAAGCCCATCTGTGATTTCACACTCATTCATTCAACAAACATTCACTAAAACCAACTTTATGTCAGACTCTATGCCAAACGTGTAGGAAAGAGAGACGTAAGGCACTAGGGCATTATGGAGTAGGGATACTCTAACTCAACCTGTCGGATGGTTGCAAGCCAGGATAGCTTTCTAAAAGTATCCGTTAGCTCCAGCTCTAAAGACATGTAGACGGTAAGTAAGTAGGGCGTTTAAGTGAACCTCCTGTTTTATGCGGTGTGGCAAACTGCAAGGAGTTCTGGTGCTGCTGTCAGGTAAGTGTTGGACTTCGAACCAAAAGGTTGGTGGTTCAAACCCACCAGCTGCCCTTTGGGAGAAAGCAAAGATATCTGCTCCTGTACAGATGGACAAAGTCTTAAAGACCCTCTATAATGCCGCTAGGAATCAGAACCAATGCTCTGGCACCAGGCCTGGTGTGGGTTTCTCATGATAAATTGAAGGCATTTTCAGGGGTTCTGAAATAAACACGTCAAATTGACTGGTAAAAATGAAAGGTGTGATTGAAAGGCTAGAAATAAGAACTGAGAGGTGGGCAGGGATCTGTGTTCCATGTCAAGGAACTGGGTCTTGTTTATAAGATTAGATGGCGCCACGGAAGGGATGAGCACTTTACAGGTGGTTTTAGGGGAGAATGGAGGATGAAGTGAATAGAAATGAGACTATTGAGAAGGTGCCGCAAATCCGAAGGGCCACATATGAACCTTAGTTCTGGATGTAATAGTTGAGCTGTAAGAATGGACACATTTCAGAAAAAAACTGAGAGGCAAAATCATCAGAACTTTGTGACTGGTCATATGTGAGCATGGAGGGGGGTGGAAGAGTCGAGCGTGATGCCCGGTTTCTAGTTTAAGCGTTTGCTGGAATGATAGCACCATAAACTAATTAGAGAATGCGGAGGTAGAAAATCTTTATGAGAGGAAATGAAGAGTTCAGCTTTGACATATTGAATTTGATGTTTTAAATTTTTTGGTGGATGATCCAGTGTTGGTTCAGCATATGAGAAGTCCTGTCAAAGATTTGAATTTGAGAGACATTAACAAATGATTAATTCTAGAACTCTAGCCTAGATAAGCCACCGGGGGAGAAATCGTGACTGGAGAGTGGTGAGATCAGTATATAGTCTTGTGAGAAGGCTCAGCAGAGGATCTTAAAATGGGGGCGGGGCAGGGGGGGGCCCTCTAGAATATTAGAAGAATCAGGAGGATGGATGACCCGGGGAAGAAAGGAGCAGCGTGTTACGAAACAAGAGGTAAACAGTATTGTTAAAATCGGTTGCATTCCAGGAAGGCAAAGGCTGAAAACTAGCCTGTATGTGGAAATTTAGGTTGCTGGCAATTGTAGGGAGAGCAATTTCAGTGGCTAATGAGGGCAGAAATCCAGTTCTGGTTTCTAAAATAAATGGGCATGAAGGCGGGGCTTCTGAGAAATTTGGAGATGAGTTTAAAATTTTGGGATTACAAATCAAAAGAAACAAAAGGTCAAAGGAAACCTTTTTATCTTCCTTTCTAAAATGATGATGGGCGAGTCTATTACATGGTTAAAGAGTATTGGATAGGGAGAGAAGAGGGTGAGAGACAAATCCAATCCTTCGTAGTTCTCATGCTCCTTTCCACCTTCCAGAGCTTCATCAGACGAAACTCAGAAACCCGGCTTGCAAGAGTCAAGCTGGTCCAGTTTGCTAAGCACAGACATTCACTAACAAAATATGTTGTCTTTCTGGTTCACACATCGCTTGGGGGCAAGTTGGGTAATTAAAAAGATTAGTTGAAACAGTGTGATCCAATTCCTTCACATCTCTAGCATACAAGCAGGAGTTGTAGGAGACAAAAATCAGATGAAGATTTAGGAAGGAGAGCAGATAAGGATGTTAATAAAAAATTAGAAGTAATGCTCACCATGAATTAATTAATTGAAAAATTGAATGTGTTTTCTAAGATAAAATTTTAGAATGAAATAAACTAGATTAAATAATTAAGTAAACTCAATTAAAATCATCTTTCTAAAGATAGGTAATTGATGGCTACTTGCTTCTACTCTATATTTGCACAATAAATGGTGACCTTTTGGCTTCCTGTAGGCACTTCTTGCTTTGCATATTAGAAAGGGATTCTGTGCATAAGGAAGACATGTATTTGGATACATTTAGTTCCAGAAACTAGAATGCAAAGAGCGACTTGTGTTTGGATTGAACATCAGTAGAACTTGAAAAAGAATGAAACTCCTTTCTTCTTTGTAACAATACTAACACCCAATATTCTTCATTATGTTTTAAGGATATTCATCCTTTATTCTTATACAGACATCTTCTTACATTGTTCCTGCTTTATTTGTGATAGCTGTGGTCCTGAACATTGTACTTTCAAAAGTGAAATTTGATTGGGATTTTTTTAAAAGAAAACAATGCTCCCTAACAACAATGAATGCGAGAAAGAGGAGAATGTTTCTACATGGATTGTGGGGATGATGGTGCAACTCTACTTACTGTGACCGAATGATTGAATTGTATGATGTTCATGATATGCCCATAAGAAAATAATCTTCGAACCTAATAAGAAAACTATTTTAAGAACCTAATGCCAAATCTTTCATAAAATAGTCATTTTCCAATAGATCTCTTTAGAAGGAAAGCTTTTGTGTTTGTGTGGATCAAGGATTTTCAAACAGATGGATGAATAAATGGATAGCTGCAAAGATCTACCCACTGGAGAACATTTATTAGCATCATCTCCAGATTCATGTCAGTGAGCCAAGTTCGGATTTTTCTGCTATCGCTTCTACAGCAATTTTTAAACTTTATCATGTTTTCTAGTCCCCCTCCTTTTCTGTTTTTATCCTTATCGTTCCTATGCAACTAATGTCCAAAGAGAAGAGCAAAAGGACCCCTGGGCTGTACTTTCTGGCCTAAGAAGGTTTACAGTGTAGAAAGGGTGATGATGGCCTAAGTAATTATGAAACAAATTCTCAAGAAATTATTATCTTCATAAATCTTTGCACTTCATGATTGTTGATTTTGGCTCTAATAGAGTTAGTTGGTTAGGAAATACCTGACGGTATCTAGCCAGAAATAGTTTATCACAACAGTGTGCTCATTAGTCAACAGTGTTGCATATTTGAGGCATATTGTGAGGCAGAAGGGGCTCCAGTGGCTACAACTTCAGGTGCAGGGTCTCTCTTGCTTGAATTTTAGGACTGATCTGGAATGTAGTTTCAGTTCAGGCAAAACAGTGAACTTCATGTCTAGGCATCTCCTCTGGTGAAAACTCATTAACCAAC
>NW_022107431.1:44207141-44209349 GCF_000313985.2 Echinops telfairi | reverse complement strand
TCATTAAAAATATTCACTTATGGGCAAATCATTCCAGTTTTAGATATGAGGAAGCTTCTAAAGTTCACAGAAAATGAGATTAAAAGATCAAGGAATGTTTCCACAAACTTTTTAAAGCTTTCTCTTACATATGGGAAAGAAAGGAATGCAAATGTTCATAAAAAGACAGTACAAGGATATGTATGACAATAATATCCTCCAAATAAACACAATTAAATGTCCATCAATAGGTGAGTGGATAAACAAATTACTCTATATCCATACAATTCAATATTATTCAGAAAAGGGATTAGACACCTATACCTAAAGATCGTATTTTGAGTAAACCAATTCTGACACAGTGGAATACAAGATGTATTATTCTAGTGACATAAAATCCCAGAGTAGGTAAAACTTAACCATGTAATCAAATTCTGCTTCCTGCTTAGCTGTAGAAATGTAAGCGGGAAATATCTAGAAAAGTGTTATTTATTGATTGTGAAAGGACTTCAGAATCTTCCTGGAATTGTGAAAATATTCTACATAATGGTCAGGCTATCTGGATTTCTAACAACCATTAAATTGTATCAGGAGTCTGGTGTAACTTTGATGGGATGTAAATCATGCTTCAGTCTAGCACTGCAGGAATAGGCAGTGCTCCTGTCTGTGGTGCAGAGGGTTTCTGCGCATCAGAACCAGCTCGACAGCAGCTCGCAACAGCAACAACAAAGTACTGGGAGTACAAACTCCAACCACCACCACCACAAGCAAAAACAAAACCCAAAGCAAGGGGGAAAAACATATTGTAAGGGAATACGTGAGGATAAGCTTTCTAACCCAAGCAAGTGGGAGCGGTGTTGAGGGCACATTCGTTTAATCTACGTTAGGATTGTCATGCCTTTTTTGTATGGAGTTTGTCTATCCCGGCTATTAAGTGTGGAAGTACCTCAATAAATTTAGTAGATAGGAGAATATGGATTTCTAATCCCAATAGAGACAAAGAGAATCTGAAAAACCCCGCTCTGCTTTAGTGCCTTGAGGGCCATATAGCATCGATATTTTTCAAGGTGACATCTTTATCAAGCAAGTGACCTACAAAAGTAAACGTGATTATGGATGCAGCAGATCTACGGCTATGATGCTGGTTGAAGCTACCCTCTGGCCAGCAGATTCGGACTTGTTTGGAATTCAGGGGTGTCTTTTGAGGGAGCTCCTTCCCAAGTGTATCTTTGGAATAAAAGGTTTATGTCAAAGGAGGCTAAAATTGTATGTAAGAAAGTGAGAGATATAAATGAGAGACATTTAGTATAAAAAGAACACACTTCATTTGTGTTCACAAATTGTTGAGTCTAGAGATTTGGGATTGCATTAGGAAGAAGATGAGGTGTGTGTTTGCACATACGTGTGTGGTCTTGGACCCCTTGGTCGAAGTTCATGAGCTGTGTTTGACCATCATTTATGTTACAATAATATGTAAGCAATTAGAAAAACTTTCACGTTCTAGATTTTAAAAATACTATAGGTGAAACTTTCCAAGCTTGCCAAAAATTGTGTAAAAGACTCTAAGTCTGATATTAACTGACAAGTGCTTGACTTTGCATGGCAGAAAATGGGCACACACAGTATGAGAAGTTTCTCAAGCGGAGAAAGTCTTCCTCTGGTGCCCGGACGGAGAGGGCTCCACCCACAGAGAGGTCTTAGAGTGAGCTGCCAAGATGAAGGCAGAACTCTTGAAAAGCCTATTTCCTATCCACAGGAACGGGTCACTAATAAGAGATGGCATGCGCCCATGAGCTCTATCAACTTTTAAGGGCAAAAAAGCAGAATATTTGTCCAAGCGTGAGTTTTCTATCTGATTACTCAGGTAAATCATAAGATCAGTGTGAAAACCTGGCTTGGCATTAGATAATTTCCAGGGCCTTAGTCTCAAAATTTTAAGATTACTTATGATAATTCAAAGTACCCTGTATTTCAGGTTTACATTTAGAAGAAACTCCAGCTCCAGAAAGTTATTGTTTCAGTAAAATTTCCTTCTTAGCATAGAAATACATTTTATCAAAGCCAGTGAAGATGGAAAGATACAATAATGGGATGTGCTGGAAAGAACACAAGCCAAACCAAACTCTTTGTCATCGAGCTGATGGTGGTGCACTGGTTAAAGCTATTGGGTTCTTACCCAAGTCAGTGATCCAGCCAATCCACCAGGGCAAGATATGGCAGCCTGCTCCT
>NW_022107431.1:44191825-44204355 GCF_000313985.2 Echinops telfairi | reverse complement strand
ACATTTGCACATATACCACCATCATCATTTTCAAAGCATTCTCTTCCCACTTGAGCCCCTGATATCAGCTCCCCATTTCTTCCCCTTCCCTCCCCACCCACCTTCCCTCATGAGCCCTTGATAATTTATAGATTATTTTTTCCATATCTTACATCATCCTCCATTACCCCCTCACCCATTTTTCTGTTATTCATCCCCCTAGGAGGGGGTTCTAGGTTGATCCTTGTGATCAGTGCCCCCTTCCCCCTGCTGCCCACCCTCCCCTAATCCTCTTCGTATCTCTACTCTCCTTGTTGGCCCTGGGAGATTTATCTATCCTGGATTTCCTGTGTTGTGTGCTCTTCTGTGTAGCAGTGTGCATGCTGTGGTCCAATCTGATTTGTAAGGTAGAATTGAGGTCATGATAGTGGGGGAAGAAAGCACCCAAGAACTAGAGGCACTATTATTAATATTATTATTATTTTATTTTAGTGTGAGCTGAGTTACAAGTAAAAAGTTTTAAGAGCAGAAAGTAATTATTTTTAAGGAGTGAATATTTGAACTTTTCAATACAGGGACTCCGGTGTGAGATTCTTTAGCAAGCATTGTAAGATGAAGAGGAAGAGACGGGCAATGAGACTGAGGGGTGGGAGGGTCGGTTAGCAAAAAGGAGATTGCTTACAAAATTGAGTGCTTTGCTGATCACAGTCAGTTGGACTGTATGTAAGGCAAAGAGGAGGGCTTTCTCAGCGTTGTTATTTTCATATAATATATTGAAAAAAATGAAAGTTAAATTAGCATATAGTTCATATAGACAGCAACTGACATATTTTCATTAGCTTTACTTTAAATAATGCATGCGATGTGATATTCCTAAACTTCTGTTTTTACATTTTACTATTTTACATTCCTAAACTTCTATTTTACATTATAGTTTTGAATGATATTTCTATAAAGGTAAATATCTTCCTACATTTTTGGCATACATTAAATTGGCTTTAAAACTACTTTGTACCATATTGTATCTATTTTATGTTCTCTCTATAATTTGATTATTTATCGTTTCTTTCTCTATTATGCAAGTGGTTCTAAAGCTGGTAAAGAATAATAAACTTAGTTGTAAGAAAAGATATTATTAAGTAAGGTGACTTCCTTAAACTGGGTTCTCTAAAGAAGCAAAACTAGTGAAGTTTACATATGCATAAAGAGGAATTTATGTCAATACAATGGTTCACACATTGTAGAGGGGTTTTGGAAAGTCTCATGTGCTAGCAAATTCCAAGTCTGTCAGGAAGACAACAGTTGAATGAGAAACCAAGGTGGGCAGATCAGATGGCAGGCTATTGACAATGGTCCGAACTGGCAGGCAATATGGCAGGCTGATGGTTCAAATCCAAAGAACTAGAGGTCAACAAACCTGATGCAGACTCCAAACCCCCCAAAAGCAAGCAAAAATTTTCCACAGCAGCCATTTATATTGGAAGAAGTTCACACCTCTGAGGAAACGTCCTTTTAATTAATTGGCTGTTCATAGTAGATCTCTTTATGGAGGTGGTTACATTGTGTTAGATCTCATCATAGAGGATTAGCAGGTCTTAAATGAAAAAAAACACTAAGAATCCTGGTTTAGCCAAGTTGATACAAACCTGTAACTATTGTAACATCTCTGTAGAGAACAGTGGTTCCTAGAGATGACTGTGAACTAGAACTATTGATGAGAGATTTATTTATTTTACTTTAAAAAATTCAATGTTGATATCTAAGCCTACTCCACATCAAATATATCAAAATATATGGAATTGAGCTCAGAAAATAGTAATTTAGAAACAAAACAACGATGAAGTTATTCTAGTATACAACCAGGACTGGGGAATACACACCAAAGCAGGAAGGCAACTGGGGA
Source organism: Echinops telfairi (assembly GCF_000313985.2). Taxonomy (NCBI): domain Eukaryota; kingdom Metazoa; phylum Chordata; class Mammalia; order Afrosoricida; family Tenrecidae; genus Echinops; species Echinops telfairi. The sequence goes on along the minus strand of NW_022107431.1, from coordinate 44,202,473 downwards.
CCTAATTCTGAAATACAGTCAAGAAAAAGAAAGAGGTAGTTCGTGGAACTTGAAACAGAATGAGCAGAGAAATAAAAGAAAAACCAAATATGGTGTCAGTTCTGGAAGCCAGAAAAGATAAGAAGCCTGGACAACAGTTAAGAGTGTTAAGATGCTAAAAATCAGGAAATACAAGAACTAAAAGGCCCTTGGATTTTACAAGGACGTTCTCGGTGTCCCTTGTATGAGCCATTTCAGTAGAGCGAATGATTCAGAAGTTTGTTTGCAGAGAGAGAAGAAAGCTAATGCAATGAAGTTGCAGAGACTGAGTGCGGAGCACTTTTCACTGCAATGCCACTGCTCATGTTGCTAGGTGCCGTCGAGCTGGTTCCTGCGGTAACCCTCTGTGCAGCACAATGAAACAGCGCAGAGCCCTGCGCCACCCTCTGCATGGTTCTGTTTCCGTTCATCGCCTCAGGCACCGTGTCAACCCGTCTCAGTGAGGGTCTTCCTCTTTTCACTGCTCTTCGACTCTACCAAGAAGGATGTCGTTCCCCAGGGAGTGGTTTCTACCAATAACATGTCCAAAGTAAATGAGGTCAGGTCTTGCCATCATTGCTTGTAAGGAGCATGATGGCTATGTCTCTCAAGACAAATTACCGTATATACTCGAGTATAAGCTGACCCGAATATCAGCCAAGGCACCTAATTTTACCGCAAAAACGGCATTAAAAATGTGCTGAAAATCACGGCTTATACACAAGAATATATGGTAATTTGTTCTCTTGTCAGTCCATGGTACCTTCACCATTCTTTGCCAGCACCGTCATTCAAATGCATCAAGTTTTCCCCAGTCCTCCATTGTTAGTGGACACAGAGATGGGGTATCATTGAATGAGATACACAAAGAAGAACTTCTTCTTTACTTTTAAATATGGACTTCCATAAGCTTGTTTGCAAGTGAAATGAAAGAAAAAGTGAGCAAAACCCCCAGAGGGTGAAAAGTTGGTGAGCCTGAGAGGGACTGAGCAGGGCTAGGAGAAAGGCAAGGTCTTGAAGGAAGCATAAGAGGACTGTCGATAACATGATACAGGCAATTAGCTTGGCTAGGAAACATATCGTTCATTCATTTGAATATAAGTAGGAATACAGAAAATAATGCATTTATGGACTGGAGAAATGGTGTTATGGGAGGTGATACTGAATAACATTCATTTTCCTTGTGAACTAGAAGACAAATCTCTTGTGACTCACAGGAAATAAGAGAACTGCCTCTAGGGTTTTCTAGGCGACAATCAATGGAAGCAGTTCAGGGGTCTTTTCTCCCGTGGAGCAACTGTTTAAATTTAAGCTGTTAAGTGTTTAAAGTGTCAAACTTTTGGTTGACAGCATAGTGCTTGCTTAACCACTGTGCCACAAAGGCACTTTATCACTACTGTAAAACTCTTTAATTTCAACATCTCACTCTCTGGAAACCATCTTCTCTATATTCTCAGCCCTCCATTCTTTCTTCCTGGTTTATCCTTTTTGCTACTTCTTTAAGGCCTTGCATTTTGTTTCAATCTGCCAATCACTTATTTTATTTCCTTCTCTATGCAACCTAGATCACAAGTGCCAGCTCTTTGAATATAATATAGTCCTTGTTAAAAATCAGAAAAGTGGGTGGAGATGTCGGACAGTATAAGATATGACAAAATAAGAATTTATCAGTGTAAGATATGATGAAATAATAATAAGTTGTTAATGGTAGAAGTTGCATGTTTTACTTCAAGCCTTTAAGACATTTTACCTTGTAATAGCCGGGCACCACCAGCTTTCTTCACCACATTTGCTTATGCACCCATTTTGTCCCAGTGATTGTGTAAAGATGAGCATCACAGAATGCCAGGTTATTAGGTTATTAGAACAAAGTATTTTTGCATTGAGGGAGGACTTGAGTAGAGGCCCAATGTCCATCTGCTACCTTAATACTTAACATATAAATATAGGTACCTAGACCTATATCACTATCATTATCTATTAATACATTTACGTATATACATGCCTATATTTAGACCTCTATAAATGTCTATTGACTCCTTGTTCTTTCTTCTGTTGAAAATGGAAATTTTCAATGACACAATTTGAACAGCTGTGGCATAATTTGAAATTCCACAGAAGTATCCTTTAGTAGGTCCTGTCCTGTAGGTTTGTGCATTTTAATGATCACCTTCTGGTGATATCACCTGCATCTTCCTCAAGAAAGACATTGTAACAGTTGAGGCTTACGATGACCTTCTTCTTAGAGGATCCAGCCTATTTCATAGAGATCATGAATGATGAAGCAAGATGCTTCTCCACTTGCCTTCCCTCTCTCAAAAATGTTTGCATTTGCATTCACTCGAGGCTTCTGCCTCTCCTTTCAGTAAAAGGGGTGCTCTCTTTGCTGAAGGTAAATAATTTTCCTACTACTCAGTCCGCTCTATTATACATTCCCAGAGAGTTCACCCCACCTATTATTCCTCAGTTCTACTGTGCTGGGAATGGCAAATTGAAGCAGAATATCATTGCATTCATTGTAAAAAAGAACACTTCAAATGTTATCCTAAATTATAACACTGTCAATGTTAAGATAATAACCACCTGCCTGACCCAAATGACAGTATTTTCAATCACTTCATATGCATGTGAAAGTTGTACATTGAAAATAGGAAGACCAAAGAAAAATTGGTGCATTTGAATTATGGTACTGGCAAAGAGTCTTGAAAATACCTTGAACTGCCAAAGGAACCAACAAAGCTGTCTTGGATGAAGCACAGCCAGAATGCTTCTTAGAAGTAAGCAAGGAGAGACTTTGTCTCACATTCTTGGACCTGTTACCAGGAGAGACCAATCCCCTAAGAAGGACATCATGCTTTGTAAAGTAGAGGGACAGCAAAGAAGGGGAAGTCCCTTGACAGGATGAGTTGACAAAGCGGCTGCAACCTTGGACTCAGACAAGGAATACTTGTGAGGATCGGGCAGGATGGGGCAGTGTTTAGTTCTGTGGTATACAGAGTCACTATGTATCAGTACTGGCTCGATGGTACCTAAAAACAGCAACAACAAGGAAGATCAGTTAAGTCAATCATATTTGGAGATTTTATTGCAAGCATTCGTGGTTGATGTGTAAATTCGCAAGCCTAGTTCCATCATGATGTGTGTTAGGGTTGTACCCACAGACTACACTTATCAAAGCTGTGTACTGAGCAAATTAATCCAAGAAGCTGAGCTATGTGAAGACCAAAGAACTGATGTCTTGGAATTATGGTGTTGGTAGAGAATACTGAATATACCATGAACTTCCAGGAGAATAAACAGATCTGTCTGGAGAGAAGTACAGCCAGAATGCTCCTCAGTAGCAAGGGTGGTGAGACTTCCCCTCGCTTACTTTGAACTCGTTATCAGTGGGAGCCAGTTCCTGAAGGACGTTACCTTGGAAAAACTGAGGATCAGCTAAAAGGAAGACCTTCACTCAATGTGGATGGATCCATTGAGTCCCTGCAACAGTGGATTCAAACACAGCCATGATGTCAGGGCGGCACAGGAACCAGGAATGCTTTGTTCTGTTGAACACGGGGTGCACGAGGAGTCTGAATCAATGGCTCCTAATAACAACATCAACATCAACATTTATCTTCTCACTTGTATTTCTCACTCTTCCCTTTAATGCTGCTTTTCTTCTAGGCAGATAACATTATTCCATCTTATCACAGAATAAAATAAAACCATTTTACTTGAACCTCCATCCGCTTTTTAACTGGGTTTTAATACCTCTCAAGCAATGTCTCTGTTTTCAGCCCTTCCCTGGACCTAGTTCCTGTAGATGTACTGAAAGCAGACATAGAAAAGCCCCGGAAGTTGTATCCATTTTTCTCTCCTCCTCACCAAGGTCTACCTTTGTTGCCCACACTCCCTTTCTCTGCCCTTTTCCCACCATTCACTCCTCAAGACTGCATTCTGACTGCTGCACATAGAATCCTATGAGCTTCTCTTGCTGAGCTCTTAGTTGCTATTTTTGGAGGTTGCTTCTCTTTCCAGTTGTTCCAATTTCTTCCCTGTGCCTTTAGATATTCTTTCCTGAGTGTTCTGGCCTTATGCTCCCTCTTCTCTCACTAGCTAATTTTCTAGATTGATTTCGTTCTCTTTTTACCCAACCCCAAACCATTTTCCTGGGAGCGAATACAGATATCATATCACTCCATAATTTAATCATCACAAGCAATATTGTACAATAACTACAACAATCAGTTTCAAAACATTCCCTTCCTTCTTGAACACCTTATTATCAATTCACCTTTCCCTCCTTTCCCTCACTGTACCCCCTAGGAACTCTTATTCTACTTGCTGACTCTATAGTTTCCTCCATCCTGGGTTTCATATAGGGAACACAGAAAAACATAGAACAAAAATTCCCCTTTCTATCTTCAAAGGTCACCCATGTGTGGAAAGTTCCCAATCCTTTATTTATAACTCCTTTTTTTTTTCTTATGAAGTTCAAATGCTTGTTTCCCATGCTAGGGGATGTCTCTACTGGAAATTTCACATACACCTTTCCCTTTTCCTACTCTCCCATATGCCACTATTTCTTTTTTCTTACACTTACCTTAATGAAAGTGCCACCATCTATGTAGGAACTCAGAATATAAACATACAATCATTTGTGATTCCTCTTTTCCTTGAATCATTTACTTCAAATTTATTCTTAAATCTGAAGTCCAGCAACTCTCTATTCCTATTGATAGCCCCCTTTTGTAGGTCCTTATAGATAGCAAGAGCCTTGTGACCTAGTTTCTTTACTTCAAATTTCTGTATCTTGGTTTAGTTCCACACTGACATTAGAAGGATGTTCCTAAAATAAAGTATGACCAGATGAAGCCTGTTTATATCATTTTATCCTTCAGGATAACATACAAAGAAGTCTTTAAATAGCACTTAGTACTAGCACCTTGCTGTCAAGTTGACCCTGATTCATTAGGACTCCATTTGTGGCAATAGTAAAACTGTGCTGTGTAGAATTCTCAAAGGCTGACTTTTTTGGTTTTTTGTTTTCAAAGAAGCCTACCAGATCTTTCCTCCAAGGTGCCTCTAGGTGAACTCACATATCCATCCTTTTGGTTAAGGACAGAGTGTGTTACTTCTTTGCACCCCTCAGGAACTCCAAACCCCATACAACTCCTTGTCATGTGGCCCAATCTCATTTCTTGCTACATTCTCCTCCTCAGATCACATTCCTTCCTCTTTTTTTTAATTAAATAAAAATTTTTTAGGGGCTCATACAACTCATCACAATCTGTACATATATCATTTGTGTCCAGCACATTAATACATATGTTGACTTCATCATTCTTTCAACACCTGCTTTCCACTTGAGCCCTTGGTGTCAGCTCACTTTTCCCCTTCCCTCCCCGCTCCCTCCTCCCACCAAACCCCTGATAATTTAGAAATTATTATTATTTTATCATATCTTACCCTATCCAATGTCTCCCTCACCCACTTCTCTGCTGTCCATCTCCCAGGAAGGAGACCATATGTAGACCTTGTCATCTGTTCCCCCTTTCTCCCTCACCTTTCCTCCACCCTCCCACTATCGCCCTTTTCTCCCCTGGTCCTGGGGATTCATCTGTCCTGGGTTCACTGTATTTCCAGTTCCTATCTGTGCCAGTGCACATCCTCCAGTCCAGCCGGATATGTAAGGTAGAATGGGAATCATATCCTCATCTGCCTAAACCATCCAGAGCTCCTTGTCCCAAACTGATACTACTCGTTTTCTTCATTTGCACCAATCTTTTCCCTCTGCCCTGCACATGCTGTCTTTTTTCTTTTCAGCACTGCTCTCCCATGCACCCTCTGTCTTCCCTGATTCCCTAGCTAGCATTTCACCCTTGCAACTATTAAAGCTTTTGTCACACTCTTAGGAGTTTTTATATGCCCATCTACCAGGGACCAGAGTCTAATTTTTCTCTACCTCCAGGAACTCGGATGAGAGTCAAGCTAGAAACAGAGAATGTGATCTAGGTGTGTGGAGACGAGGTCCAGCTTCATGACACGGCCCTGCTAGAAGATGCATTTGGACAGGAGGAGACTTGAGGCGTGTCTAAGGCCCTTCTCTGATTTGGAATACTACGATAACTTCATGTTTCTGGAAAAGTGCTCTGTTGGTCTTGACTTATGTGGAAGGTTTTAATAATTTCTCTACTACCAAATGTTCCAGCTAACATATTATAGAGGTGAAGTGAATAGTTGATAAATTAACTAATAAATGATTTAGTGACTGGAAGTACACTTTCTAGTTCAAAATAGGCCTAGCAAGAGAGTATTCCATTAAAGAATGAAATTTCATTCATCTCTAGTGCATAAGAAAACCATATTTCTTCAAGTGTTTTTCTTATATATTACTCAGATTTTATTTAATGCTCAGTGATTATTCCCATTGTATCTGACACAATAATTTACTTAAACTTTTTCCAGAGCATTTCCCATGTTGTTCCTAAATGCATTCCCCCCGCCCCCACCCTCATTGTCTGTTGTTTTCTTTCTTTTCTATGTTTGTGGAAAGGAAATATTTTATTCACTCCGGACTTTTATTTTCTTAGCACTCCCTTCCTGCAGACTTCAGGAACATGCATCAAGTTGAAGTTAACTATTATTCACTACAGAACATGTGTTCACAGAGACAAGAAGGAAGCAAAAATAACACAGCTATTTACAGTAAACATATCTCTGGTGAAGATTTCATTTCCTCGGGGAGGACATAGGCATTTTCTGTTGTTAATTTGATCACATCTAAGTAACAGGCTTTTTAAAATATAAGTAATGGCTAAACTAACCTAAGAAAAATTATTTGAGGAAAATTAAGACTTACTATGTTTTTGATTCATAAATTTAACATTTGATCAAATATAATATAGTGATTAATAAAAAGATCCATTATAGAAAGTGAGAGGGCTAATAAATATATACTGAGTATGATTGATATTGAGTTAATTCTTACATTACATAAAAAGAGCTATATCAAAAACCAGTGACTGAAGATATATGAAGTCTACAAGGGGATACCACCTCAAAAAAAGAAAAAAAAAATCAAAGCTATGTATTTAAATATTTTTACAAAACAACCGTATCACCTTCAAAGTACTCCCCATTCCACTTAATACATTTGTCATATCTGTGATTCCATTCTTCTGTTTTAAAAATCATTTTATTGGGGGCTTGTGCAACTCATCCATCCATTGTGCTAAGCACATTTGTACATATGTTGCCATCATCATTCTCAAAACATTTTCTTTCTATTTGAGCCCTTGGTATCAGCTCTTCCCCCACCCTCCCTCCCTCATCAGCCCTCGATAATCTATAATTTTTTTCCATGTCTTACAATGACCCATGTCTCCCTTTACCCACTTTTCTGTTGTCCATCCCCTGGGAAGGGGTTATATGTAGATCATTGTGATCAGTTCCCCCTTTCTCCCCCCACCTTCCCCTTCCCCTCCTTGTATCACTACTCTCATTATTGGTCCTGGGGGTTTATCTGTCCTGGATTCCCTGTGTTTCCATCTGTAATCTGTACTGGTGTACATACTCTGGTCTAGCTGGATTTGTTAGGTAGAATTGGGGTCATGATAGTGGGAGGGAAGAAGCATTAAAGAACTAGAGGAAAGTTGTATGATTCAATGGTGCTATACTGCACCCTGATAGGCTCACCTCTTCCTTGTGGTCCTTCTGACAGGGGGTGTCCAATTGACTATTAATGGGCTTTGGGTCTCTGCTCTGCACTCCCCCTCATTCACATTAATATGATTTTTTTTCGTTCTGGGTCTTTGATGCCTGATGTCTGTTCCCATCAACACCTCATGATCACACAGGCTGGTGAGCTTCTTCCATGTGAGCTTTGTTCCATTTCAGCTACATGACCACAGCTACATGACCACTTGTTTATCTTTAAGCTTTAAGACCCCAGACATGTATATTTTGATAGACAGGCACCATCAGCTTTCTTTGCCACATTTGCTTATGCACCCATTTTTTCTTCAGTGATCATATCGGGAAGGTGAGAGTCACAGAATGCCAGAACCCTTGATAATTTATAACTTTTTTTCATGTCTAACACAATCGCTATTTCTCTTCACTGTGGTTCCATTTTTGCAATCATTTTTCAAACTCATCTGTTTGGATGACTGACAGACCTCCTTCATTTTTTTCGTCATCTCTCTATGTCATCAAATCGCTGTCCTTTCATGTCCCTCTGCATTCACAGAAACAAAAAGAAGTCACACAGAGTGAGGTCAGGTGAATGGGTGCATGGGGCATGAAGGCAAGCTGATTTTTTGCCAAAAACTGGTGCACTGAGATGGCTGCATGAACAGGTGCATTGTCATGGTGGCCAAACCAGTCCCCCATCTGCCACAAATTAGGCCTTCTTTGTTCCACACTGTTATGCAATTTTTCAGAACCTCTAAATAGAAAGCTTGATTAACAATCTGACCTGGTGGAATGAACTCCAACTCCCAATGAGTCGACATTTTCTTCCTTTCAGGAAGTTGATGGACATCCAGAACGAGGTTTGTCATCAATCAACATTTCACCTTTTTTGAAACGAGTAAACCACTCATACACTTGAACTTTTCCCATAGTGCTGTCCTTGTAAGCTGTGTTCAACATCACAGTAGCTTTGGTGGCATTGTTCCCAAGCAGGAAACAAAATTTCACCACCACATGCTGTTCTCTTAAATTAGCCATCGCACAAAAAAATGAAATTCTGGCAAAACAGCTTTTACCAAAAAAAAAAAAAAATTCACTGTGACCTTCCTAGGCAACGCTGGGTGCACTAACTCAGACCTAGTAAAATGCGTACTACAAAAGATTCACCCAGTGGAGCTTTTTCATTTTTTTTTTTTTTGGAGTGGGGGTTGTATTCCCTCATATTTTCATTCTTATTGTGAATGAGTATTATGTTGCAACCATATGGCTAGCACTTTGAAACTGGAGGAATAAAGATGGTATATCTTTTATGTATCTTAGAAACTGTAAATTATGTCAATTGAAAGATATCTCCTCTGAATAAAACTGTAAAGTATTAGGGAATATGTAATTTCTTTTATTTTATTAACAATTTATTGTTAAGCAATGCATACTATATTTTCTCTGCACATATTCTGAAATCAAGGTCTCTCTTGGTGTTAGATATAATATTTTTAAATTAATTCTAATATCAAGCAAAAGAAGACTTCCATATCCCAAATAGGAGAGTAAAAAGGAAGAGGCCTTCTAGAATTTCATATTTGTGGGTTTTATCAAAAGCCAAAGAAATCATCCTCCATAGGTTTTGTTCTAGAATCTATGTTTTTAAAATGAGCACACCAGGTATAGCTAGGTTTAGAAAGCATGAAAAAGAATACAGATCTCTTTGCTTGGTGTTAATTTCAGCTTCTGCTAGGAAACTTCTCAACAACAGATCTGAGCGTCAATGTGCAGGACTGGTGGTAAGTAAGAAAAGAGCAGGCAGGTCCCTCCGTTTCCCCTTAGAGGACCTCAAGTATGGCCGCAGTAGGTACCCCTCTGTTGGCTGCCACATCTAGTTTGCCCCACTTGGAATTGCCAGCTGTCATAGTTCATGGAAAACACAGAGATTCTTTTAATGTAATTTATCATTTTAGAGTTGAGGAAATACTTGTAAAGATATACAGTTAGTAGGCAAGATCACATAGATAATTCTAGAAAGATTTGGGAATAAACTGCTCACGTTTTCCTGACCCCTTATGCTGTGATTATCTCATTTAAAAAAAAAGAAAGAAGGAAGGAAAAAAGGCCTCTACAATCAGATTTCCAGGTTAAGTCTGATTGTGAAGAGCCAATTTTTTTACCTTTTTAAAAAATATCATTTTAATCATGCTATTATTAACTCTACCTCAGAGCACAAGGCCTTTCATGATATAGTTGACATAGATTGTAATGCCAGTCCAGAGCCTTTTCTTCTTTTTTGGCAAAAAAGTCCTTGAATTTTTGTTGAGGAACCACTTAGCCTCTCACCCTGATCTTGGTGGAATTCTGTTCACAAGAAGTGAGGAATGGGGCGCAGTCCAGACCAGGATGATGAGATGCTGAGTTTGGGGTTCCAGGAGAGCACAGACTCATCTAGGCTGCCTAGGCATTTTGGAACTCCTGAGAAAGAGCCCCTCCCCTGTGGTACCCATGAGCAGCAGATAAGCAATTGCTGCTAGGGGCAGGATTTGGCAGTGGCTGGGTAGAATTTCCCAGAGAATAAAGCCAGCACAGCGTGCAGAGGAAAGAGACTGACTATTGTTGTCACGGTGAAACCATGGATTTAGTCTTATTGTTTCTAGATCCATCTTTCCTTGGAATTTTCAGTTATGCAGTCAATAGCTAACCTTTTGGTTGATTGAGTTTAAAGAACTTGCACATAATAAGAGGGTCTACTAAACTATTTGGTTCTGTCATTTTTGCATCCATTCTGCCATTTAACTATAATGCTCATTCACCACTTATTCCTGGAAATCTATCATTAGAAAAGAAATTTAAAAGTTACATGATGTTGTTACATGTATCACCCTCATAGCTTCCTCATTATCAATAGATCTGCCATATTGTCTGTAACTGAGTAAAGTATTGATCTAGACCTCTGAGATTTAATTGA
>NW_022107431.1:44185428-44190938 GCF_000313985.2 Echinops telfairi | reverse complement strand
GTTCTTTTGAGACTGCCAGTAAATACCCAAAGGACATGCCACTTCACTAGAAATCTCCACCTGAAGACACTCAGCATATCCAACGTCCTCCAATTAAGTGCTCAGGGGCATCCCACTCCATCAACCAGCCTCCTGTCACAAAGTACTTAGCTTTACTTACTCTAGTGCTTGTGAAAGTCCATCAGTTTTGTGCTTTGGCTTATGGTTCTTCTGCTGCTATAACTTAAAAAAGTAGTTTCTTTCGCATATCATACAATTCAATAGTTCAATCATAAAGAAGAATTGTACAATTAGTATATACACAATAAAACATTCTCCAATTCAATGCCTTCTATATGTATAATGCAGTGCTATTGGTTATACCCTATTGGACAACCATTATTAATATCCTTTCCCAAATTATTCCCTGCCATTAACATAAATTCAATGCCCCTGAAGCAAAAACTCTCCCTCCTTCACTCACTATGGTAACCACTGGTCAGCTTTGGTGGTTTGGTCTCTTTCTTTCTGTTGTTGTTGATTTTGGGGTTTTTTTTACTTTTCTTGCTGTAAACTGTGCATATCATACTCTTCTACAGTTAAGCCACTTTTAAAAAGAGTTGTATATACATCATCACAATCAGTACGAGTGCTCCTTCCCCTTCCCCTATTCATTGTTTTCTCCCCATTTCCCTCTCCCCGCTCCCTGGCCCCATAAGCCATTACATCAGTGATTATCTCTATGTATCCACTCTTGGGCTTCATAAACTGGGAAACCTAAAATAAACCATAAAAAACAAAAAAGACGGAAAGAAGAAAACAATAATATAAGGATAAAAATAAAGATTAAGAAACAAGAGAAACCAATAATGTTTCAGAAGTCAGATTCTGCAGCTATGACTTTGTATGCTGCTATTCTGGGTCCCAGGCTGTCTCCTGTACCAAGGAGGCTCAATGCACCGGAATCTGAGTCCAAAGGACATGCTCCCCTCCCGGTTCTTCTCTCTTCCTAACAGTGGGATCCCTCCTTCTGCTTGAGGTGGCTAATTTTATACCCAGGAGGATGACAATCATAATCAACCCCGTTAACACAAATTCATAGCTGAACCATGTAATCTAATCAGCATCTTCCTCCATCTGCTTACCCAGACCCATCAGGGTACCAAGTTGTTTGGTACAAGTAAAAAAAAGTTCAAGACAAAAAAAAAGTTCAAGAGCCCTGTTACGTAATCCACTGCACTGCAATGACCCAGCCAAGTTAACACATAACTTTAACGATCACAGTCTTACTTTGTCCTCTTCCCTTGGTGTTTGTTACTGCCAGACGTGCATCCTACATATACAAGATGGCTGGATGGGAGAGTTTTCACTATTGTTGTAAATGTAAAATATCTGATAATACGACAGTTGATGAGTAAGGAGTAAGTGCAGGACACTCTCTCCCCTCTCCCTGCCCTCCCGCTCTCTGCACGGAGCTGGCTGCTGAGATCATGGCCTTCCTGGAGGCACCCGGCTCCTGTTGAGAGCTGGTTGAGTGAAGATGCTTAGCTTCCTCTGGGCACTGCCAGTAACACAACTTACGTGGAGCACTAACTCACATGGCCTCCTTGCAGATGTGTGGCTGAGAAGGAAGGAGCGGGAGACAAGGACCAGACTTCAACATGGTGTGCCAAGATGTGAGTAAAACATACTGGCATGAAGCAGGGAACCAATAGAGAGGTCTGCAGGACTGACCCCAATCCCAACTACATGGATGCCTCCACCCTCAGCCCCAGAAGAATGCACTTTAGAGGTCAGCACTGAAGTTACAGCTGAGGGAGAGGGACATGTCTGAACAGAGCACATGGGAGCAAACAAAGAGGGAAGGAGAGAGAGTGGAACACATGCTGGCCCACCAACCCCCGAGGACAATATTCCTGCTCAGAGCAGCCAATGGACAGAGAGGACCATAGGGCCAGCCAGACCACAAGCAAAATATGATGCCCCTCACTGACGCATAGGGCTACAGGGGAGAACACTGGAGACACAGTGTGGGAACTGTGCCTGATCTGACCCCACCACACCAGGGCGAAACACTAAGGGTGTGCAACGGACCAGCAAGGGGGACAAAGCAACAAGATAACTGGGGAATACCAAAAATAGACTTTGGGCCAGGGTGTGGCACTCCATCAGACTCGACTAGAAAACACTCCTAAAGGTCAACAAACAGAACTGGAACTATTTACAGACTTTTCTTTTTTTGTCGATGGTTTTTGTTGTTGCTTTGGTTTTTTGTTGTCTTGTTTTTGTGCTTCTTATTGTCTCTGCATGTCTATCTAGATAAGATAGGCAGGATATATGGTTCCAGGGGCGGGGGGCATGGGAGAGAGGGAAGGGAAGTGAGGTGTCAACAAACCCAAGGACAAGAAAACAACAAGTAATCTAAAATTGATGGTGAAGAAGGCAAAGGATGTCTGGTGGGGCTTGTTTAAGGGCAACGTAGCAGAGAAGAATTATTAAAACCTGAATGAAGACTGAACATTATAGTGGGACAAGAGGAAAGTAAAAGGAAATAGAGGAAAGAACTAGGTGCCAAAAGACATTTACAGAGGTCTGAATACAGACATGTACATATGTAAATATATTAATATATACTGATAGGGAAAAGATCTATGTACATATATTTATATGTTATGTAAAGTAGCAGACAGATATTGGGCCTCTACTCAAGTCCTCCCTCAATGCAAGAACACTTTGTTCTAATAACCTGGCATTCTGTGATGCTCACCTTCCTGACATAATTGCTGAAGAGAAAATGGGTGTCAAGGCAAGAACGCTTTTTTCTAATAACCCAGGGTTCTGTGATGCTCATCTTCCCTGACAGTATCAATGAAGACAAAATGGGTACATAAGCAAATGTGGTGAAGAAAGATGATGGTGCCCGGCTATCAAAAGACATAGTGTCTGGGGTTTTAAAGGCTTGAAGATAAACAAGCAGACATCTAGCTGAGAAGCAACAAAGTCCACAAGAAGCATACCCACCACCCTGTGTGATCATGAGGTGTCAATGGAATCAGGTATCAGGCATCAAAGACCCAAAACAAAAAAATCATAACAATGTGACTGAGGGGGAGTGCAGAGTGGAGACCCAAATCCCATCTGTAGACAATTGGACATCCCCTTACGTAAGGGTCATGAGGAAGAGATGCCAGTCAGGGCGCAGTATAGCAATGATGAAACATACAACTTTAGTTCTTTAATGCTTCCTCCCAGACACAATCATGATCCCAATTCTATCTTACAAATCCGGATAAATCAGAGGATGTACAATGATACAGATAAGAACTAGAAATAGGAAATCGAGGACAGATAATCCCCTTAGGACCAATAAATGAGAGTAGCAATACCAGGAGGGTAAGGGTAAAAAGGGGGAACCGATCACAAGGATCTACATATAACCCTCTCCCAGGGAGTTGGACAACAGAAAAGTGGGAGAAGGGAAACAGCTGATACTAAGGGCTCAAATAGAAAGAAAATGTTTTGAAAATGTTGATGGCAATATATGTACCAATGGACTTGACACAATGGATGGATGGATGGATTGTGATAAGAGCTCTAGGAGCCCCCAATAAAATGATTTTTAAAAAAATAGTAAGGAGTCGGTGCATATCATCTTACGGGTATCTATGAGGACTTTGTTTTTTAATCTAAGTGAAATGGAGAACAAGGAAATTAGTTTTCTTTATTTGATATTTTAGCAAAGAAATGAGATGATCTGATTTGCATTTAAAATACTTTTTGTAGTTATGTTGAGTATATACTAGGTAATAAGAGTGGATTAAGGATACCAGTTAAAAGACTACAGTAAATAAATTACTGGATGCTTCATTTCACAATTAGTCTTTAGAAGCTTGAAAACTTATTTTTTAGGATCTTCTTGTTATTAGGATCTGCCAATATTAGAGATGAAACATTGCATGAAGAGGAAAACCAATTTTTCTGTTTCTGGTCATGTCTCTCACACCCGTGCAGGACCATTGGGGTAGAGAATGACTGAGCATTTGGAAGGATAAACATACTATCACCTACTACTGAGATGATTGTAAGTATGACATGATTGATTAGAATGCAGTGGGTATGTTGAGGGAAAATCAGAAGTTCACTTATGGGCATGGGATGATTGAGATGCCAATTCCATATCTAGTGAAGTTGTTGATAAATAGGTGGATATGTGTAGAATTTGGGATTGACATCTAAACTGCAAATAGACAGTTGGCAGCTATTGATGACATTAAAGCCATGAGGCTGAGTGAGGTCACTGAAAAGAAAAAATGAATAGCATTCGGTGCACCTTGAGACTGTATAACATTCATAGGTCAGGAAAAAGAGAAACCAAGAAGTAGAAGGGAGAGCATCAGAGAAGAGGCAGTGATCAACCAAATCTGATTGTGGGTCAAGTAAGACGAAGATTAGGAATGGGCAGATGACTGAAGCAATGTGGAAATTCAAAGATTCATTTAAGAATATTTACTCAATGGCTACTATGTGCAAAGCACTGGCACAGACATATTAAGGACATTAGATGGGCAAGAAAGACATTGTTCCTGTCCTATTGGAATTTACATATTTGGGGGGTTTTCTTTGGATATAATACTAGTCTATGATTTTATGCAGAGATAAATTTAAAATAGGTCCTTACTACATGTGTTTGTGTGTATACACATACAGATACTTGAAAAAATAAAAACAGTAAGAAATACACAAATTCAAGGAGGTTAACCCTGAGGCCTATAGGACACACTAGAATAGGCACTGTCTCTTTGCACTAGTGCTTGTTAAATGTTATTTATCTTCTGAGTTGAAGCATCTGGCATCTTTAAGAGGGGATTATCAGCTCTCTCTTTGTTTTATTTGGGGAAGTATTTGACCAGGTGCCATACTTTTATTTTAATCTGATTCTATCTGTGTGATGCTTAGCTAGTTTAATTACTGGTTTGATTAGGTACCTAAAATATGAATTGCTGGAAAAATAGCAGGTTGCATTCTTAAAAGCAAGATTGTTCCCATGGATTTTTCTCTCCTGAATCCAAGTGGTTATTCATGGCTCTTCAGGGACTAAGACTTGCAAAATAGTGTTTTGTTCATATAAATAGTATTTGATAAAATTAATATAAATGGATATGTAAAACCAAAATATGTTATAGGATAATGTTTGACATGCTGTCTTATGCACATTAAAACAATGGAAACTGAAATAAAATTTAAATAGTAATGAAATGTGTATTATAATATAATATGGCTCCTAACTATGACTCCCCTGTAATTCTCAGTAGCAAAATAAGCACAAACAGATCATAAAATGTAAGCATGGAGTTGAAATTATTATTATTATTTTACATCATTTTATTGGGGGCTCATACAACTCGTATCACAATCCATCCATCCACTGTGTCAAGCACATTTGTGCATTTGTTACCATCATCATTCTCAAAACAATTGCTATCTGCTTGAGCCCTTGGTATCAGTACTTCATTTTGTCCCCTTCCCTCCCC
>NW_022107431.1:44183304-44185024 GCF_000313985.2 Echinops telfairi | reverse complement strand
TTTTTTTTCTTACACATATATTTAAAGTGCATAAAGCTTTTGTGTCTTCATTTGAAAAATAGGTATTTTTATAAAGACACTGATTTTGACAGGCTATGAAATTATTTTGGAAAGAATTCCCCTTTCACAAACTCTACCATGATCTAATTTGAATCCAGCCTAAGATTATTAGTAATAAAGAGTTGAATATAAATTACCCCCACATCCAAATAATCTGAAACTAAAATATAGCCCTTTCAAGAAGAGATTCTTTTTTCATTTATAAGGTTCACTAAGAGAAAAAGCAGTTAAATATTTCAAAACTATCTGACATAAAAATGATTTATTTTACTAACATATGGAGGAGGCCAGGTGGTATAGTAGTTATGTGTTGGGCTACTAACCACAAGGTCAGCAAGTCAAAACCACCAGCAGGTGTGGTTAAGAAAGATACTGCTTTCTACTCCCCAAAGGCATAAGCCTCAGAAACCCACAAGGCCAGTTTACTCAGAAGTATGGGGTCACTATGAGGTGGAAATGACTTGATGGCAGCGAGAGAATTTATCTAGACTGACGTATAAATTCTAAGTCATATAAACACAAACATTAATTGATAAAATACTTAAGTGCTAATGAACTTCATGGTCTGGATTCAGGTCAGTGGAATTGGAAATAATCAGATATGCAGTTCCACCTGATCATGAAGTTTCCCATGCTTCCCAGATACAGTTCAGTAATCAACCCTAAGGTATGAGTATTTGGAATTAAACAAATTGGATTTTTTTCATTAGAATTTCCCATTAGAATAGGAAGAATGATCTTCCTTTTGGAATTTGTTTCTCTACTTCTCTCTAATATATATATTTTTGGGTCTTTTGGAAATTTTTACTGTGTTTCAGGGAAAGTTTACAGAATAAATTAATTTTCCATTCAACCATTTATACACAATTTCTTTCTGATGATTGTAATTCCTAAAATATAACATCACTCTTTCTCATTTCTCCTGCTATTGCCATTTCTCAATTATCCTTTCCTCTCCCTTACTGTCTTCTGAATTTCTTCCTGAACAAATGCTCCTTTTCTCTCTTGTATGGTTGAATGTCATAAGAAGTGTGCAATTCCCTGGTCGCAGTGCTCACCTTGTTGGCCTGTCTAATGTTTGGCTGTAGGCTGACAACAAGAATATTATATGTGAAGAAAGCAAAAGGTCATAAAGAAAGGGAAACAAGGAAAAATAATCAAAGTGGATATCAGACGTGACTGAAACTTACCCTTTTCCTGTAGAGTAGCTAAGGAAAATGAGATGATGAAGAAAAGGGGCTGAACAGGTATTTTCAAAGGACAACTCGAGAAGACAAAATAAAATATTATAAGGAGATGTACGGGCACCTAGAGTTCGAAAACACAAAAGGAAGAACACACTCAGCGTATCAAACAGAAAGAACGAAAGAAAAAGTCAAGCCTTGAGTTTCAATACTGAAATATCCTTTGGGCAAAGCAGAACGAGTCAGGAAACATCAAAAGAAGATGGAAAGATTACACATCACTGTACCAAAAAGAAATAGTCGACATTCAACTATTTAGTGTTTTTAAAAATCATTTTATTGGGGCTCATACAATTCATCACAATCTATACATGTATCAATTGTGTAAAGCACACTTATACATTCGTTGCCCTCATCATTCTCAAAATTCTCTTTCCGCTTGGGTTCCTGGAATTAGCTCCTTATTCTCCTTTTTT
>NW_022107431.1:44168185-44182599 GCF_000313985.2 Echinops telfairi | reverse complement strand
CTTTTTGTTGCTTCCAAACTAGATGGCTGCTTGTTTGCCTTCAAGCCTTTAAGACCCTAGACACTATATCTTTTGATAGCTGGGCACCATCAGCTTTCTTCCCACATTTGCTTATGCACACGTCTGTCTTCAGCGATCATGTCGGGAAGGTGGGTATCATGAAATGACCGTTTTGCTGAGTAAGGTACTCTTGTATTAAGGGAATGTACATTAGGAGGCCCAATGTCCACCTGCCACCCTACTATTAGCCTATTAATATATGCACCCATTTCCCCCATAATCTTAAATATATTTACATATGTATATGTCTGTATTCAGGCTTCTATGTATGCCCTTTCCCTCCTACTCCTTTCCTCTATTTCCTTATGCTTTGCTCCTGTCCCACTACCATACTCAGCCTTCATTCTGGTTTCAATAATTCCTCTCAGTTACCTTGCCCTTGGTCACTCCCTACCAGTCCTCCCACCCCCTCCCTGTCATTGGTTTTGAAACACTCATTGTTCACATGTCCCTGGGTTGGCCAACACCTTCTCCCTTCACCTACCTCCCACACTCTCATGTCCCTCGGCCACCGTTGGTCCCTTTATTTTCTTCTCACATTTTTTTTGTCCAGCCTCTCCAGTCCAGGTGGACCTGCAGATATATTAATATGTGCATAAAATTGGGGATGGCTTTGACAGCACCAAAGTGGCACATAAGAACATGGCGACGACGGCAGCAGGATTGACAAGTTAACAAACAAAAAGCCACTGACATACAAAATTTAAAAGAAGAGAAAAGGGAAAAAAAACACAAAACAAATAGGCAGGGGAAAAAAGCAAAAGAAAAATAACAAAAGAAAACAAAAAGCCTGTTAGTAGTTCAAGGTCTATTTGTTGACCTTTAGGAGTGTTTTCCAGATGAGTCTAATGGGGTGCCATGTCCTGGCCTCAAAGTCCATCTTTTGTACTCCCTCAGGACCTCCTTGCTCTGCTTCCCCGCCGCTCCATTACATGCCCCCAGTGTTTTTCCTCAGTGTGGTGGGGTCATCTCAGTCGCACATCCCACACTATGTCTCCGGTGCTGTCCCGTGTTGGGCCATGGGTCAGTGCAGGATGTTGCATCATGCTGTGGGGGTAGCTATATGGCCCTCTCTGTACATTGGGCCTTCTGAGCTGGGCTATCATCCTCTGAGCTTGGTGGGCCCAGGTATGCTGCACTCTGTTCTTCCTCCTTCCTTTGCTTCAGCTTCCTTCTGGGTGTGGTGTGGTAGGTCAGTTCCTTTCTCACACCTGATGATCTATTTCTACTATTTCAAGAGATAGCATATGATGAAGAACCAATGGTACTGAAGGAAGGAGTCCAAGCTGCAATAAAGGCATTAGCCATAAAACAAAGCTCCATGAATGGAAAGAATATCAATGGAAATGTTTAAACAAGCTGATGAAGCACTGGAAGCTCTCACCCATCTATGCAAAGAAAGTTGGAAGACAGCTACTTGGCCAACAGACTGGAGGAGATCCATATTTGTACTGTTACATAGAAAGGTGACCAGAGAGAATGCTCAAATTATAGAACAATATTATTATCACATATAAATAACATCTTACTGAAGGTCATCAAACAGTTGCAGCAGTACATTGCCAAAGAGTTGTGAGAGGTTCAGGCTAGATTCAAAAGAGGACATGGAACAAGAGATACCATTGCTGACCTCAGATGGATCTTAGCTGAAAGAAGAGAAGATCAGTAAGATACCATACATGTTCAAGTATAAGCCAACCCGAATATCAGCGGAGGCACCTACTTTTACCACAAAAAATGCATTAAAAATGTGCTGAAAACCTCAGCTTATACTCAAGTACATACAGTATTGTATTTCATTGGCTCCTCTAAGGTAGTGGACCTTGTGGACCGCTACAAAGTTTGACTATCCTTGAGAAAAATAGGAATCCCAGAAAACTTCGTTGTGTTCTTGTGTGACCTGTATTTGTGTCAACAGTCAGATGTCCTGGTCCTGCTGTTGTCACCTTGGGATTGCTTATCCTATCTATCTGTCTATCTTATATAGATAGACAACAGCAAAACAACCCTATCAATAGTTCCAGGTCTAAACTAACTGCTGAACTTTGTGAATATCCCCCTTTTGCTTCTCAGCCTTTGGCTAAGATCAAGTGTGTATATCCTCCAACCAGTTCAGATGAGGTGCTGCCACCCACCCCCTCCCCACCTCACACACACACATACAACCCATTCAGAAGTCTATTTTCGGGATCCCTCCAGGACTTTGTGGCTTTGTTCCCCTTGCTGTTCTGTTGGACTTCCCTCTTGGTTTGCCACCTGTGGGGAGGTCAGACCTGCTGAACTCCCCACACTGTTTCTTCAGCGTTGTCCTCTATAGCACTGTGAACTAGGGAGGGGACTGCCTGTCTGGAACTGGGGCCAGTTCTGTTACCCTCTCTGTGAACTAGCTCCTCTGAGCAGGAATGTCACCCTCAGGGATTGGTGTGCCAGAGTGAGGCCCTTGCTCTTTCTTTTTTCCTCTTAGTTTGATCCCATGTGGGTGAGATAGACCAGCTGCTCTCTCTGGACTGTATCTTCCATCCTGTCCTCTGTATCGCTGTCATCTAGGGAGGGAGACTTCATAACCCTAGGTGGGGCTGGCCTTGCAGTCCTCTCTGTTAATGGGCTGCACCATGCAGGTCACCCTCAAGTATTGGCGCACCGGAATGAGGTCAGTTCTCTCTCTTCCTTTCCTGAGGAGACATCAAGAATACCCTCCCCATGGGTGGATTATTGCCTTGCTCCCCCAATGCTGTCTGTTTGCTTCCCTCCTTCCTCTGTGCACCTTAAAGGCATGAGAGGAAGAAAAGATGTCTTTCAGTCCCTTTTCATTTTTAATTTCTTCTTTTTATTTTTGATACCATATGCATGCTGGGGGTTAGTCTTGCCCCTGCCAGAGTACCTGGTCCTTGGCCTGGAAACTATGTGACATGTTAATTTTCCTCTATACCTGTTATACTGTTTGAAATTACCTCAGTGGATTCATGTTGTACTTGTCCTTTTGTGCTTGGCTAATTTCGCTCAACACAATTTCCTCTAATTCTTTCCATAAGACTATATGGTTCATGTTGTCATTGCTGCTTTTTAGGGATGCGTAATACTCCATTGTGTGCATATACCAGAGTTTTTAAATCTATTTGTCTATTGATGGAAATTTGGGTTGTTTCCAATTCTTTGTGATAGTAAACTGTGCTATAATGGACATTGGAGCATGTATGCCTGGTTGTGGTCTGTTTCTTAATTCTTCTGGGTGTATGCGCAGTAGCGGGATTTTGCTGGGTTTTCAGGTGACTTGATTTCCAGTTGTTTTAGGTATCACGAGATTGCTTTCCACAATGGCTGCACATATCTATAGGATCAACAGCAGTGGATGAGAATTCCTATCTCGTCACACCCCCTCCAACATTTGTTGCTTTCTGATTCGTTGAATCCGGCTATCTTTGAGGGTCTTAGGTGGTATCTCATAGTTGTTTTAATTTGCATTTCCTGGGGGGCTAATGTTCAGGAACATTTTCTCATATGTTTATTAGCCAATCCAGTTTCATCACTTGTGAATCCTATCAGATCTTTTGCCAATCTCCACAGTGGGCAATTCAGTTTTTTCATATTATAGGCTTGCAGAGTTTTGTATATTTTAGTAATAAGCCCTTTGTCTCATATGCCATTGCTAAATATCTTTTCCCGGTCTGTGGCTCTCTATTACTCATTTTGAGGATGCTCCACTTGTCTATTTTAGCTTCCCTTGTGTATCATTCCCTGCACTAAGGGTCTTAGGTTTGTCCCAATTTTCTTGTTGATGATTCTAATAGTTTGGGCTTTTACCTGGAGGTCTGTGATCCATCTTGAATTTGTTCTTTCTTATGGAGTGAGGTTAGGGCCTTGCTTTGTTTTTCTGCAGGTAGACATCCAGTTCTTCCAGCACTATTTGTTAAAGAGGGCGTCCACTTTCCATTTGATGCTTTTAGGGCCCTTATCCAAGATCAGTTGCCTGTATCAGGCTGCTGATTTTATTTCTGGGTTTTCTGGAGCTTTCCATTAGTCTGAGTGTCTGTTGTTATACTAGTAAGATGCTGTTTTGACAACTTTGGCTATATAAAAGGTTTTAAATTCGGGTAATACAAGTCCTTCAACTTTGTTCTTTTTCTTGAGGAGTGCTTTGCTAATTCTGAGCTCTTCCCTTTCCAAATGAAGTTGGTAGTCAATTTTTCCATTTCTTTGTAAAAAGATGCTGATGTTTGTATTTGGATTGCATTGAATTTATATAGTGTCTTGGGTAGAATTGACATTTTTACAATATTCAGTCTTCCATCCATGGACATGGGATATTTTTCCATTTGTGGAGGTTGCTTATGGTTTCTTGCAATAACATTCTGTAATTTTCCTCAGACAGATTTTTTTTGGGGATTAGGTATATTCCTAGATAATTTATGCTTGGCTATTGTGAAGGGTACTACCTTCCTGATCTCCTTTTCTGTGATCTTATCCGAGGTATACAGCAATCCAATTGACTTCTGTTAGGTGATCTTGTATCCTGCTACTCTACCAAATTCTTTTTATCACTTCCAGCCTCCTAATGTGGAGTTTTTGGGGGTTTTCAATATATAGAATCATGTCATCTGAAAATAGCAACAATTTCACTTCTTCTTTCCCCAGACATATAACGTTGATGTCCATTTGTTGCTTTATGTTTTTAGCTAGAACCTGCAGAACAGTGTTGAATAAAAGTGGAGACAAGGGCATACTTGTCAGGTCCCCCTTTTCAGTGGGATTGTCTTAATCTTTTGACTGCAATGTTGGTTGTTGGTTTTTCATATATAGCTTTTATTATATTGAGGCAATTTCCTTCCAATCCTATCTTCTGGAATGTCTTAATTAGGAATGGGTGCTGAATGTTATCAAGTGCTTTTTCTGCATCTATTGATATTATCATGTGGTTCTTGTCCTTTTTCTTTTCAATGTGATAGCTGTTAATGGACTTCCTGTAGTATGTACATAATCTGATGTCAACTAGACACTATTTAGAGTGAAGGGGTGGAGTTTAACCTGTCAATTAGGTTGCAGCTTGCTGACCTAATTTGGAGGTGCTACAGAGGTAAACAGCTCTCTGCAAGCCAGACCCACACTCTCACTGTGGATAAGCCACATGGAGCTAAGCTGATGGAGCCAGAGAGCTGGAGCTGGAGGAGCCACATGGAGACTCATGCCAACACTCAGATGCTTCCACCACCACTGGATCCACAAGACTTTCCACCCACTGGCCTGTGATTTTCCTGCACGCGGCATTATTACATGGTTGAGTGAGTCTAAAGAGCAATTTATAGACTGGTATCAGACATACGGGCTAATATCGGACTTATGGACTTGATCCGAGCTGGGCTTGGATGCTTTCTCAATATATACTTATTCTTTGATATAAAGCTCTCTCTTACACACGAGTATCTATGAATTTGTTTCTCTAGTCAACCCAGACTAACAACACTTTTGGATGTTGAACCATCCCTGCATCCCTGGAATTAATCTTACTCACTTGGTCTATGCTTTTATATTCTATTGGCCAAATTTTTGTTATGGATTTTTGTAACCATGTTCTTTAGAGATTATTGGTCTGTAGCTCTCCGTTCTTGTGTGATCCTTGCCCACTTTTGATAACAGTATTATAGTGGCTTCATATAATAAGTTTGTGAGTTTGTAGTCATTTTCTATACTCTGTAAGAGCTTGTGTAGAATTTGTGTCAGCTTTTCCCTGAATGCTTGGTCGAATTCTTTAGTGAAGCTGCCTGGGCCAGGAGATTTTTTAGTTGATATTTCCTTGGTAACTTGATATCTATTTCTTTTGTTATGGGTCTGTTCAGGTTCTTGAAATCTAAGTGGGATAATCTGGGGAGGGATTGTTTTGTCTATGTCTTCACAGTTGTTTTCTTCATTGGAGTACAGACTCTTTTAGTATTGTGTAGTTAATCTTTCAATTTCATTGGGGTCCATTGCAATTTCCCCTGTTTCATCCCTTGTCTTGCCTATTAATGTAATGTATCTCCTGCCTTTCTTTGGTTAGGTTTGCCAACAGTATTATGTTCATTCAGTTAATCCTTTCAAAGAAACCGCTTTTTACTGCATTGATTGTTTACATTGCTTTCTTTATCGTTTATCCCTGCCCTGATTTTTATTTTTTCTTTTCTTTTGCTATTAGAAGGATTATTCTGTTGACTCTGTTTTAATTATTGAAGGTTTTGTGATAGCTTATGGGCCCTAAGTTTCCCTCCCTTTTTAATATGTGCTTTTTTTGCTATCAAACATCCTCTGATATCTGCTTTTGCTGTGTCTCATAGGTTTCTGTATGTTATATTCTCATTCTCTTTTGTTTCTAAAAACGTCCTCATTTTGTCTCTAATTTGGGCCAGTACCCACTCATTTTGAAGAAGAAAGTTGTTCAACCTCCAAATGTTTGTCCTTGTTTTTTTGATCTTCCTTTTATTGATTTCCAGCTTTATGGCAAAGTGGTCAGAGATGGAAGTCTGAGTGACCTCTCTTTGTTTGAATTTACTCATGCTCGACTTGTGCCCCCAAACGTAGTATATTTTTGAACACATGCCATGTTCACTTGAAAATTACATTTGGATGGAGAGTTCTTAATATGTCTACTAGGTCAAATTTCCTAATTGTAGCGGTTAGTTAGGTAGCCTCCTGGTTGAGATACTTTCCCATTGATCTTTCTCTGAGAGAGGTGTATTGATATCACCTACTATGATGGTATGTAATGCTCAATGGATCAGTAGATCAAAGCCAGTGAGCATAGTAAATATATGTATGTACCCAATGAGAGACCCATGGAATCCATCAATCAAATTCTTCAAAAGGTGAAAAAAGAGATCACAGGTTCCACCATCATTCTCAAAACATTTGCTCTCCACTTATGCCTTGCATCTTGAGATCAATTTTGTCAGAGATTAGGATTGCAACACCTGCTTTTTTACTGTTTGCTTAGTATAATTATCTTCAGCCTTTGATTTTCAGTCTATTTTTTGTTTGCTAGTTTAAGATGTGTCTCTCTTTTTTTTTTCTGTCCTCCTAAGATGTGTCTCTTGCAGTAAACAGATTGATGGGTTGTGTTTTCTAATCCAATCTGTTAGCCTTTGTCATTTAATGAGTGAGTTCAGATGTTCAGAGTTATTATATCCTTCCGTGGATTCTGTGTTTTCATCTTGTACCTTTTGTTTTAGGTATTTTCCTACCTTCCTCCTTATCAGTTTGTTTTATACATGTGTGTGTGGGATTCATTTTTGCCAACTTTTCACCATTGGGACAATATTATCTTGGGGGTTGTTTTCCATGTGTTGGCTTCTGGATGGAGTTGTGCCATGTGGTGGTCTTCTATTTGTGCTTGGTAATTGTTGGAGTTCTGTCCAAATTGAGTTGTCAAGAATTTTTTGTAGTGCTGGGTTTCTTTTAACGTATTCTCTGAATTTTTCCTTGTCTATAAATACTCTTATCTCTCTGTATTTTGATGGGTGCTTTGGCAGGATAGGGGATACTTGCATTTGGCATTCTTCTCTTTAAACTTTTGGAAGATGCTACTCCACTACTCTTCTTCATGGTATCCACTGATAAGTCTGAGCATATTCTTATCTGAGCAGTCGTGTAGGTGACTGCCTTTTTTCTCTAACTGCTCTTATGATGTTCTCCTTTTCCTCAAAGTTGGATAATTTGACTACTATATGCCTTGGTGAATTCTTTGTGGGGTTCAGTCTAATTGGGGTCCTCTCTGCTTCCTGAATTATTGTCTGATTCTCATACATTAAATTGTGGAAATTTTCTTCCAGTTATTCCCTCACTATTTTTGCTGTTGATTTCTTTATTGTGTTTTGTTTTGGTATTCCAATTATTCGAATGTTGTTCCTCTTCATAGCATTGCTCATCGTTTTCAAATTTTCTTAAGCTTCATTTATTGTCTTGTCTGACGGCCTTTTCTATTTGTTGAAATCTGCCTGGTTATCTTCTAGATTGCTGATATGGTTCTCTGCTTTTTCTAGTCTGTTGGTGAGGTCTCTTCTCATGTTCTTTGATTCTGCTGCCTTGTCCCTTAACCCTTGTATTTTCCTTTGGTATGTGGACTCTATCTTCTCTATTTTTTTATCCTTTTCCTGTATTGATTCCCTCATATCCTGTATGATTTTAAGCAGCATTCTGAAGATCTCTTTCTGTGGTGGATCAATGTCTGCTTCTTCTATGAACATTGTTACGTTCAGATCATCCTACAACATTGAATTTTGTTTCTCTTGCTTTCTTGTAGAGGTTGTTGAAGTGGATTCCTGTCTACATGTCATGTTGGAGAAGATCAGAGCTATTTGGGGGGGGGGGCATTGCTAGATTTAAGTTCACCAAAAGGACTAAAGATCAACTTCTTTTTTTTAATCATTTTATTAGGGGCTCATACAACACTTATCACAATCCATACATACATCAATTGTGTAAAGCACATTTGTACATTCATTTTCCTCATCATTCTCAAAACATTTGCTCTCCACTTATGCCCGTGGCATCAGGTCCTCATTTTTTCCCCTCCCTCCCTGCTCCCCCTTCCCTCATGAACCCCTGATAATTTATAAATTATTATTTTGTCATATATCTCAGTATATACTTCATCTCTGGACATTGGACCTCAGGCACTGAATCCTAGGTTTGCCCACTATCATGATTAACAGAACAGAGTCGAGTGTATCTAGTGGGAATGGAGCCAAAGCCTACCTGTAGTCAACTCAGCTGGGGGATTGGGTTGTTTTCTTGTTTTTCATCTCACTAGGGTTTTACTCTCTTTAGACATCTGGAATTACTTATGTGGAGGGCAGGCTAGGTGGCCCTCTCGAGAAATGTGGGTGGGGCGGTTGCCAGCAGTGAGTATG
Source organism: Echinops telfairi (assembly GCF_000313985.2). Lineage (NCBI taxonomy): Eukaryota > Metazoa > Chordata > Mammalia > Afrosoricida > Tenrecidae > Echinops > Echinops telfairi. Next base: position 44,173,663 of record NW_022107431.1, on the reverse strand, counting down.
GTGCTTTGCAGGCATATCACACAGGAAGCCACAATGGCATGGCAGTCAGCAGTGACCGGAAGCTGTGGAAGATGGTCTGGGGTTGGAAGAGGTAGGCAAGCTGTCGGGCTGCGGTGGGCCAGTGGAGTAGCCGTAGGTGTGGCTGGGCTAGCAGGAAGTCACAGGGTCAGGGGTAGTCCGTAGGGGTGTCACGGGACTGGACAAGGCCGTTAGGGGTTCACAGGGCCAGGACTGACCGGCACTGGCACTGCGGCACTGGAGCTGGTTAGCAAGGGGACTGTGTGGCTGGGCTGGGAAGCTGGGGAGCTGTAGGACTAGAGCTTTCTGTCAGGGGTGTTGTGGGATCAAAATGGGCTAGCAGTGGTCTGAAGGTCCAGGGATGAGCATCCTGGGGACCCTGGGGGTTGTGGGGCAGTAACTGGCTGGCAGGGGATCTGTGGGGCTGGACCAGGCTGGTATTTTACCCTTGTGGGGGGCGGCAAATTGAATATTAATTCATGTTTGGCAGGGTTTCTTACCATGTCAGAGCACTCTCAGAATGGATAATGACTCGGTGCTTACTTTCATGGATGTCCACTCAGCTGATGAGATGGATGTAAATCAGGATTGAAGAAGACTCTTTGTGATTGAAATGGGAGAAAATGGTTTTCACTGGTTGCCTTTGACTACTTGGGCAATACAACATATTCTTTTGTGATAATAACGCCTGTGAGAGCAGTTTACAGATTTTGTTTCTCATAATTAAAGGGGTTCCCATGAAACGTGGAGGATGAGAAAATATAGAGATTTAGATGTTCATTATGACTCAAATTCTGAATTCCATCCCACATCACTCTACCTTGAACTCTTTGGAATAATATGCCACATTTGAAAAGGAAACCACAAAATGGATTTGCTTCTTTAAACATTAATTTGAGGACTGAAGAGAAGGCTCATTTACAATGAAGACTGCACACAATCTGAATTCAAAGGTGGTGGTAGAATCTTCTAATTTCTCCTTCAAATTTCTTTTTAGTAATAGACCCTGATCTCCCAATCTCCCTTTTATTTTATCTGGGCAGAGGAAGACCCAAATATAAGCCATATTTATCAGGTTCTCTTGAGTTATCCCTTAGGCATATAATTAAATGAAGTGTGTACCCACCATGCCAATTCTTTAAAAAGAAAAAAAAAATAGGTTCACTATTCTCTTTTCTTTAGTTTCTCCTTCCCAGTTGCTGGAATAGCCACCTTTATCTCTGAGAAGGATGCTATGAGGAGAGGATGCCAGAGACACGCTCAGATTTGAACTATTTCTTTTGACCTATATTACTGAAAAATAAGATTCCATGTTGATGGAGCCCAGATTTTTTTAGTTGTTTTTTTTTTCTTATTAGAATTCTGTCTTTACACCAAATAATATATAAGCATCCTGCAAAGACAGTTGCCAGTGCCATTAGAAAGACTGACTTTTCAGGATTGACTCCAGTATAATTGAGTTTAAGCTCATGATTACCATGAAATAACATGGTATGGAGGTATATCACACCAATCACTGCTATGAAAGTGAAAATAGATTCCAATCATCATCGTATGTATTATTTGAAACCACAAGGAAGTAACATAGGATTAATGACACAAACAGTCTAAATAAGTAAATATGGGCAGAATTAAGAAACAGAGAGAGTAGTATGACATAATCCAAGTAGTTAGTACATTCTGAGGGGAAGAGCAATTTGAGCAAAGTGGCAGCTGGGTGGGGAGATTACTAAATCATTACTTGTGACTTAGTACTAACGTTGTATCTTTCCTATAAGCAGCCTCTGAACCTTTACACAATGCCAGCAATCATCCTGCAGACACCCTGATGCTCCTTGTGTTCTAATGCTTTACATCTTACTACATATCCCCTTATCCACGATTTCCCAATACTTTTAATAAACCTGCTCTTGAGTCTCCTACTATCATGCCAAATTTGGAACATTAAAAACTGAACACCTTTTCTGATATTGCTTCCCCCTGTTTATTGGATGCTTGCTGATGTTACCTTTTTCTTGCTGTCTCTCAGATTTTCTTTGAATTTTCTTTCTCCTGCATCTGTCTACCAGTGTCACCATGTTTTTTCTCCCCTCCTTTAATGGTTCTTAGTCACAATATGAATAGCAATAGGCACACCCATATTCTTTGTAGCAATACTCACAACAGAAAGATGGAAACACCTTAAATGCCAGCAGTGAAACAAAAGATGGTACACTCCAGGATAGGTAGAGTCCTCTACAAAAGCAGAACCAGTGATGCTTGTACATGTATGTGTATAGAAAGATATTTATAACAAGAAGTGGCTCAAACAGTTGTAGAAGTGGGTATGTCCTCTCTGGTTCAAGTCTGTGAGTAAGATGTCAGATGGATGTATATCCAGACTCATGTAGCTGCAAGGGCTGATGAACAGGAAGCAGGAAAACCACACAGGCTGGTGGATACAGAGTCAAATAAATCCAAGCTTGGTAGTCCACTAATGTCTTCTGGGATAAGCAGGCAATGTGACCGGAGGTTGACAAAGCAGTTGAAAGATCCATATCCAGCAGTAGAAGTGAGATAGCCTTCCCACAGTGTACATTTACTAAGAGTAAATTATACACTCTGCATTATCCCCACCCCCACTCCCCCCCCAATAGTTATACTTACTACGCTTGGCGAATAGCTACTTACCGTAGGTCTTAAAGACTTGTGAACAGATATCTAATGTGAAACAATTGGTCTCTGTTCTTTCCGGAGAAGAGGAAAGAAAATTGATGAAAATTAAACACATATGGAAATATCCAATGGACAAATGGGTCATACAAACATTAGTCTCCCTGTCCCTGGTACCAGAACAGGCAACTAGATAGTGCCTGGCAACTAGATAGTGCCTGGATGCTACTACCAATATGGTCTCAAAAGGACCATATTAGAAGATTTGGATAGAATGGGAGAAAAAATGTGAAATAAAACTCAAAATCATAGAATCATAAATATTCCCCAAAAAACCTCAATATTACTGGCATTGAGTCAATGCTAAATCTTCGTGACTCCTCGTGGGTTTCTGAAACAATAATTGTTTATAGGAGTAGAAAGCCCAGTTTTTCTCCTTTGGAGTAGCTGGTGATTTCCATCTGTCAGCCTTGAAGATTGCAGCCCAACGCATAACCACTACACCACTCAGGCTCCCTTAGCAAGGTTCCTACCCGTGTAGGAAAAAAAACAAACACTAGACTCTTGGAACCCCTGAGATTATGACTATTAGTTATTCTTAAATTTTGGAAGTGAACTTATCCTAGTGGCTCAATTTTCAGTCAAACAATGCACAGGTGTATAAGAGAAAAACATTACACTAATGAGGTACATGATCCTCTAAAGGTATAATGCAGGAGGGTTAGGAAAGAAGGAGGAAGGGAAAGAGGAAACATAGAAGTGACATAAATGATATCACACCTAGGAAGTGAAATCAATGAAACAGAATGTCTGTGCAATATTGAATGGATAATTGGTCTACTATGTAAACCTTCCCCTAATTTAAAATAAAAAGCTAAAAGAAGAAGTAGAAGAAGGTCCTTAGATTTACCTTTTGGTTTACATTTTTATGCTCACTCTCTTAGTTCAAGAGAATTCATCATACCCAGATTATAATCTGTCTTCTATTTGGTCCAACTAACTTGATTGTGTTATGTAACAGAATCAAATGTTGCCTAGTTCTGTGCATGCCTGTCAACTGCTGCTATGTCTCAGCCCATTAGTGCAATCACTGTCAATCCCCTTCATTGAGGATATGCCTCTTTCCTGATGACCTCCTACCAGTCATGATGTCTGTATCCAGACATTGGTCCTTCCTGACAGAATGTCCAAGGTAAATGGAAGAAAGTCTGTTTGTCTTTGCTTTTCAGAAGCATTCTAGTTATACTTCTTCTAATACTTGACCACAGATCACTTCTATTTATCTATCATGTCAAGATCAATTTATTTTAGTTGTGGGGGGAGGTCAGATCCTTACAGACATCCTCCTTGAAGACAGTCAGTCGCCAGGTCAGACTGCAGAGGGCCCCGCTTCCTGCTGTTAAGGACAATGGACAGGCCTGCAGTCATCTATTTGGTTCCTGCTGTAGGGTTTACACCCTACTGATAATGGTTTCTATGGCGATCCAGAGAACAGGTCAAAGTTAAGCTGCCATCCTGAATCTAGTATCCATCCATCTTGTCACGTGTATACCCCCAATCCCTCCTCTTCCTATTGCAGATATGTCCCTAGACCACCCCTTTCATTACTGTATAACCTATAGTGCAACCCCTTTCTGTGACGTATGTCTTTACCTGTAATTAGTGGGCTTACATGCCCCCAGAGGTATATAGGCCTGGGTTAGCAATAGAGAGGGCTCCCTCTCTCCCTTGGCTCCTCCCTTGGCCTCTTGGCCTCAGCTCCCTCTCCTCCCCTGTTCCCTTTCCCCTTGTCCTTTTTCCCTTCCACCTCTCTCCACGTGGACCACCAAGTGGGGCTGAGGTGAGCATTGCTGCCATGAAATGTGTCTGACTCCATTATATCAATATCTCTTTTTATCTCTCATGCTCTCGATGACTTTAATATAATCTTTATATAGCTCAACCATACAATTGTGCTAATTAAACCCACGATTAGTGGTCGGGGCTGGCCACCCTCCCCCCATTCTAACCACATTTAGTGTTTAACTTTCTTCTTTTACAATTCATATTACTCAGTCCCACTTATCTATTACCTATGCCCATAATTGTCTGTCTTGCCAGAACTTTCACAAGCGAAGTGCTCTAGGGTAACACTTAAGAACACAAGCTTTGCTGTCCTTCTGGCATGGCTTCAAATTTTAGTTTCACCACTTCATAGACTTTATGTATTTTTTAATCTGTAAAATGATGATAATGAATATTTGATGAAACCTTCAAAGATTTTAACATCTGTAAAATGTGTAGAATAGAACACAGTACACAATGAACATTCTAATATATCATTATTTTTAGCACTTCCACTTTTACTGTCCTCTGCCTTCATTTCTTCCTTTCTTAAAAGCAGCATCCCTATTCTTTTCTGTGGAAATATAGTTGATTCACTGTCAAATCCAAATTGAAAGTCTGTTTCACTTAAAGACTCTTCTCTAAATTTCAATTGTTCTCTGATTGCTTGATATGTCTTTATTTATTTTAGCTACTACATGGAGTATTTGAGAGGCAGGAATCATTCTTATAATGCTTTGTTTCTCTCACCAGCAGCCGGCTAATGTTAATCACATTTAATCTGCTCAGCATAATAAAAGAGACATTAAAATTTCTGAACTCATTAAGAAATTTTTAAGCTCACTGTCATTGAGTCAATTCAAATTCATAACAACCCTATAGGACAGAGTAGAACCAACCTTTGAGTTTCCAAGTCTGGAAGGGTTAACAGTATATAACGTGAATCGACTTGGTGAAAGGATACACACTGATGTACCTCTTTCT